>NW_028277074.1:23772934-24078804 GCF_059951505.1 Python bivittatus
ACAGGTCCAGAGAAAGGCGACTGAATGATTAGGTGACCAGAAACTATGAAAGAAATTGAAGGAGTTGAGTATGTTTAACCTTGAGAAAAGATAATTGAGGGGAGATATAATAATATACTCCTCCAATACCTGAATGACTGTCACAGAGACAAAGGTCAACATTTGTTCTTTTTTGTTACAGAGTACAGGAAACAAAATAATGTATCTGTTATATAGAGGCAAATTCTGATAGAATTTAGGAACAGTAAGACCAATTTTGTTGGAAACTGAAACGTTCAGTGTGCGAATGTGAGTGTTCCTAACAGTGGGAATCTGACCTAAGCAATGATGCGTGAAGCAGATTTTATAACATAACAGAAAGGAGATGATATTATTATTATTATTATTATTATTATTATTATTATTATTATTATTATTATAGTGATAGGCAAAGGCTAGCCCCTACCTAACTACGTTTTGCAAGGAGAAGAATCCAAGAACATGTGCTCTGTGTATGTGTGCTTGGGAAGAAAGGCAGAAGGAAATGACCTTTGATTAGGAACCTCTTAGACAAAAAGCAGGCAGAGTGATAGACAAAGAGAGGACACAGAGTAAATGCTTCTCTATCAACACCGAACTGCCCCCATGGTCAGTAGGTCATGAAAAGCTGAAGAATCAGTGCCACTGGATTTGGACTTTCAGCAGAGGACCTTATTATCCAGAGAGGTGTCTGGCTCCTTTTCACTGGGTGTATTCAAGTGGAGGCTGAGCACCTCTCATTCTCAGATGCTTGCATTTGGATTTCTGCAACAAGCAGGAGGCTGGGCTTCATGGGCTCCTTCCAACTTCATGACTGTATGATCACAACAAGTTAAAAACACTAAAACTAAAATAGGGGAAGAAAGCAGAAATAACTGCATGATATAACAGATCTGACTAAAAGATCCAGCTAGGGTAAAATGGTCTTAGCAACCTGTTCAAGGAGAGTCTCAGAAACCAAATGTAAATCTCAAAATGTTTAAGAACATGGGGGAACTTCCTTATATGTACAGTATATTTTGAGTCTCTACTTTTAGTTTTTCCAGCTTTATTGGAAATACTGAGAATCTGAACTGGGAAGACTTTCTGCATCTTAAATGTTTCTTGGTCATTGAGTTTTGGCTCAAGTTTATGGGTTACTCTGATTCCTGCCCATTTAGGGCTTTTCTGATACTTTAATTAAAAAAAATAGGTAATGCATTATATTTTGATGTCCTTAAGTTTTATGTTTAAAATGAGATATTTAGAGTATTATTTCTCTTCTTTCTGAATCAGAATAAGAAAGGACCTATCTACGACTTTAAAAAAAGATACTTGAGTTCTTGCTCTAGGACTTTCTGTGTCATGTAAACCTGGCCTGCCAAAAAGTGATAAATATACCTATGATATTCTACTTAAAATGAATTTCATCTTTTTTTTTTAGTAAGTCTTACAGTATAAAAGCTCAAACATATCTAATATTTGCTAACAAATATTTAAACTATCAGAGAGATTATTTTGTTGAAATTCATGTTACATCAGCATATACATTTCATACAATAGAAATATTATTGAATTTCTGGTTGATAAATACTATGTGGAACTGTTAAAAACATCCCACCGTACTCTTTGTAGTATAATGGTTAGAATGCTGGATTAGGACTAGGAAGAACCACATTCAAATCTTCAGTCAGCAGTAAAACTCATAGGATAATTTAGGGCTGAAGTTCCAGGGGAACCAGACTGACACACAAGCATTTATGAATCATTTTGTATCACATCTGGTATGATGATGTCTGGTAGGATGGAGAAGAAGCATGATAAGCAAGGAGCTATGCATTTGGGCGGCAGTCAACCAGATCTTTAAGAACAGCCTTCCCTCAACCTGAGAGCCCTCCAGATGGTCATTATGAGAATTCTGGAATTCTACACATGTGAAGGAGCACCACATTGAGAAAGACTGAGAGATTAGTCTTCCAATGATTCTATCCCTGCTGAATACCGATTACAGTTCTTAAAAAGCCCCCAGATATTTCTATATTTTTGTTGTTGTTTCTGTGCATACGAATGGCTGCAGAGAAGTCATCCTCAGAGCGTGATATTCATAAAAGGGCTGTATTTCTAAAATGGAAATATTTAGGAGCAGGTGCAGGAACTTTTCCTGGAGTTGGACAATTGGTTATTCATCTGACTGTGAGACTATAATTGGTTACAAATGGGCTTTATGACATTCTCCATTGAATTTGTGGCTAAGAAACTGGGTGGACAATTTTTCCAAATTTCTCCAGTAAGGAGAAATTATCCCATAAAATTATCCAACAATTTCTCAAGATGAGACTTCTCATTAGCACTGAATGTAACACCACTATGAAAAACCAGATTAGGAAAAATTCCCTTATGGTGTCTTCCATTGGGGTTTAACTGCAACATAGGAAGGATGCAGACCAATGAGAATATGATTATACTATGAAAGATACAAAATCCACACAGTCTTTGGCCACCTCGCAATTAAATAACTACTACATAATCTTTCATGAGCATTTCTCCAAAATTCTGTTGGACATGGCAGAGCATAGTAACAGCTGGTGTTATTCTCTGTCAAGATCCCCCCATCACTCAGAAACCTCCTGGCTGCTCATACTTCCCAGTCTGAAGAAGTCCAGTGAGTTTCCTCAGGCTATATTCCATTAGGATTTAAGTGAAGCATGAGAAGCCAGGGAGGCTGCAAACTGTGGCTAGATGATTGTACAATGCAGAACAGTATCCATGTACCTCATAAGCAAATGCATAATTATCTTACCTACTGCTGCTGACTGCAGCCTGTCTGGGTTCTGTTTTATTACTTGCTACTATAAAGACTGTTTTCCTAACTTTTGGCTTAATGTCAGAGAGCTATATTAGGCAGGAAAGTCTGTACAGATAAACCACCACTTCAGCAGTAAGGAGGAAGAATCATTTTATTACATGATAGTTGTACAAGGTTATGTGACATGGTGGACTCTTCCAGCTGAGAAAGAGTTCCATGGCAGTCCACTGAGTTGGATGTCTTGAACGCACGGAGTCAAGCAGGATTAAATCACGTGTTCTATTTGAGTAGAATCCTTCTTCCTCCAGTTGGTAAGATTTGGTACTTTTTGGTACATGGCTACAGTGCCTGGTCCTTTTGAAGCACTTCCTTTTCTGGTGAAGATGGAGGCAATAGAAGGTTTCTGTGGGAGGCTATCAAATATCTAACTAATCAACACAGACATTTTGAATGCTTATGAATAATCATTGTTTTTAGTTTGTTCAAAAATAACATAGTGGTACTTACTGATGTGAAAGGAGTTACCAGTTCACTGATGGCTTATTCAGGGGACCGTGGGAAAATGACTCAATGCTGTTTAGCTTAAAGGATGTAGTCATGCACAACCAGTTAGCATGCTGGTGGAGGAAGCTGAAGTGTTTGAAATAAGGAAGATGTGAATCATCACCATTCTTCAAAAAGAAGAGCTTTGGATCTCTCAGAAACACGGAGAGCCTCTATGTTACAATTTCAGGTCTATAGGTACACATTTTAGGTTATTACAAAACACTTTCACCCTTCAGGCAAATTCAGCTTTGTAATATGAAGTATTTGCTATGAAACATTAAACTGTTTGGATACCTCCCATTCATTCCCTGATCTCTTTTCTTCAGCAATATCACTAAATTTGTTTTAATATATTGTAATTTTAAATCAAATGTAACTAAATTAAATATCATTAATAAGATCACTTTCCATTTAAGAATACTTTTTCATTTCATTCATATAAAGTTATAATTAAGCTGCATGTTTTAGAGAGGCTCTGTATCTGACACTAAGAGTTGGAGGACTGCAAACATCTCTGAGACTATTCTTCCCTGCAGTGGAAAGGAAATTTGTAAACAACCGATGCATTGCCCGACCATAGTGTTCCTCCTCCTGACTTCTTCCTCAGCCTGTGGCCTATGCGGTTGGGCAAGCACAATACTAGCATACCGTAGATGTTGTCTGTCATGTAAGAAGTAGTTGGAAGAAAATACACCAGTTGTGGTTCTGTTGACTCAAGGCACAACTTCCTTCTACATAAAGCTGCATCAGAGCTGGAGAGACATTGAAAATCCATAAAAAAGGGGAAAAAGAAAACCTGCAATCTTCTTGCCATCTAAAAGACTTCAACTTGTTCATTGTAAGAGCTTGATAGCATTGCCAGACCCAAGAACAGAACTTTAAAACAAGACCGGGAGCTGAGAGAATGTAGGGACTCAGAACAGAATCTCAAGAACAAACAGAGCTGGCAGGAGGAACTGACTGCCAATGTCATCATTCCCAGCCAATAGTGAGCTGTTGTTCATTTCTGCTATTTGCCTGATAAGTGTTATGTACTCTTGAAAATTGTAAAACTAGACTACAATTTGTATTCCTTTACCCACAGAATATGTAATGAAATGCAGTTATAAAACTGATGGTGAAATCTAAGGTGCAATCCTTATTCAGTTATTTAACAGAATCCTCTAACTATGGATCCAGCCATCTTCCTGATTAGACTTCTGATCTGGGGAAAAAAAAATTCAGAATAATCCAGCATATTTTCAAAAGAATTTGCTTTTTTCAGTTCTATGCCCATTATGGAAGTTTGGCACTGTTTAAGAAGCATAAAGGGAAAGAGCAAGACATAATGTCAAGATTTTAGAAACAGCAAATTTAGTTCTGGGTATGGTTTTTGATAAAAAAAGACTTTTGGCATTCCATATTCTTTTCCCTTTAACAAGAATAGACAGATCTGGTTTCAAGCTGTCCTTTCTCATCCCCCCCCCCCCCCGAAATCAGTTCTTGTTAGCAATTATCCCCATTTTTTTTCCTCAGGGTGTGCTATTTTCCTAGTTTGGATTGGAATTCCCATGGTAGTTTGCACAGGTGGAGGGAGATTAATTTGTTTTAACTTCCTGAAAAGTTATCATACAATTTATCTTGAGCAGGCCTAGGTTGTCAACATATAAAACAGACAGCCTTTGAAACTAAAGGGAGGTTTAAAAGTAATTTGGGATATGAGCTCTAGTTCAAGACAAAAATTCCACTGAGCAAGTGCAAGCTGTTTGCGTAACAAAAGATATCACTCTAGTGAATCATAATAGTTAAGTTATTGATGCTTTTTAAGAATAGCAAGAATGGTGAAAATTGTTTTGCTGGTATGTATTTTTGCACTTAGGACATTGATACATTTTTCAGAACTATGAGTTTATTACGTGATGAACACTATGTATTTTTCACTGTAGACTGTGGAATGGTGCCTCATGTCCGAAGGAATTGCTCACTAACCAATGTCATGTACCATATGCACACTAAATAGCACTGTTGTTATTCAGTCATTCATTCATCAGAATTGCCTGTCAGCATCTGCTTCTTTGGGTTCTTGTAAGCTCCTGCAAGTCTCATCAGTTGTAACATTTTCTCTTCCTTCATCTTTAATGGTTCACAAATTCCCACGCAGCGTATTTCAGGTACTCTTCCAAATCTAATCCATTAAATCTTTTGTCTTTTTATAAATTTTAATCATGTATTTATTGTCTTGATGTAAACCGCCCAGAGTCCCCCATTGAGGGGAGATGGATGGGGGATAAGTCTATGTATAAATAAATAAATAAATAAATAAATAAATAAATAAATAAATCTATTCTTTATCAGCACTGCATAATCATATAAATTAGGTAGTATCTTCTTGGTCAGATTATGTTGTTTTCTTTTGTTTAATTGGCAATTTTTCATGAAAGAGTTTGTGATCTGAGCTGTAGTCAGCATCAGTTTTTGTTTCTGCTGATTAAATGGTTTCTCCACCTTTGGTAGCTGAGTATAAAGTCAATGTGATATGCATGTTGCCCACCCAGTGATGTCCATGTGTATGGTCACCTTTTAGGTTGTTGAAAGATGTTTTTGCCCTAAACACTGAATTTTCATAAGAGAACTTTATTGTTCTGTCTCCTGTTTCATACTGGAGTATATTGCTAGTACCTTCTCTAGAAGATCATATTTAGTCTGACCTCTCTTCCATGACTGTTCATCATGGGTGATTCTTCTGGGAGTGCATACTTCCAGTGATTTAGGTCATAGCACCATAGGGATGTGCAAACCTTCAACACTACAAGGTAGCAATTCATGAAGGGGATTATATGAGTGTATAGTTATGCCTTTCCAAAGCATCTTCATTCAGTTATGGTGAGATGATATAAAATGGTGCCGGGGCAGGAGGGGTTCTCTGTGGAAATATAGGCCAGAGCTGCCTTTTCCCACAAGCTCTACAGTTGTGACTTTGTTTTTTTCATCCATGTATTAAAAGCCTGCTTTGTAAACCATGTAATTAGCATAAACTATCTGAAGTATACTTACTACTGTAATGGGATACATATCAGAGAATAAAGATGAATATGTGGTTGCCACCATAACATGTGTTTATAGTATTAGCTACTTTAAGAAAGTATTTGGGGAATGAAATTATAGAAATGATGACTGAAACACCAGGTACAGATTTAAAATAAATGCTTGATATGTTGGTAACATTCATATGCATATTTACTCTGAAAGATATTTGGCTATATTTAATGCAAAAAAAATATGTTTTCTTATCACAAATTATTTTAAAGCTAAGTATTTAAGATAGATAATTAGCATGAGGGGAAAAAATCAATGCCAGTTATGACAAAGACAGTGATTGTACATTTTTATCTTGCTTTACTGTACTTATTTATATTAAGTATTTTGTGTTGTCTACTTAACTTTATAAAAAAGTGGATCAGGTTTTCCTATGCTGTCCACTAAGGGCAGAAATATTTCCTGAGAGAAACATTAACACTGCATTCAACTCAGTTGTTTACTCTTTCTACAGCTAACTGCATATTAATAAAACTTCTAATGTGCTTGAGAATTTCAAGTAAATATTTCTAATTAGTTGTGCCACAGGTAAGAATATATATGGTAGAGGCCTCTGGTAGAGGACCTGAGATTGAGGAAGACACATACCACTCAGGGGTGAGAGAGGATTACTTATATATTAAAATAATACAACAATTATGTTTTTCAGAAATGTAGTTAGCTGTGCTTCAGCATACTATTTCTATTAACATATTTGGCCTATCTGGCTTTAGAGTTTAACCCCAGGTCTACATGTAGATACTGAAGATTAAGCTCAACTGGACACAAGTAGTTTTTCTGTCAGAATAAGCATTTTTGAGATAGCATAAAAAGGCTGCCTGAAAAGATTCTGCTCCATAGAAGCCAGGGAATTTAGGGACTCTAGCCACAGCTGTATAAGCACACCTTATTTGTTCCTAAGGGTCTTAAGCATTCTGCTTTTGGTTGTAAACATCTACGTTGGGAACAAATTTCACCCTGAAGAGACATTAGTTTTCAGCAAACCTGTCAGTTACGGCTTGATGGAAGACCAAAGTAGCCTGCCTTACTAGGAAAGAAATGGAGTGGGGGAGGGGGGAGTTAATATGTGAGATGAAGTGCCAAAATGAAAGCTGGTTTTTCCGTATTCCTCCATGCTAAAGTAACTTTCTGCTCCAGGAATCCTGCACTGTTTTGGCTGGTGAGCAGATTTAGAATTCTTGTAACATGCTATTGGATGCTACAACTGTCAACCTGCAGCCAGATTGCCCTGCCTCAAAAGGAGGGTGAGGAAGGGAGCCCAAGGATTACAAAGGAGACATCCATAACTTATTGGTCCCCTTAAGCACCTTGTTGAGGACCCTCATTGTAGTCTAGGAGAAGTTTGTTGGGTCACTTAATATATGCCACATTCTTATCCCATCGTATTTACCAGTTATATCAGAATGCGTTTGTATAAACTTAACAAGTGTTGTCATATTGCAGTGAAAAAAATTATGCAACAGAAAACTGGTCTCCTATCTATTTCTAGTTGTAAAGTGCCACCTGCTGATGACTTTTATTGCCTTGGTCACTTGCATCAATTGTATTTGTACATCATCAGCAGTCAATCATAAAATTATAGTGACAACAGCAAACTTGAATGTGCTCTAGTTCAACAGCAGTAAAATATATGATGGGGATTAAATAATCCTTAACTTTCTGGAAATTCCATAAATCATGTATCTGTAAGCTCTGCCAGAGGCAAAATCTATATAAGTAGAAGCTGGTCAGAATGAGCTGATTCTACCAAAGTGGTAGAAATCTGGAACCTATTAGATGGAAGGTGGGAAGATAGGTATTTTTTTCCTAACAATCCTCTTGCCCTGCCCCCCCCCCTTCACTCTGACTTTCCCACTGAGTCTAGACTTATTCCACATAGTAGCAATACTTTATCTGGCCAAATGTACCCTGAAGACAGAGGAAGAGGGAGCGAAAAGCCCTCTGGGTAGGAATATATTTTTGTCCTAGATGCTCAGGATGAGGACAGGAAGCTGGATCTTGGAAATGCCTGATCTAAGGAACTTGCTGTCTATAACCTGATTTGTAGCACAGCCTTTGAAGGAATCTGCTTTTAGACAAAGTGAGCCTGCGTGTGTCTCCATATCATTGCACTGGCACAGGAACATCAACAGAGCTTCCCAGTTACAGCAGAGGAACTGAAGCAGCTGTTCTCTCTCAGCTTCCCAAACTAGGTAATGCAACTAAATTAAAACAACTTTCCCTCTCTTGACACCCTCCAGATCTGTTAGAGAATTCCCAGAGTTCTAAGCCAGTATTGCCCTAGGTTGAAGAAGGCAGAAAGATGGAGATCTATTCTGAAAGCAAGCAAGCTTCCATGACCACGGTATCAGGAAATGGGATTAAACTGAATGTATGAATGGGCCCCAAGTCTTGATGCTTTCAACATCTCTCCACTGTTTTCAGTAGCACTTTGAATGACAAGACAAGATGCAGATAGATTGTATCAGTTGTAATTTAGCTATAAATCTGAACCTTGGGTACTTCAACCAGTAAGTGATAGATCCACTGAAGCATCATTGATGTATCTGGTAAAGATGGATACTTATTTATTGTATATAATTGTTCATAGGCCATATTTCTGTCCTTCTCTTTTTTGTTCAATCTCTTTTCTTAATTTTAGTGTACAAAAACAACTCAAAATACTGATTTTACTTATTTTTATATTCCCAAATAAGAACTATATTTATAATAGAATAGGAAGAAGGCAAATCAGTGGGGGCCATGTGTGTGTGTGTGTATTGGGCCTGAAACTGTTGCCTGTCTGGGGATAAAGTAATAGAAAGGGTATACTGGATGAGGACATGGCTGGCTGGTAGTGAAATCCTGGTAGGAATAGTCTATATTGCAACATTTTATTGCAGGCCCCACTTGATATTTCAGGTCTTAAAAATACCATTTAGAGATAGGGTTTTAACAATTTAAAAATGAAACATTTGCCAAGCAAATACCAACAGGGGGAGTTTCAGATCCATAAAAGATTGGTACTCCCCCAAAGTCCCAATTTTTTGTGAAAATATCATTAAAAATTATCTTAATATTTGCAGTGCTGGATCAGATCAGAAATATAGCATTTTGTTCCTAGTGTGGTCATCCAGCACAGGAATGCTGTATCCAGTGGCAAACTGATATTCAGAGGAATGCTGCTTCTGATTTTAGAGGTACAGCTATTATGACTACTTCCATCGATGATTTAACCTGCCAGAAATTTATCTAAAGCCATCCACCTCACCAGCCATCAAGGGGCTATGGTACTGAATTCTATAGAAAATGTACAGAATGGAGAAGCTCACTCTTTTAGTGATCTTGAATTTCCCACTCCTGACCTTCATTAGATAAACATCACAAAATTAAAAAAAAAAGGTCTTCCTACCCATATTCTCCAGGATTTGCATAATTTTATACACGTCTATTCTTTTTTCCTTAAATGCTGTACAGATGACACTTTATCTCATATTTGTTTATTTATTTGAAACTTTTTATTGCTACATATCTCAAACAAGTAAGTCTAGGCAGCGAGTGACCAATATAAAGCAATGCAAAATACAATTAAATTTAATCATGAAACTATAACAAAGGCACCAGAGAATAACTCACACACCAACAGGCATATTGGGCTTCGCTAATATCCTAGCCCTAGCTTCTGAGGAAAGAACCAGGTCTTCAAGACCTTCTGGAAGGCCAAGCAGGACAGGGCCATCTGGATCTCGGCCATGAACCTCTCCAAAGGACAGGTGCCATGAAAGAGAAGGCACATCTCCTGCGTCCTACAGGATGACATTGTTTCAGAGAGGGGACCCAGAGCACACCCACCCTGCTGGATCTGGTAGAATGGGCTGAAATCGCTGGAGATAGGCAGTCCCACAAGTAACTTGGTCCTGTGACATGCAGGGCTTTAAAGGAGATAAGCAGCACCTTGAATCACACCTGCAAGCCTACTGGAAGCCAGTGCAGCTCACACGGCAATCATGTCATAGGGGCAAATTTCAGTGTGCCTAAAACTGCACATCACTGCATTCTAGACCAGTTGAAGCTTCCAAATGCTTTTCAAGGGCCGTTCCATGGAGAACACATTGCAGTAATCCCATTGGGAAATGTCTAAGGCAGGAGTGACCATGAACAGAGCTTCCCAATCCAAGAATCAGAGCAATTGGCACACAATATGAATTTGTGTAAATGCCCTTCTAGCAACAGCTGACATCTACTTCTTGAGCAAGATCTGTGTGTTCAGGAGGACCTTGAGATTGCACCCATATCTTGCTGTCCCATCCAGAGCCAGAGATGGACGTAGGCTGTAGGGATTAACACCAGACAAACACAATCAAGCAGAAAACAATACCTTAATCAAGGAACTATCAAGGAGAAAACCACCCTCACCAACACTGGCAGGGCAAGCTACTGTATATAAACAGGGAGCAAACCCCACACTGTGTAGCACTGATGATGTTACCTAGTCGGGTAATGGAACATCTGCAAGCAAACAACCGAGCTCAGAGAGCACCAAGGAATCCACAGCTCAACCCTGAGCTACATATATTCTCTTCTGTTGGAACCATGTTGATATTGACAGTTTTTAAAACTTTTTCCCCCCTAATGTTGCTGATTTGGATTTTGCCTTTTTTACTGGGCTGATGTTTTCATAAAATTGTCCACATAACTGCAAGTCCCTTTCCTGGTCAACTGTCAATTTAGATCCTATCAGTGTATATAGTGTAGAAAACCATGATGTTTTAACCTATATGCACTATAGGCTTACATAACACATGTCATTTTAATTTCCTAATTTGAACCCCTATTCCTAACTTCACACAACACTTATAAACACATTAAAATACCGATCTTTTCTGGACCTTATTGTTTATATCCCTCCACTCTAAGAACTTCCAGACGTTTTTTGTTTCTTGTTCTTTAACTGGTTATAGATCTGAAAAGAGATCTTTCCTCTTATTCCATGAATACTAAATTTGCTCAGTAGTATTTATTTATTCATTTATTTACTAAGGCTTCTTGGCTGTTACGTTCCATTGTTGTAAACAGCTTAGAAAGTCCCATGTATTCTAAAAACCAATACAGTAAAGACTTTTTTAAGGAAGGCATTCATAATACACAGTTTTAATTCTCTCTCTTTTTGCTTAATATCCATTTTCACATATTTTGATTTCTGTAGCACAATGATTTATTCATAGTGTTTGAATGTTTTAATTTATCCTATTAATTTAAATAATATTTCAGTTCTTTGATGAGTTGAGTTCTCTTAAAAAAACTCTTTTTGTGAGACAGAGCATTTCTTTAGAGAAGGCATGTTGACTTTTCTTTACCGTAATGTCACCCTCTGTATGACAAATTTGTCTTTAATTATGCTTTGTACTAATTTATCCAGAAGAAGGTAACTGTTATGTGATATTAAAAATAGGGATCCCACTGGAAACATTACCATTTTTTAAAGTTGTTTTTGGGACAAAAAACAATCCGGGTTATCAGCAGTTAGAACAGTGTCACATATTTCATATATAGCTCCTTTAAGAATTCTTGAATGGATACAGTCTTGACCTGGTGTGAGTCAATAAGGACAAGAACTTTTCAGTGTGTTTGCCAGGGCTTCTCAGAAAAATATCAACTCACTCAACAACCTCTGCAATAAAAACAAAGGAAAGAATAGTTATGCCATCTACCAAGTTCCCTAGGCAATATATAATTTCAGCAATCTTCACATTAAGTGGGCAATTTATCATGCAGTCTACACACCTATCGCTGAAGATATTTGCTACTTGTATAAATAAAATTTATTTGTAAAGGTAACTGTGCCTCCCAAATTTCTGTTTAGGAACCACTCTCCCCTTCCCCTTGGGTACTCATTGTTCCCAGCAGAAGGAGGAAGTGATGCTTATATATCACACTGAAAAGGGTTGTTATATATTAGACAGTTAAATCTGTATAAAAGTTTTAGGTTTATTGAATTATTTATTTAGTTGATCTATATAGCAGCTTTCAAAACAACTCAGGGTAGCATTCAATTAAAAACAAAAAGAAGGAAGATAAACTTTCATAAGATATAAACATATAAACATATATAAAATATAAAACATGATAAAGCTAAAACAAAAATGCCACCAGGGTAATCCAATAATCACATCAGATGGGATCGCAAATCCTCCTGACCCAAAGCCTGGGAGAAAGGGGGCAGAAAAGGGGCAATAAAAATGATCAAAGAGCTGGAACAATTTCTCAATCATGAATGCTATAATGGTCAGGAGAAAAAAGGCAAGGAGGATGTGACAGAAATATATACAATTATAAATGTGGAGAAAAAGATAGGTAGACTTTTCCCCTCTTTCCAAACTCTGAATCTGGGGATTATCCCATAAAGCTAAAGGATGCCTGATTCGTGCGCAGAACGCACTACCACAGGTTACAAACTTGAACGGCCTTAAAATTCTACTAGGCTAATTCCTGCAGGATATGGCTGTGAATGGATACTGGGAAGTTTCTGTGTTCTCTTCAGTAATCCACATAATGTATCATTTGATATCATTGCAGGAGAATATTAATGGCATCTGACTGGCCAAGATGGAAACAAAATGCTTGAGAGATAAGCTTCTGATGTGATCCAACACAGTTTTTCTTCTTATGTTCTTGTTTTACTTTTATAAAATAGCAAAAGCTTAAGCAGCTAAGCTGTCAGAGCTGTCACAACCATTCTTTCAAACTGACTACTTCTTTGATTCATATATCATTTCTTTTTCATATTGTTTGTTCATACTTACTTCTGTGACATTGCATTCAGCCTAGCAATATTTTTATTTATTTATTTATGCTTTAAATTGGGGTGTCATTCAATGACTCATGATAGACTGACATGATGGGAATGTAACTAATTTGCATATTTTGTTTATGTACAATTATCATGAAATGTGTTTGTAATTTACATGAGAATTGTGATTACTAGCCTAGTTAGTGAATGTGTTATATTTCTCTTGTTTTGCCATCTGTGCATATTCCAGCTTTAGATTAAATATGGCAGTTCTCAGGACGTCTTGGGAGCTGACAATTGTTAATATCAAATCTCAGTTTATCAGCCCCATGATTTAGCACTGAAAACATTCTCCTCAGAATACATGTACCTGCAAGAGAAAAGAAGATGGGAAGAGAAATTCTGAAATGACCATTTAGAGGTAGCAGTGGCATTACAGCACAGGAGACTCTTTATTTTTATACAGTAATGCTGGGTTTCTGAATGCAAACGATGCTGTATCTTTAAATATTACAGGAAAGCTTTTTAAACCAGGGGTCTCAAACTCAAATCATCAGAGTGCCACACAAGGACAAGTTCATGAGCCCGAAGGCTGCAAGACTGAAGTCTTTTTATATGCTATTACAAAAGTGCCTAGTGAGTCAAAAATGAAAAAAATAAAAAGTATCACAGTATGCATTAAACATGTCTTTATTTTTACATTCCTTTACTAAGAAGCAGAGATATTTACATTTCACTTTGACCACTTAGTTAGCAGCATTTTTTCATTAACCAGAACACAAATATTGGGTTTTATTAGTGGGCTGGTGTGTAATATTATTTTCAGGATCGTATCTAGGATAGAATAATCTAGGAAATCTGTCCCACTAAGAGCTTTCCAAGTCCTGCTTTTCTTTTTCTTGCCTGTCCTTGCTGATCAGAGAGATCTATGAGGCATTCAGCACTTTGGCCCATCCTCAGTGTTTGCAAAGGATTGGTGTGGCATGTATGTCACAGGGCGTTTGGAGGGTCACCTGCAGCCCCTGAATTGCAGGGCTGAAATCCTGGAGTAGCTGGAGCCTGAATAGGGTTAGCAGACATCTGGCAAAAAAGATGAAACATTTTACAGTTACATAAAGAATTCCAGTTATGGTTTGTGACTAAGGCAAGGTCTTAAATCTTCTCAGCGTTATAATGATACATTTCTAATTATGCACAATATAATATGTGCTCTCTTACCCAGTTCTCAGGAATTAGGATTACACTTGCCTAAGGGCATTAGGAGACTTGGCTTCAAATCCACACAGGAAATAAATGAGTGCTCTCCACCTCCACCCCTGTCATCTGTTGACAGCATTGCTGGTGTTTTCTGTCACACCAGGCTGTAGCTTCCTTTTGCTACAAAGCTTTAGCATTACTGAAGCGGGAACTGGTATAGTAGAAGATGGTCAGTAAGACTGTTGCCTGATCCGCAGGGTGACTCAGGTCCTTCCTAAGTACAGGAGATTTGAAGACCTGCCCAGTAAAGATCTTAGAATTAAAGCAACTGTCCTCTGCATGTCTCCCCAGAAGCAAGTCCTACGGGTTCATCTCCAGGAAGAGGGCGTAGGATTGCAGTCCTACATGTGGCAATCATGTTGGGCTGTACCCTTCTGTAGTTAATCTATTATGGCATAATATGAGTTTCAGGAGTGTTGCAATAATACAAAATAGTACAGCACAGATCAATGTGAAACCATCTTTCCTTTTCAAAGATCATGTAATGTGCATTGCTGTCACAGCACTGGATTGGAGCTGACTGTAGTCAGAGTTCAGAGTCCAGATCAACCCTTCTTAATATTTGTCTTGTGATTTAATCTCCAATGAACACAAACTGCTCTCTGCTTTGATGCTGCTCCTGCCAGCTTTGGAAGCTATTTCCCCATGCATGCATTTACTTCTTTACAATTTTAATCACTTTATTTTAATATCTGTAAGAACTTCAAATGTCAGGAGAATGGAAACATTCACTGTACAGCAGGCTGGAAACATGAATATCAGTAATTACATTTGCCAAGAAAAAGCACAAGGCTCAGCTAGTAGGTTACAGTAGTACAGTTGCGTCCTTTTTATCAGGAGACTATTTACACCAAATTGAAGCAACAGATCAAAGATAAAGGCTTTTTTCCACATGTAATTGAACAACAAATCCTAATGCACCCAAGCAAAATCATCTTCTTTCTCAAAGAAGTTGGACCAAGAAGGAGGATCTGCGAGAATTATGGAAAATACCAGGGAAGTATAGGTAAACCATGACAGTGGGATCAAATAGTGTTTGAGTTTTCTGGTCCAAACATCCCTGCGCACTTGAGTCTACAAGGCAGATTGGCTTAGAAATAAGTCTCTAAATGCAGATCATTGTGGGCTACAAATTGCCACATTTCACAGGATATATCCCAAGATAAGTACTGTTATACATCCACTTTCCCTAACCTGATTCCTTCTGGACCTGTTGAACTGCTACCTCCATCACCCCCCACTGTCCAGTATATCTTTAGAGCAGCAGCGTAGGGAAGGCTGCTCTTGAGCAATCTATTGAATTCACTTGATGAAAAAGTTTCTGAATTGTATTTCAGAAAATTATTTTTAACAGCCCTTAAGTTAGCACCTTAGCTATCAGTACTTTCCAAATTTACTACCCATTTCCTGTTTGTGCACATATTTCTGTTAAAATATTTTTAATATAAAAATGTAAAGAGAACAGCAGAAGGGCATGGATTTGGCAGTACACTCCAGAGATATTTTAACCAATGGACATGTTTTGCAATTGTAGCAAGAGGAAAAAAAAGTATAGTTTCTGCTTTTACTTTAGAGAGAAATAAAAATTAACTAAAGAAAATATTGAGACAAAGTAAAAATGGCAACAACAAATGTCCTCCACCCTCTTCAGGGAAAGAAAAAGGAGACAGTTTAAGTTTAGAAAAGGAAGGATAAAGTAAAGTTAAAATATATATAATGAACTCATTTAAAATACACAGTAGGGATATATTTTTAAAATGTAATAGAAATCAAGGAGGGGGAAGTAGGCTGGTTAAGTACAGAATATTGGCCTGAATTCTGGAGCTTATGGACATTGCATCCAGTTCACCAGTTCTTGAGGAAAAGGTAGCCTGATGGTTTCATGGCCACCCCTCAGATTTGGGTGTGTGTGCATATACTACCAGACAAGTACACACTTCTCCACTGATTCCCCTTTAAATCATACCTGGGGTTGACTTGGACAGCTTTGAATCTTTATACTCCCTTTCTCCCAGACAGAACAGGTGAGGTGAAGAAAGATGGGGAGAACTTGGGAAGAGTTTCTCTGTTTCTGTCGTGCCTTTGTTGACCGGGAACAAATGACATGTGAAGTTGCATGCTTTGGTGTTTATTTTTTTAAAATTATTTTTTAAAGCAACCGTCGTGCAAATGCGTGTGTTTGTGTGTGTGGGTGTTGCTAACAATTCTTTTCTTCCCCCTTGGTATGGAGTGAGGGGAGGGGGGGGGGTCTGAATAGATTTTTGTTGTTCTCTTTCTCCATAGGCAAACTTCAGCAGCTTGCTTAGAATCTATTGCCCCTTCTCTACTCTGGCTACTGTGGCAACATGCAACCATGGTTACAGCTACTGGGAAAAGCATCTGGCTACAAAATTGTCAGGATGCTATTCTATTATCATCTCAGTGAGTAAAAGGCTTCTAAATACAGCCAAGGCCTATTTGCTTGGTGGATTTGCAGCTACTCCTTTATTGCAACTGCTCAGGTTTTGTTTTTGTTTGTGTTCTGTTTGTTTGTGCTTTTTTTGGAAATTACCACATAAATACACACTGTATGTGTAGCAAATATAACTGGGGCACATTAACACTTTTTGTATGGAGAGTGGGGGTTGTTGCTTCAGGACCTGCTGCAGCTCAATGCAGGACACTGCCTTTTCTTGCACTACCTGATTAATTAGGTGGAGGGAGAAAACTGATTGGCCTATGATGTCTCCTGCCTGTGATCTGAATGTTGAGTCATCTGAAGTGAAGATTGTCACAGGTTGGCTTTCAACTAATGAGTGATAGATTATGAAGTGGAAACATTGTGGTATGGAGATGCCCTGAGTTCTACCTATAAACTGAACTTTCCTAGCTTGTCTTTCTGACTGAAAAAGCATCAGGGGATCCCTTGAAATAATGTGAGAAGTGATCTAGGCTGCTTCTGTTTGAAAGGGAGTTGCCATAATCTGCTGATCCCTCTGTTGAGAGTAGAAGCATGTCCCCTTCCACAAAGGGCTCTCTAGATTAGACCAGTTTGTTTTTTGACCCTGGACCAGTTACTTGCGCAACCCAAAACACAAGACATCCAGACCGCTTTCCCCATAAAGTAGAAAATATACAGTGTATACCATACTATTTTCAGTGAACAGACAGGATTGACGAGATGTAAAACTCAATATTTGAAAGTTTTAGAGGAAGAAGAAAAGGTACTGTAAACTACGGTACAAACGGTATGAAGATCTGATAAACAAGAGAAATACAATTAAAGATGCCAGTTCAGGTAGTCCCTGGGTTACAATGGCAATTGGGACTGGGATTGCTGTCACTAAGCAACATCACATGGCTGCATCACTTAGCAACGGCAATCCAGGCAGTCCTGGTTGCTGTCGTAACCCCAAGACACAGGGGTCATTAAGCGGGAAGCAGCGAGAGTCCCAGGTAAGGAATGCTGGGGTGCTGCTGGGGTGTGGGGGAGGTCTTGGAAGACCTGGCACAGGCCACATGTGAGTTGGGGGAGGGCGGTGCTTTGGTACAGTGAGCACAGGGAAGGAGGGCACAGTGTGCACAGGAGGGGGGGGCTTACCAGAACGACTTACAGCTTTACCTGCCAGCTCCCCCACTGACTTTGCTTGTGGGAAGCTGGCAGGGAAGGTCACAAATGGCAATCACATGACTGCAGGATGCTACAGCCATCGTAAGTGTGAACTGGTTGCCAAGTGCTCAAATCACGATCATGTGACCACAGGGGGGCTGCGACAGCCAGAACTTCAAGGACTGGTCGTAAGTATCACTTGTTCAGTGCCATCACAATTTCAAATGGTTGCTGAACGAGTGGTCGGTAAGTGAAGACTACTTGTAACCAAAATGTCTATTTTCTATGACAGTAGTATGAAAGTATGAAAGACCGTGAATAGATTCTATAAAAGAAAAGAATGTAAAAGTGTATCGGAAGATGATCTGATGGGAACTACTATGTCATGTATTTCAAACTAACATAGATTAAATCTCCATTACAAATAATGTATAGAAACAGAAATAACAGGTTAAAAGGTTAAAATTAAAGAAACCCACATGCATAAACACACATATGCACACAGATCCAATGTGAAGAAAGTATTCCAAGGCATCACTGCTGTGAAGGTAATTTTTATTTTCCCCTCCTGAAAGTTGAGGAAATTGGGCAAAGATCTTGGAGGAAAGCTTTAATATTCAGACAGATTTATGTTGTAGAATGGAGAATTTTGCATTCACAAATCCTCAGCCGCACAGTATTTAGTTCACAGACAGGAACCAATACCATGGGGAATTAGCATTATGAATGGTTCTAGGAATAGACTGAGCGTAATCAGTGCTGCTGTTTTAACACTAGTGGGAAGTATTCCTTTCACATAACAGAGTTAGTTATCTGGTTGGTGCTATTTGTACTAACCAAAGTTTTAGGATGTCTTTGTCTACATTATAGTAAACCAAGCAAGAAGCTATTAGCATAAATCATAAGAAGGGATTTCAGGCCACCAGGACCATCAATGATTCTTGACTGTCTGATAAGAGTCATGTATTTCAGGCATTTATTGCTGATTTTATTTATTTAAAAGATATGTACAGCCAACCATCTTAAAGCACAACTCTGGATGGCTCACAACAACAATGAAGCATGCTGGATAACTGAGAAAGCTGAAAAGAAGTTTACTGATTATAGAAAGACCTTCATTGTGTCTATCATGTCAAGTTGTGAAATGTGTTTAGAAAAATGGGAACCCCAGAACATCTTGTCCTCATGCAAAACCAAAACACAAGTCAGGAAGCCACAGTATGAACAGACCATGGCAAAACAGACTGGTTCCAGGTTGACAAAGGAGTGAGATAAAGGTACATATTTTCCCCTTATTTATTCAACCTATATGCAGATATATATTGAGAGAAGCTGGTTTAGAAGAAGATGAATGTAGTTTGAAAATTGGAGGAGGAAATGTCAATAACCTGCACTATGCTGATCATACAGTAGTACTTTGATAGATGAATATGGAAAAGATCTGCCAGCTCTAGTAATGCAAGTCAAGGAGCAGAGTGAAAAATGGGATTAATCTTAAATATAAAGAAGACCAAACCAACTACAACAAGTACAGTAACCAGCCTTAGAACTGACAATAAAGATATGGAAGTATATAATACAGTATATAAGTATATCATAGCTTCTTGCTTTTAGGATCAATTGTCAATAGTAAAGGAACCAACAATCAAGAAATACGGTTCAGACTAGCACTTGGTAGTGTAGCCATGAAAGCCTTAGAAATTATATTCTGATGTTGGGGTGTATCTAAGCCTATAAAGGTCAGAATTGTGCTGGCAATAGTTTTCCCTGGAAGCAAAAGTTGGACTTTGAAGAAGTATTGACATGTTTGAACTTTGGCATTGGAGAAGACTGCTAAGAATATAATGGCTAGCCAAGAAAAAAACCAAATGGATCATCAAAGAAATCTCAGCCAAGGCACAAATGACCAGGCACAAATTATTATACTGTAGACACATTATGCAAAGACCTAACTCTCTGGAGAGGTCTACAATACCGGAAAGCTGGAAGAAAAGAGACCAAGAGGATGAACAACAGCAAGATAGGTGGACTCAATTTCAGCAGCAATGGGTGCACCATTGGAAGACCTGAGGGACCAGGTTGGGGACAGATTATCCTGGGGCAAATCTATCCATGTTAGATTCTTGGTAAGAGTCAACACTGACTTGAGGGTACATAATCAGTCAATCAATTTCAGGCATGCAACAGTTACGTAAAAATGCTGTGGATTTGGACGGTCAAGAGAAAAACTGTGGCTGGAAGGTGGCACCCTTCAGAGGTACTGGTACACAACCCATCATCCATAGCCAACATACTGTATGTAGGCATTGGGGAATACTGGATAATGCTATTGGATTACAAGGAGAATTTAATGACAGGTGAACTACTACCTAATTTGGTTCATACAGAAAGTGCTGTTGGTAATAACGTTCCTGTTCTCCGCTGAGCATGTATTTACTTACTAAGTAAAAGTAAATGAAAGATTGAGGTGGCCACAATGATAAGCAGCAAATCTGTTTGATCAGTTGGGAGCCAAACTATGTGGATTTATGCTTTGAAGAAGCCGATTTCAAAGTGCTCACAGGAAACGCTCCAGCAGATAAACTTTGTCCTTCAAGGTTCATCCCAGACACCATTCAGCTTTTTACACTTTGTTATCTGATCAGTCTGTTTTATAATTCCAGTTCCACAGAGCGCTCCCAATAAAAAGGACTATGATAAAACCAGGAACTGACTTCCTTTACTGGTCATGAACTAGGGTCTTTGTCATGATAAAGTGGCAAGCACAGAAGCTACTAAGGATCATTCTGAAAGCGCACATAACCTTACAGGTTACTAATCTTAATTTTATAATCCAACTTGTTTTTTTTTTATAGGAAACATTGTTTATGTGTGTATTTGAATAATTAATATAGCTATTTTGAAGGAGAAAAGGAGGGCATTATATCATTTATCATCAAATTACACAAACAACATGTAATTATAACCTGGAACCACCAAGAAATTGACAATTATAAACAAGTTTAAGTACCTCGGCCTTTTGACTAGGTGAACAAGTTTTAGAAGTATCAGTGTGGGCAATACTAAATAGGTCTACCTGGTGGTAAGCCTCATTGAGGTAAATAGAACTCATTTCTGAACAACGTTCACAGGCTATCCTGTATAGAAATTCAGAATGCTTGACTATAAAGAATTGATATAGGCCAGCCAAACACAGAGTGCAAAACTCCAGATGACCACTAGATGGCAACAAAGAGACATAATTCTGTTTGTTGCCGTCTAGTGATCATCCGGATG
Organism: Python bivittatus; assembly: GCF_059951505.1. Classification (NCBI taxonomy): domain Eukaryota; kingdom Metazoa; phylum Chordata; class Lepidosauria; order Squamata; family Pythonidae; genus Python; species Python bivittatus. Next base: position 23,794,250 of record NW_028277074.1, read on the forward strand.
TTTGTGGTCCAAATCTCACAGTCCTGCTAACAGTTAAGAGAGAAACCAGAATGATTTCCTGGAAAAGAACCTTTCTGGCTGGGTGTAAAAGTCCTTTGCATATCAATATCTCTAGCTGTGCGCATGCTGCAAATACAACATCTTCCTATTAACAGAGAGAATTGGTTGATGGAAAACAATAAGGATTGGCAACAGCAGAGCAAAAAGTTAATTATATCGTAGGGTGTTTATACTAAGAATTCCTAATCACGTTCCCAGGAAGGGTGCTCTCTCTCTTTCAAAGTAGTTAGCCTTTCTCCAAGGCCTCGCACACTTTCCCACGCTCATAACTGTGCCGGTTATAAATGTGTGGGAGTCCTGCAGTTTCGATCAGTAAGGTAGACTGAGTTTCTGCTAGTTTGACTGCATAGCTTTGAGCTCTATCAGCATGCAGTGGAACAGTAGAATTCCAGACATTTTTGTCATAGCATCAGAGGCAAAACAAATGCCAGTGACCTGCTGTCCTGCCAAGGCTTCTGCCTTTACCTTTTCTTTGCAAGTCAAAGGTTAGACCTATGTATGTAAATCCTCTGCAATGTGCCAAGTAATCTGACCTTCTGGTTTTCATTCTTTTGATTGTTTCAGGTATTCTGCTTCTAAAAGACAAAACTCTTTTGGTCAGTTAAAAGGAGTGTGAAAGAAGAGGGGGCACTCAGTTCTCCATCCAACTTTGTAGCCTTTGAAGAAGCAAAGAGCTTTTAAATCCCACATAGATTGCAAAACAGAAGCATTAGTGAAAGGATGGTGCCTTTGGATAGATGTTTGGTTAATGTGCTGTATGCCTCTAAGTACCCATAAACAGTTCTTTTCACTTAGATACACACCTAAGCATACGTGTGCCAATGTAAATGATCAATAATGCCTGTTTGACATTAAATGCTATTAACTTGGGATGCTTAGGGTCATTGCTCACAATTCTGCCCACAGTTCAGCTGCTTGAATCCTATGACGTTAATGGCTTGAAGATTACAATTATTTTGTGATATGTTAAATAAGCATTCTAGTGAATGAAGTGCCCCATTGGACTTTGCATGATAATTTGTAGCCTGGTACTGATGGTTACCAAGGGCCTTCTCTGTCACTGTATCTGCTCTTTGGAACAGCATCTCCTCCGAGATCTGTATGTCCCCCATCTTACCCATGTTTAAGTAGCCTTTAAAAACCTGTTTTTCCCCCAGCCTAGAGTTAGGTTTTTTGTTTGGGTTCCCTTTTAGTTGGGTTGATTTGAGGGTATGTTAGTTTTTGCAGTTTCCCTCATAAAATGGTTGTGGTTTTATATAATGTTAACTGCTCTCTTATATACAGTATAATGTTATATTTTTTAATCTTGTGAAGCTGCCTAACCTGTTTTGGAGTTGGGCAGCCTAGAAATTTGGCTAATAAATAAGTAAAAAACAAATCCCAGAAGAAGGCGAAGGCAAATCAGTCCTGAATTCCTGCTAAGCAGACTACATGGCTGTCTCCATGAAGTCAACTAGGAGTCAAGCTCAAAAACTTTACCTTTATTAAATTATACAGCTGTATACAAAAGTTTAGACACTTCTGGTTAAATTTTATATCTGAGAATTGAAGATGAAGAAAAGTCTCTGCTAGAAGTGACCCCAACCTGATCAGATCTGCAAAACAGAACCAACCAACCACTGCAAATGACCTGCTGAAAATTTATCTGACACTGGAGTAGTTGATCACAGGTGCATAGTAGTAAAGCATTGCTTGTACAACAGTGATCTGTGTGGGAGAGTTGTCAAAAGGAAAAAATTGTCTAACCTCCTCACAAAAATAATCAGGCAAAACAAAACTTTGGTAAGTCTACAATGTTTGGAAAAAAGTATTTTGCACTGATGAAATAAAAACGGAACTCTTCAGTCATAACCACATGAGATAAATTTGGAGAAAAAAAGGTGAAGCATTTGAAGAAAAGAACATCTTCAATCCGTTAGGTATGTGGGTGGCTCTGTTATGCTTTGGGGTTGTGTGGCAACCAGTGTCACAGGAAGTACTGTGTGGATGGCAGTAAGAATGGATTTAACTAAATATATGAACATGTCCCAGAAGCTAATGTCCCACTGTCAGTGAAGAAACTGAAGTTGGATATTTCACCAAGACAATAACTCAAAGCATTCCTCCAAATCAGTCATGAAATACTTACAGAGAAGAAAAGCTCTGGAAAGCCTTCACAGTCCCCAGACTTGATTACTACTGAAAATCTATGGGGAAATCTCAAACATGCAGACCTAAGAATATTTCTGAGCTAGAAGAGTTCTGCAAGGAAGAGAGGAAAAAAAAAAATCCTAAAGCAATGTTAGCTAGTTACAGGAAGCCTGTTAATAGAAGCTATTATTTCTGTCAAGGGAGGTATTATAAAGTCCTGCCTGGAAGGGTGCCCAAATTTCTGCACCTGCTATATTTACTGTTTTCTTATTTTGAATTGGTAAACAAATACACAAAAATAGTTAAATATGCATAGTATGCATACAAATGTGCAAAGATGTCATGTTTAACTATGTACCATGTAGACGTTGTGTTAGCTGCTGTTCATGTGTGGATTCATTGAAATGTACAATCTGAATGGGGGTGCCTAAACTTTTGCATGCCACTGTATCTTCAAATATTACAGGAATGCTTAATGTAAACACTCAAATTCTTATAACAGCCTGTCTTATAACAGGGCACTATTTTATGACCCTATTGCAAGCAATGGTATGCCTTATCAGATATATTGGTTCCTATGTTCTGATAGGACAAGGACATTTTCTTGCTATAGTCAGTGTTGCAATTGTAATAATATAATTGTGACTGCAATACATTGCAAAAACAGTAGGACAAAATATGAAAAATAATGCAGCAACTCACAGAATTTTTGATCTAACATCCTAGTTACCTCAATCTCCATCACACAGACACACAGTGTCTTTACAGCTTGAGCAATAATTATAGCTTAATTTTTCATGACTAGAATCAATCATGAAACTCTTACTAATTTCTGAGGGCTTTCAAGTAGAAGATTTTCTATCATCATGATAGAAAATCCTTCATTTTTGAGGATTCCTGCAGGGGAACTCCCTGAGATTCAAGCAGGGATAGTCTTTACACTTTGCTTTCTATGTGAAGGAAAAGGAAGCTTGATCAAGTAAGATTTCTTGGGAGCAGGGGAAGTCAAATGTCTTCCAAGGGATTCCTACCATATTTATTTAATGTAAGGCAGAGTCCTTGGGATATAGATTTGTAAACAGTTTGCCATGGCTGTGTTTTTTCTTTAGAAACATAACCTGGCAAAAAAGAAAGGAGGATGAATTTGTCAGATAATGGCCAAATGAGGAGGACAGGAACTGCAGACAGAAAGATCAGAAAGCCACAAGTTCTAGTTCTACTCCAGAAGCTATAGTCTTAAACCTTTTTGTGGGTCTAGTTTTACAGAAATGAATGAGAACTGCTTATGTGGATGAATTTAAGATTGGACTATGTAATCTCTAAAGACAAGATTCAATTTTGTTTCATTTCATTCACAGCCTTAAATGAAGAAAACATCTGATTTGGCATACTGTATTTGAGCCCATTACTTCTGTCCTTTTTATAAGTTGGTTCTAAAACTGATTTCTTCCATCCTCCTCCCCCCTCCATGAAGTTTTGTGAATAAAACTGTGCTGCAAGATGTCGTGACTAACGTGCCATGAAGCTTTTATTCAAACAGCAGATGAAGTTGGTTCGTTTTAGAAAGGAGTAGGAGTCGGAACATTCCGCGGAAGCTGAGAGAGCAAGGCTGGCTAAAATAAATATCAGGGAGGGAAGGCTGAGGCCCAGCAGCTCTTGAATCTCAGTGCCAAAGGCTGAGGAGGCTATTCAGAGGGTATCTGTTGAGCTATAACATTAGACAAGAACTCTGTAGCGTTTTATGACAGGAGCATGACATGTGATTACAGAGCATAAGAGATATCCTGAAAGTGCCGAAGTAGAAAAAAGTCATTTATTGCTCCTTGCAGTTATTTTTATTGATTTGATTACGATGCAGCACAACATGGCTGAGGGTAGCAGACGTTTGCAGTGCTAGGAAGAAAGAAGGGACAAAGAAAGAAAGGAACCCAACAACCTGTGCTGGCAGGCTGTAGATGGAATGAGCTATACAGGGTCTTGTGGCTTCTTGGATTGCACTGATACTGCTTTCTGCCAGACTTAATCTTTCAACATGACACTCCCTCCCCTTGTAGCCTATAATAAGTAGAGGTTAGCAGGCACAGGGTCATATCTAAGAAACCAGAAAATCCAAGGGCAGCCTTTAAAGGGATGAACTTTGCTGAAAGACTTTTCTGAGTGATGAGCTAGTAATGCAGAGAACTGGCTTTGAGGAGACTCAGTGGGACTCAGCCAGCAACATGTTACCCAATTCTAAGAGTTCATGTACCAGAGGTGAAGCTAAAATGTGACTGAATAGACCCCACAGACAAAGCTATGTGATGCCATTGCTTACAAGGGTCCTGACCCCAAGCTATGCATCCATTCACAATTGGGCTCACACTGATTATTCTTGTGTAATCTGGCTACATTTGGGTCATAAGTAAAAAGGGAGAAATGACCACAACAGCAGTTTATGGGTTCAATTACATCTATTAGAATATCTCTCTATAACTTATTATGAATTAAATAAACATGAACAAATTCTGGAAAATCCATTTACCCATGTTAGAGATGAGAAAGATTGAGGACAATCAGTCAACGCATGATAGAGAATGCAAAACTCACCCAAAGCACAACTCTTAAAGAAATGAGCCAAGGAAGTGAGCCAAACCACAGAATATACCAATCTATAGACAAAGAAACTTTGAGTGACTTAGGAAGCGTATTGTCCTAATACACATTTTGTAATTTTTACAGCCATTCTTACTAATTGTGTAACTTAAAACTGAGTCATCCTACAATAAGAGCCTTGCAGAATTAAAACATGAGCTTGAGTTACCCCCACATTTTTTGGCTGTTTATTCTTGTCTTTCTTTCTTTTTTGTCTTTGAATCATTGTTGACGCCTAGCAACTGCCTGGACAAACTCCTGCAGTTTTCTCGGCAAGATTTTCAGAAGTGGTTTGCCATTGCCTGTTTCCTAGAGCTGAGAGAGAGTGACTGGCCCAAGGTCACCCAGCTGGCTTTGTGCCTAAGGCGGGATTAGAACTCATGGTCTCCTGGTTTCTAGTCTGATCCCTTAAACACTACACCAAACTGGCTCTTTTATTCAATATAAGTATTTGTTATTTGGTTTACTGGATTCACAAGTCCTGAAGTTCTGAAGTACAGGGTAGAGATTCTGAAGGAATTAACTGTAGCTCCTAGTTCAGTAACCTTTTTTAGAAGTTCAAGGAAAGTTGGTGAAATCTATATTAGTCATTTATGTGACATTTTCAGTAGCAAGCTTGACTGTGCCTTCCTAATAAACCAATGGATGGTTACATTAGACAATGTGAAATTACTTCCTGGAGTCTAGAAAAGATGAAGCTAATACAACAAAAACAACAACAAAGGTTCACGTATACTGGACATCTCAGAGTCTCTTGAGTAAGGGTTGGCTACAATCACCCTGCTGTTGGAGATATAACTTGGAGGTTGGAATATTAACCCATTTGCTGGTTTGGATGACATCAGCAATATAGTTAATATAATACTTAATCCATTGGTGTATGTTAAACATATTCTTCTTGACTATATCAAGTATTTGGAATCTATTAAAGTATCAATAATTACGGATTTTTAGCACAGGGGCAAAGAAGGAAACTTTTGAGCAATATGGTCAAAGTTTTGGAGTTCTGTTTACAACATAATTTTTAGGCTTTTTCTCTTTTTCCTTGCTTTCCTTATCAGTTTTGAGGTTGCTGAATCTTCAAAACTGTTTTCTTGTATTAATTAGTTTAATAATATAATACAACATAATAAATGAAGTGGCAACCTACACTGAGTAATTTTATAGCAGTTGAAGCTAAGAGTTTATATATGAGAAGTTATGCCCTGTATCTACTACATTACTCAATTTGATCTTTAAGAAATCAAATATAGCATCTAAAACGTGGGGAATCAGTCGAAGTTGCTCAACTACAGCTCCAAGTCATCCCAGAAGTTTACTTAATGGTGAGACATGCTGGGAGTTGAAATTCAGTAATATCTGGAGGACTACAAATGTTCTTCTCCACATGCTTTGAACAACTTTGTTGATATAAAAACTGATCTGTTTCTTTGTGTTTAATATTTCATCTACCAAGGAAATTATGTATTTTGCCTAAGGATGGAGAATGTTTCAAGTGACAATCAGATTTTCAAGCAAGTGAGATGGTAGAAGGAAAAATCAACATTTGTTTGGGTGTTTCTTCAATCCACATGCTTTAGAGAAAGTCTTGGGCAGAAACTGAAACAATTACAGTACATGATAGAGTGATGGCGACATTTTGCCTTAATACTTGCTAAATGTACAACTCCATAGATTCAATATCACACAAACCTCCAGCTTTCTTTCTTGACATTCATTTTGCTTCAAAAATGAAAAACTCTGGATAACGCTATTTCATCACTGTTATTTAATCTGCATAGCTAAACAAAACATGTCTTAGTGTAATGTGTGGATTCAACTATCTATGCATTATAGTGGGAAATGGATGGGACAGTCTCCAGAGCCTCCCATCATCTCATGTCTTCAGATGCATTCGATTGCTCCAGGTTTGAAAAAACTGTTCTAAATTACGTTGGCTTCCTGACTGGCAACAGTATGTATGCATACTGTACATGTGTGTGAAAGAGAAACAGCTGATTTTTCTTTTTTTTAAGGCTGGCTTTGATATTTGACCAGCAAATCCTGACTTCTAATTCTTTCCTTTCCAGCCATGTTTTCGCTAGTGATCTACAGTATTATCCAACCACTGTTGTGCCAAGATAAGTCATGAGGACAAACTTCATATTGTCATAGGTGGCTGACATTGTAAGATTATGAGCAAATGTCTTCTGTCTGAATTGCTTTTCTGGATCTAAGATGGAGAAGTTCTTACAGTTTTTTCTGTAAAAGAGCTAACATTGTGAAATTTCTCACACAAGAAAATAATGATAATCTGTCACACCAGAGAATCTGTACCCACTTGTTCATACATACATGTGCATACATGGAGGAAATCCCTCAATAGTCTCTTTTTTTGGTTAAGTAAGACATGTTTGCAGGATGTACTACTAGCTTTTCTTTCCTGAAGAACTTTTTAGCTTTTCTCTATCCCTAGCTGCCTCTTGTTGCTTTTTTGCATTTGGGTTTTCACAAAATCAGTCAGTCAGACCTCACTTGAGATGCTTAGGGGTTTTTTTTTCTCTCTCTCTCTCCTCGCCTTTCTATTACACCCACATAATTACAACAGCATAAAGAGTGGGCTGATGAAGCAGCAGCACTTTAAAAACCACATATTCTGATCTCCAAGCAATCTTTTCCACCTACTTCTTCCCCCATCAGCAGGGGTGTCAGCTGTGTTGCTTCTAACATACTCTGAGTCATCTTCTCAAGCAGTTTGTAAATACTTAAATGCACCAATCAATGTCAAAGCAAAGTACCTAGTTACGATACAGTGGAGGGTCCTCAACTGTCTTTCAAACTGATAGAACTTTCCTTGGAGATTGCAGCATACAGTTGGCAGCTGTTCAACTGGCCTTTGCAATTATTCTTTTAAGAAGCATCTTCATCTATCTTCATCAGAAGAAGCTCCTGGAAACGCATTTCTGGCTTATATTTGATGCAGCCTGGTAGAAGAATGGCCATATAATGATGCTTACTGAGTGCAGGAATGCTGCCCTGTAATGAAATGTGATGATGATACAGAAAACAGGTTGTTATAAATTATCTCCTTGCTTGGATGTTGCATGTGATGACTTTCTGCATGGAGCTCATAAACCAGGTAAGATAATCTCAGGTATCTGCTATGGTTTGAAATCCAGAATCTACAGTTGGCAATATCCTTTTCAGGAGCAACTAAAATATCATAAAAGAGTGTATAAGCTTTCAAGATCTCTGGAGCTCTTCAACAAGTTTGGTTGTACAGCAGAGACTGTGGAGAAATAATAATAATGAAAACATATAAAAATTGGAGCAGATCTTGTGCCCATGAGGCCTGCAATTTAGATTCTGCCTGAAGTTCATGAGTACACTGAAATTAGTCTGCAATAAGTGTTGCAAGTATCAGATTATGTCTAATATTCAGGGACAAAGAATGAAAAGTTGGTATCCATGCATGCACATACATACATACTATATTCTCTCTCTCTCTCTTGCCCCCAACACACACTTTCTCTTTGCAGTTTGCAGATACTGTAAAGATCTTTCAGACTAATTGTGCCACAGCAATACACACACTTGGGTGAGAAAGAGGCTTATGCATGTATGTACTTACTTTCCTCTTATTTATATAGCCAACAATGCTTTTGCATCATGTGCTAGTATGATGGCCTATTAGGTTATGCTTATATTACATCTGACTTGTAATACAGTATAGTATAGTGACTTTATGGATCAGTCAATTGACCAAATCAAGAAGACTTGTAATATGACTACTTTACAGAAAGCCAATTGATTTATAATAGATCAATATGGTCCTATGCGGGCATCAACACATGTGTGCATGTACATGTACACACAAATATAGGAATTAGCAAGTGCAGCTGAGCAAGCTGCAATCATCAGTCACTGCTGCTGGACTGTACCCTTCAAATTAAACAGGGTCTATTCTTTTATTGGCTCACACCAGAAGGCATGGCAGAGGTTTAGGAAGCAGAGGGAACTCACAGGTATGAGTTTTCACTCCACTTGACAAAACCATTAAATGATTTAGTGTGATTAAGTTGCACATAGATTATTTTGTTATTACTCAGTTTTATGTTCTGTAACTTTAAACACCAAGCACTTTCCTGGTTTTAATGGATTTTCAGTGGCCCATTTTATTATATTTAGATTTCAAATTTGTCACTGCCCATCTCACTACAGAGCGACTCTGGGAGGTTTACAGTAGTATTGCTTCCAAACATCCAGTGTAGCCAAGTTGGGACGTAAATTAATGTTTTCCAGTTTCAATAATTAGTTCTAAAATCGTGTGGAAAAAAATATTTTTCAAAAAAGACTTGGTGTGAATTATCAGCATTTTCAACATTGATCTGAGCTATTGTTTTACTTGATAACTGCAGCCATGGAGGTTTTACTCTGCCCATCCCTAGTCAGCTGTTTCCTCCTTAATACTACAAATGATTCTGATCAACCAGCCCACGATCACAATGATACACGGACAATGAGATTCTGCAATGTGAAAATGTGACACACTGAGGACAAGCTAGAATAACTTCAGATCATTTCTTCTTCACTAATTATATGGAGCTTCCCACCCAAGAACTGTACTGTGGATGGGATGACATTACAAAACTAACATGGCTTGGCTACATGATTACACCATTTAAGGTAAGACAAGCCTATTGAAAGTGGGAGAAGATAATATAACGAGTGCTAAAAATTGCGGGGAAAACCAAGTGTCTTTCAGCAATGCTGACAATGTTTAGGAAAGGCAGAGCAGATGCCACACATTTTTCCCACATGGCAGTGGACATGCGGGCTATCTTCCCTTTTACCTGAATATTTTTGGTGAAAAAATGTCATGCATGAAGCGACCTTGCATGACCAGCAGTTTCACTTCCTCTGTTGTACAAGGCAAAAGTCAGTGAAGCTGAAATGAATGAGAAGTTGATGAATGAATATTTAGATAAACATGGCTCCTTGCAAATGAGATTCAAATGGTCCTTTTTATTCTGCATAACTATTGCAGGAAGATACAATTCCTGTTCATTTGAGTGATGCTCCCTATGGAGTCAGGGATAAATCATCCTGAAACAAGGCAGTGAGAGCGACCATGAAGCTGAAATTTTGGCCACTCTATTCATCCCCCTGGGCACCAAATTAATGAATGAGAGTAATTGTGAAGCTGGAAAGCTTTCCAACTCACTCCTTTATTTACTTTTTCTATTATTTCTTTCCACTCCCAGGTAAAGGAATGAAGCTTGCCTGAAAGATAGACCTGCAGGGGTGTGGCAATAAAGTTAACATGAAACATTGCTGAATAGTTAGTCACTCTTAATAAATTCTGGAGGAGGCTATGAATCATTTGTTTAAAAAAACCTTCTAAACCTTAAATTCCTAATTTGGTATGCATATATTCTTTTTTGTACATAAAGGGATTAATAGAACCCTTAGGCAAACGTGCCTCTAGCATATATTTTATATTCACTTTGCCATGTTTGTGGATCACAAGAGAGGAAGAAATATGTGTTTCTATTAAAACAAAAATGCATAACTGTTTTCAGATTCCAAAAGATTTGGCACAAAGCTCCAGCTCTTCCAGAAAAGGTATTTATCCTAGCAGGTACTATGAGTAGTCAATTCATTTTTTGCAGATGAGCTAGCACCATCTATGCATAAGATATCAATAAGTTTTGGCAAATCCCAAGCTTGAACGAAACTGTATAAAGTAAGAAAACCCAAGAAACTGTGGAATATTGGATGACTGCTGTGGGGATGGAATGGAAACTAGGGATATAAATATAGAATGAATTCTCCTTGGAGAGGGTAAGCCTATCTGGCTGACTGGTACAGCAAGAATATTTTCCACTGCAAGGTATAATGGGAGCCATGTACAATGCTATACTCCCATTCATTTTAGGGCTTCTAAAAAGACAAACATAGAACTGCACAGGGACTTATTTTTGTAATGATTACACAATGATTACACATTGGCCATACTATTGTAATACAGCTGTTCATTTTTGTAGAGTCTCTGCAAATGCTTTGTTGCACAGAGTCACATTCTATGGCATTCAGAAGCCTGTATAGGGTGGGAAAAAATTCTCCCAACTGGTGGCAGAAACTAACTAACCTTGGATGACCTTAAAAAAGCAAATCAGGATAACACCTGGCTAGTACATGGATAGGAGACAACCAGGAAATTTCAACACTCTGGACTAAACTGGAGAGTTGAAAAAAAAAAAATCCCAGAAGGAGGTGATGGCAATCTACTTCTGTACTGTTGACCTGAAAAGAATATGGACAGCTTATACTGACACCAAGAATTGAGCTTGACTCAAAGGATATTTTATCTTAGGAAGGCAGGCGGGCAGGCAGACGTTTATGGGAAGAGAAGAGACAAAATGAAACCAACACACTAAATCCATTTTATTTAGATGGACGTTAAAAAAATGAATAAAAAAGGGAGAAAACATCCACAAGGGGCAAGGATGAATGAGGCCCCACAACCTTATGCTACACTCTTACTGTTGGAGATCCAGATCCAGTGGCATTCAGTCTTCAGAATCTCATTACTTGCTCACCACAAGGGGCCAGTAGTGTGTAAATAGTTTTAGATTTATTCTACACAGCATCGTCTCTTTGTTGATCTCTCTCCCTACCTTTTGTCCCAGAGATTGCTAATCTGAGGTTGGTTTCTTCTGCCTTTCTTCCTAGATACACATACATAAAGCACCTACTCTTGGACTCTCCTCCTGATGGGATATAGCTAGCTGGGAGCTGGGAACTGTCTTTGCCTGTAATGTGTTTCCTGTAAATAAATCCCCTTTCTATTATAGTTATAAAATTTACTTCCCTGAACATTGCTCAGATTGGATACTTACTCTCAGGACCCCTTAGAATTTGTTAATCTTCAACAATTACCAGATTACAGGCCATTTCTTAGAGAAATTGCAGTCTTTCTATCATATAATTCCTTTGCTGTGAAGAAAATGTGTGGGCAAGTATGGGTCTATTTTATTAATTGCTATTTTGATTTGTCTCTTCCCACTGCCGTTACACCCCTTAAGAGCTGTCCTTGCCCATTAGGATTGCCTGTGTGGTGGGCAGAGTGAATGCGAGGAAGAGAACTTGGATGTGGGCATATGACTGAATCATACCAGGGGTGTGCATAATTAAATAATTATTTGGAAGATGTGCTTCAGACCATGCGTGAGCATAGCATCTTTGCTATTCATTAAAGTAGCTCATCTTTTTCAGGCTCCTGTGAGGCTGAAAGGATGCTGCTGCTTTAAGGTGGCAGGCCTGTTAAAGTTAATGCCCCTTTTAAAACAGACACTTTTTTTTTTCAGGCCCAAGTGAAGGTATGAAAAATAAGGGCTGATTTAATGGATAGCAGAGAGGTGATGTCCTTGTGTAAAGTCCAATACACTTTTGAATTATTTTTAGAGTGTGTACAGTTATACTGGACATGTTATACTGGACAACGTGTGCAGTAGAGTTCCAACATCATGTTAAGTCACAGTGTGATTTGTTTTGTGTATTGTGTGAACCCAGTCACTGTGATTTGTGAAGCATGGTTTACAGCTCAGCACAATGTACAGAGACAGCTGATTATGTCTTAATAAACATTGACTATAATATGAGATCTGTTGGTGTGGGTTGTGTGTGCCTGCTGATCTTGAAGGTTTTTTCCTTTGTATGTATGAGGAATGGAAAAACATGTTTCTATGTATACCAAGGAGGAGTCTTTGGAGAACTCTATGCATATACTTCTCCATTGCCTCTGTGACTGATTAGACTCAGAAATCTAAATAGTATTAAATCAAATAGTATAAATATTTACATTCTGTTTATATTTTATGCTTTTTTATGCCTAAAGCTTCACTGCTGTTGAGGAATAAAACCTATGTATGTGTATCTGAGGTTAAATTCCATTATGTTTAATGGTTTACTTCTGCAAAAATACAAATAAATGATTGCAAACAAATATCTTGCTATATTTTAGTTTTCTTTCTGATTGTATCAAAATTATTGAAATATAGCTAAGTCCACACAAAGATAACTATAGTCAGTATACATTGTCATTATGATTATTTCTTGCTATAATACCAGTGATATATGATGATAGCAAATTAAATGACAAATCACAATATTTAGCTTCATATTGTGCGGTGACGAATAACATAAATAATGGTATTTTTAAATAAATAGCGTGGAGCTCAAATACTTTGGGACAGCAACTCTGTCAACTGAACCTACCTTGCAACTTTTTGTGAAAATAAAAAGATCTCCGTATAAATTGGCATAACCTCTTGGATAAAAGGGAGGATATAAAATGCAAATGAAGAAATAGATAACAGATCTTTAGTTATTAATTCAAAGCATTTACTGTAAATACCATTGCCCATTAAAAAGTAGTTATTTGGAGCCGCCCAGCAGCATACAAATTTGATAAATGATTAAACATCTTGAAACGACTGAGAATAACATTCAGTGCTTAAACAGTAATTTAAAACAACTCATATAAAATACATTAAAACATTTTATCTAAGACATGAGCTGAATGACATGAATGAACGAACAATAACATAATCAATAAAATTAATAGAGAATAAAGACAACAGTAAAGAAAATATTGCAGCAGCTTATCAATTAAAAAATTAGTAAAAGTTTTGGGAGAATAAATGCATCTTTGCTGGGTGCCAAAAAGACAATAAAGATGGGGCCAGGCCTGCCTCACTGGGGAAGGTATTCCATGGCAGGGGGCCAGGGGGGCGGGATGGGGTTGTCACTGAAGATGCCAGTGCCTGGGTTTCCCTCATTCATTGTATCTTAGCATAAGAGGACACTTGGGACAGATTTTCCAAATATTATCTTAGGATACAGGTAGGAGCATACAGAAAAGGCACTGCTTCAAATACTGTCATCTCAAGCTTGGAAAGGTTAATATCTTAACCTGGGACCAGAAAGCAGCTGGGAGCCAGCAAAGAGCAAGTGAGCCACATTCTCATCCATCAGTTTCATTCAGCACTCTTGTACCTTGCAGTAACTGAAATTTCTGAGCCATCTTCATTAAGCAACCCCAGGTATGATGGATTACAGTAATCTAAAGGTACCAGGCAAGGATTCTGCAATGAGGCTAATTCTATCCAAGCAAGGCCATAGCTGGCACATCACCCTGTGCTGGTGAAAAGTGTTTTAGGCCTCCGCGGCCACTTGCCCCTCTGATGTTAAAAATGGATCTAGAAGCACCCTGAGCTTGAAATTTGCTTGTGGATAGAACATTCCCAACCAGAACATGTTGCATACCACTCACTTAGACAGGCAAACTATCCACTTACAGCACCCCAATACTGTTTGGATCAAACTTCAGCTTTTTGGTGCTGATCCAATTTGTCCCAGCAGCCATGCACAGATATAGCAAATCCACTGCTTCATCTGGATCCCATGTTCAGTTCTCATGAGAAGTGCATCTGATTTCCATTTAACATGCAGCTTAACTCATACCATTCCAGGGCTTCTTACAGTCCAAAGTAAGTTTCTTGTTTCATATCAAGGATAAACTAAAGGAGTGGTTGACTTGGTAGACAGTAGAAATGCAGATGAAAATCCTTTGGGTTCAAAACAGATAGAAGTTGCTTGAAATGGTGAGATGGTCAGAAATGGTAGGATAATGGAAAGGAATGGTAAGGAATGATATGGAATATAAGGAAAAACAAGAGTTGTGATTTTCAGCTGCTCTCACAGGCTGCTGATACCCACATTTTCTAGTGGAGGATTCTCTTGACATTTGGTCCCTGACATTTGGTCCCTCTGGGATCTCCTTGGGCCAGGTTGCACTGATCAGCACCAAAGGATGCTAGAGCTTAAGTTGTTATAGTGAAGTGGATAGTTAATGCTAGATATGAAAGAATAGATTAAAAGGACAAGAACAATATGTGCAGGAAGACAAGGGGAGTTTGGGGCAGATCAGAAATAAGTCTATCATCAACATATTGATGGCACTTTATTCTAAATCTCTGAATGATCTCACTCAATGGTTTCATGCAGATATTGAACAGCATAAGCAATAAAATGAAGCTTTATAGAACCAGCAGTGTAAGCAGAAATCCTCCAGCACAATCTTCTAGAGGTGGCTATCCAGGAATGAGTAGAACTACTTCAAGGCAATTCCACTCCCAACTAATTTGGACAATCTCCCCAGGAGAAAACCATATCTGATTGTGCTGAAAATCTCAGAAAGTCACAGAAGAATCAAGAGGCAATGATCAAATCAGTAGGGTAACCAAAACAGATTCAATGCCAAATCAGGTTTAAACCCTAATTAAAATGCATTTAGAAAATCTGTTTCATTCAAATGTGCCTAGAACTGATAACCCACCTCACCTTGACTAGGAAAGAGGGGTAAGGATGATGACCATAATTACTTAGATCTTTGGAGTCTAATGTTGCTTGACTGGTCTTCTTTAATGAGGCTGGGACCACTGTTTTTCGCAGGCAGGTATTTATAATAATCTTCCTACCTGGATGTAATAAGCCCTGAGGGACAAGGGTTGAATTAATATGTAATTGGCCAAAGTTTATCAAGCACATTGTCTATATAATAGGCCTCAAAAACTGGAACTCATCCAAAATAATTGTGACCAAACAAGACTTTTGATGCTTCTACAGATTGAACTCCTAAAACAGTAGAATCTAAGTCATGAAAAATTTGATCAATGTTGCTCTCAGAGTGTTGAACCAGCATGTTATAGTTACCTACCAAGAGTTCTGTATGATTGCTAACTGGGGCAAATGCCAAAAGACCCTGAATCCTTGTAAAGCTGCTTTAGGTGACACTGAAAGGACACAATCGTGGAGGAGAAAAATCATTCTTTTGTTTTTTTGTCCACCACAGAGTAGGCTTGATAATGAGTTCTTTCTAGTACTTGGTCAGATATTATACAGGAATTCTTTCTCCTGCATTCTTGTCTATCTGAACTTGCTTTATTGCCTCAGCTGAGATGTGTTCCAAGGGACTGAATGGACTCTGTTAATAGGAGAAAATGATTAGGAGCTATTATGTCAACTGGCCTGGTCATCTCTATATTCCAAGGGCAATCAAATCTTGGACAGGAGCACCAACCATTTCTCGGGAAAAAATTCTTGGAGCCTTCTAGAATCCATTGCAATCCATCAACATCTGGGTAGACTATTCTAATAGGTTTCTCTCCCCTGCTGAGAGATAATCACTCTAAGACAGTGTTTTTCAAACTTGGTATGCCAGCTGGGAAAATCTGGGAGTTGAAGTCCACGCACCTTAAAGTTGCAAAGTTTGAAAAACACTGTTCTAAGATAATCATTACAGAAAGTGGTCTGCCTATGTCAATGAAAGAGATGAAAAAGCTCCCACTGCCAGACTATCAGGATACTTGGATATATAGGGTGACCTACTACATATGATGGGCCTATAACAAATTGATGGACATAGTAGCCATACCCAAGAAGTTATTTTTTAATGCAGGACTCCAAATCAATCTGCAACATTCTTATGTTATAATTATAGTACTTTTGTTCATGACAAAATATTACCAAATGAATGCAAGGCAATATAAAAAAATACACTTTTAGAGTATGGAATCCATATGTCAATATTTTTACAGGGGCTAAAAGCTATTTTATTTATTTAATTAATTTATTTATTGTTAAACTTGTATGCAATTTAATACAACTATTAACTAAAAGTTGTACATAACTTGAAAGGTTTCAAACTGATGGGGAGGGTGGTCAATGGATTAAGCTAAAGATAAACACTTTTAAATCCTAGTGAGTTCCATGGCAGTATTATTTGGCATTATGGCAGTTAATTTGAACTAACATATACATTGTACATACTGTACGACCTGACCCCTATACCTGATAGATTGCCATTTCTGAAATGTCAGAACCATCCCCACTGGCAAGTGGCATATGTGAGCCTCAGTGTGCCTTTTGCCTGACACAGCATGCTGACAATTTAGATCAGCTTCATGTGTTACCTTTATGGTAGATAGCGCAGTATCCATATGATCACAATTTAACAGGGGTCTTCAGATTCATCTATTTGATTGATCCAAGCTTTATGGGCACTACAGGTAGATACATGTTGCTTTGTTTTTCCATCAGTAATTTTAATGTTCTTAACCTTATTGAATAAATCTATACTTTCTTTTTAAAGATTGGTTGTCACTTGGAAAAAATGTGTCCATGGAAACCTTACTTGCTTTGTAGCTGCTATGTATTTGGTTGCTATGGTCTCTCCCCCTCCCTCCTTCTCTCATATCAGATCTGTTGGTGATATTTACTTCTTTGAAATGAAACAATAACTCATCTAGAGATGTTTTGAATGCATTCATAAGCAAGGCATATAAAGATAAGTTAGAACATAATGTAAATAGCCAATAGCCATTGGCACTGCATTACATCAAAGGTCACAAAGCAGGTTTATTCTCTGATACAGTTCCTAAAAGTTTATACTGACTCCTATGTTTCCTAAACCTTCCCCAGACCCTTGTACCTTCAAACAAGTAATTTAATGTGAGTAAATTCATCTAATTGCTAGTGAAGCTTCTTATCATCTTGAGATATTTCCATTAAGTGTTAAATGGCAAAAGAAATAAAGTGATTTCTTCCCAAGATGTGTTGCACTTCAGTTTAATTTTAATTTTGAAAAATAAAATCTGGAGGGTTTTGCTTCCAGATAAGGAAGCGTAAGATTGCTGCCCATTCTTTCTCTCTCTCTCTCTCTCTTTGGGGAAGATTTTAATCTCATCAAAAGCAGTAGTAATATTCAATTTGGGTTTTTTTTTTTTTTGGTGACTCAAAGATAAAAAGAAATTCAATATTTGGCCAAGAATGATAGGGGTTCTTTCATTGCAGCAATTTCTGTAGCATATTCGTGTTGTGCGGCAGTTATGCCCCTTCCTGGATCAGGAGGGCCTCCGCACGGTCACTCATGCCCTGGTCACCTCTGGGTTGGACTACTATAATGCGCTTTACATGGGGCTACCCTTGAAGACTATCCGGAAGCTACAGCTGGTACAGAATGCAGCAGTGTGGACAGTTCTTAATGCCCCTAGGAGGGCACGTATAACACCCCTGTTGCGTGAGCTGCATTGGTTGCCACTTTGTTTCCGGGTCCAATTCAAGGTGTTGGTCATCACCTTTAAAGCCCTTCATGGCATGAGACCAGGTTATCTGAGGAACCGCCTCGCCCCAGTCATCTCAGCCCGCCCCACTCGGTCCAGCAGAAGGGGCAGGTTGCAGACCCCACCCGTCAAGGAATTTTGATTGGTGGGGTCTAGGCAGAGAGCCTTTTCTGCTGTAGCGCCCGCCCTATGGAACATCTTGCCGCCTGAGGTGCGGTGTGCCCCCTCCCTCATGGCCTTCAGGAAAGAGATCAAATCCTGGCTCTGCCAGAAGGCCTGTGGGCCAGAGGGGGGCCCGCACCTGTGGAGATGGCTGGTGGGGTGAGGGGTTGTCCCCCCCCCCCCCCAGCATCTTACAGGCTTTTTGGAGCCAAATTATAGGAGGTTTTTAGGCCATTTTTAATATATGTTTTTTAACTATTTATAGATTATGTCCACGTCTGGAGAGTCCTGTGTTTTTTCTTCTTTTTTATTATTGTGAGCCACCCAGAGTCACCCATTGGGGGAGATGGGCGGCATACAAATTTGAAAATAAAAAAATAAATAAATATTCATAGCATTTTACTTTTTCTGTTGTCCGCATGGTTACCAACCAACATACAACAATCTATTAGTTTTCAAATACAGGCATTTTCTGTATTTATCAGGAGGAAAAACAACAACTCTGTAGAGTTGTTTCAACATCCTCCAATTTCTCTGACATGTTTAGTACAGTATATGAATAAGTATTCTTATATATCTGAATTCAAACTTGGTAATGAAAATTCATTTCAGAATACATTTCAAGATGCTACCAGTAGTGAGAAGTAGGCTGCTTGTAGCAGGTTCAAAAAGCTATGGGAATATCTACCAAAGAAACAGTTCACCATTCCATGAGATATTTGATTCTTGTTTGACAAGTGTAGTGACTCATTTCACCAGTAAATAATGCTCTGCATTATGTATGAGCCAGCATAAATTTTGAAACTAAATTATTCTACAGAAAAAAGACAATAGACATTGAAGGTAACCAATAACAGAAAAATTTAAGCATATTTGGAGCTGTTCTTGGTAGTACAGAGCATATGTATTATCATTAAACCTAGTTTAGCTTTCTGTTGAAGGCAGCCCACTCAATTGTACTATATGTATTTTTTTCTTCCCACAGTAGGAGTAATACATTTCTGAGATGACACCATATATTATAGCAAGTCCTATTCTTAATATTGAACTTAAAGAAATATCTTCATTAGATTTAGACTTCTTGGTATAGGTGTCATTAGGGTAGTCCATAGGTTCAGACTGAAATATAACCTAGTAGTAAAATGACTAGCTCCTTAGTAGATGAAATATAACTCAGTTTCTGAAAGAACAATGGCCAGAAATCAGAGCAAGCTAAGGTTTTCATGCTTGGAATCAGCCAGAGACTCAATGCCAGGCAAAGTGCCTATGTTCTTTTTTTCTCCATGATTAAAAAGCTGTTTTGTTTACTTCTATAGGATTCAGACTGGAGGGAAAAAGAGCAGAATAGAAGGGGTTAAGTCCTCATGTTCTCAGGAGTGGCTCTTAAGAAGAACAAGAAGTCTGTATTTGGCCTTTAAAAAATGACAAGATTTACCCCGATTGATCTCTCACTGCTTTATCTAATTGTGCCTTTGTTTCTCTTTCGTTACTATGCCACCATTACAAAGGAACCAAGGGAATTCAACTTTGGGGAACTAGTTACCATATTTGACTCTGACTATACATCTCATAGTGTTGTTGTTGTTGTAACTCTGAAGGAATACGCGTGAAGAACTTCATAAATGATTAGGTGTTGCATAAGATACAACTTGCTGGTCTTGCAGGAGAAAAAAAATGCTAGGAAAATTAGGAAAATGGTAGGTTGGCTGGTAGGTGATGGGATTGTGTCTGGAGGACTGCAAGTTGAGAAATGTTGATCTTGGACGTACTTTGGAAACATCTGAGCAATTTCAGCCACAAGTGAACCCATGCTAAAACGTTCCAGCAGGAGGAAAAAAAATTAAAACATAGCTACAGTTCATAATGATTAAGACCACTAGCTTATATTTTTTGCACAGGTAGCATAATATAAGTAATATATTTAATAGCCACTTTAAAAAATCCCAGTTGAATGGTTGGATACCGTTATTCTTGCTTGGGTTCTTCCATGAGCCTTTTGTGTTATGGATAATTGTAGACCCAACATGGAACCCTGAGACATGCAAGCCAGCTAGGGCAGTGTTCCTCAACCTTGGGAACTTTAAGAGGTGTGGACTTCCACTCCCAGAATTCCCCAGCCAGCCATGCTGGCTGGGAAATTCTGGGAGTGGAAGTCCACACCTCTTAAAGTTCCCAAGGTTGAGGAACACTGAGCCAGGGAACCTCTACCTACCTCTGGAAAGCACTGGAACAATGGCTTTGGCAGGAATCCATGCCCACAGCATTCTCCATGCAAGAATTTCTCCCCAAGTTGACAGTTTTTCCTGAAAAAGAAGAAAAGAAAAAGAAATGCTGAACAACAGCAACAACTGTCCTTGCTTTGATTGTTATGGCTGGGCAGGATTTGTATTCACTGTAAAAAACAGACAGGATAACAGTGCAGAACATAGTCCCAGGAAAGCTACGTGGAAAAAGAAGTCCACAAAGGTGGCTACATCTCCTAACTGCTTCTGCAAGACAGAGATTGAAGAGGTGCCTGTCTGCTGCCACTTTATAATTGCGGGAACCTTTCAGGCAATGTCCTGGGTGGAAGGCAGCCAGTGGAAAATGCGTGAATTATGGGGGTTGAAAGGGCATGGAAAGTAATGCAGAGGTGTTTCTTATTTCTATGGTTTTTTTTCAGCACCTCAGGAAGAAAAGAAAGAAAGGGAACATAAGAAGGTACCTGAGACGTCCTTCCCATTTATTGTTTCTCTGCAACAGTGGATGTCTCTAGATCAGCCTTTCTCAGCTAGGGTTCCATGAGATGTTGCTTGGGGTTCCATGGGAGATCATGATTAAAAAAATAAAGTTTTGAACTTTGTGTATTGTGCAATGCTAGCACTCGCAATGATGGCAATTTGTATATGTCATGACTGAGCTGCTGGCCTGCCACTTCTCTGTTGTTGTAAACATAAAATGTGGATTGTTTACGTTAGAAGTGAAATGTATTGCGGAGGTTTTCCTATTGTTTTGTAATTTTTATGCAAAAATTATTTCAAGGGTTCCTCAGGGTAAAAAGGTTGAGAAAGGCTGCTATAGATCTTCTCCAAACGGATGATTTCCTGGAATTTCAGGTTCCAAAATTCCAGGGAGCCCAACACATGTGTAGGGTGCCAGATCAAGGAAACAGCAGTGTCTAGAAGCACATTTAAGATGGCAGGCATAGCATTGTAATTGAAGCCCCACTCTTTTTGTGTGTGCAGCATTGCCCCACTGAGGTTCACTAGAGAATATACATGAACATATGAATATCACTGTTCAATAGCCAATAGAAGATGCTGCTTCTGCAATGCTATTTGTGCCATTTTTAATGAAGAATTAAAATTGTATCTCCTAAGATACCTGTAAAATGATGAGAAGTAAATGATTTTTTGATTAGCATTTTTTAAGTTTACCATTCTCTTTTTCTATCTAACCAGTTTCAGTGTACATCACCAGTTGGGTGACTTTTCACGTATAGGTTTAAGGGGTAAATATTTTAAAATATAGACATAAGCAAATGTATATATGCAGTTACTTAAATATGGTTATCGATAATCATCCTTCTGAAAAATGGATATATGAGATATATTAGAGATGTTCAACAATCCTATATAAATATTAGCTTACCGCTTTTCAGACATTCCCTATATTAGGAATAACACATTGCATGCACTGTTCTTAACTTACATATGCTTTCACGCATATGTATCTACACCTCTTTCTCCTACATCAATAATGGTATCCTTCTGCGAATAAATAAGCCTAGGAGATGACGTCCTGAAATAATGCCAACCCTTTATCTAGGGATGGCTTTCAGAAGATTGATCTCTGTTTATACTGTCATGGACACCAATAACATGGGAGGTAGATGATGTGATGAAGCCTGGATATGGCTGACCTGCCATCTGAGTGGGCTAGGATAAGTGGCCCATTTCCTCCCTCCCTCTGTTCAATCCCAGCTAATATCCTTTTATAAATACACCAGATAATATGAAGGTTGCCACTTTTTTGCCCCTCTTCAGCCCCTTAGATAAACTTTAACAACAGTTTTCCCCAAGGCTGTTTTCCCCCCTTCTGTCTATTTGTACTGTTGCCTATTAGATAGACAATTGTCCCACCCAAAAAGTAACAAATCTAACAAAATGTCCTTTGTTATTTTTCAGGCTGTATGGATGGTATTTCTGAAAAGCTCAGCTGATTTACTAGGTCAGCTAAGACCAATACCTCAGATGCTGTTAAATCAGGGAGACTGATGACTAAGCATGGAGGACTGGAGCAACTTACAGCAGTGTATTGTTCTGTCTAGGTCAGGGTTTCTCAACCTTGGCAACCTTAGGATGTCTGGACTTCAACTCCCAGAATTCCCTAGCCAGCATGCTGGGGAATTTTGGGAGTTGAAGTCCACACATCTTAAGGTTGCCAAGGTTGAGAAACACTGGTCTAGATCATCTTTCTGGTAGAGGTTTTTTATTTACTTTTATAGCTATGCAGCTTGTTATTTCCTGCACAGTCCTGTTTCTGGAGAAGCTGAATTGGATTTCTTTGTATTTTTAAACAGTCATATCCTTCTGAATGCTAGAATGGCTAAAAAATGTTTGTTTGTTAGATTTATATGCCCCTGTTTCCTCCAAGCGGTCAAGGTGGCATTTTCCCCCACAAGAATCCTGGGGGTAGAAAGGGCTGAGAGAAAGTGACTTGCCCAAAGTCCCCCAGTGAGCTTCCATGAACTGGGGGCTTTGAACCTGGTTTCCCCAATTGTAGTCCAATACCCTAACCACTACATCACATTGGCTCTTATTTTAGAAAGTATGTACTGTTTGTTGTATTGTCGAAGGCTTTCACGGCTGGCATACGATGGCTGGTGTGGGTCTTCCGGGCTGTGCGGCCATGTTCTGGAAGTTTTGTTTCCTAACGTTTCGCCAGCACCTGTGACTGGCATCTTCAGAGTGCAGGAGCACAGACAGGAGCAGTTCTCTCTGTGCCCAGGATGATGTGACCCTTTTGTGGGTATTTATAGAGATCTGAAGGGGGGGGAAGGGGGGATGGGGGGTTAAGGGGGTTGGGGGGGTTGGGTTAACGAGTGGCTGCTTGTTTTGGTGTCAAATATGTGTGTATCTTCCTGGGGATTAGGCAGGGTTTTTTCTTCCATTGAGTTGTTATTGAGTTGTTCACGTGTGAACAGTTCACACAATGAACATGCTAATCACCCTCAGCAGCCACTCGTTAACAACTCAATAGAAGAAAAAACCCTGCCTAACCCCCAGGAAGTTACACACATATTTTGACACCAAAACAAGCAGCCACTCGCTAACCCAACCCCCCCCACCCCCTCTTCCCCCCCCTTCAGATCTCTATAAATACCCACAAAAGGGTCACATCATCCTGGGCACAGAGAGAACTGCTCCTGTCTGTGCTCCTGCACTCTGAAGATGCCGGTCACAGGTGCTGGCGAAATGTTAGGAAACAAAACTTCCAGAACACGGCTACACAGCCCGGAAGACCCACACCAGCCATATGTACTGTTTATCTAGCGGTGCCAAAGGAAGTGAACGGAAACAGGCTGACTGTTTCAGGCAGTTAGATGTCTTGTAGTCTTGGTGACTTTCCTGCACTTGGATTAGTCTACCCTTTTGCTTCAATCCCATCCATACTAGCCTATGTCAGTACAAGAGGGCACAGGCAAAAAATGAACACCCTATTTTATTTTCCATTACCATTATGTATTCATCTTGAGGATTCAAGAGAAATCTGGTTATCCTATAATGGAAATATCATGCCAGAAAAGGGTAGATCCATCCTGAATTTGATTCATCAAGGTAATTTTTACATTTCAATGAAAACATTGCTTTTCTTTTTCCAACTTGAAAAGTCACAGAAAATGACAATGTTTAAAATTAATTTTCTGTGGAAATACCACCATTTAAATGGATGGAATGGAACTGAAAATGGTATTCTCTGGGCAGAGCCACACTTCCAGCTTACCCAGCACACAAACATGAGCCACCCACCCTTTCTGGAAGACATGCACATCAGAAGTTGGCTTCAGCTCAACCCCAATCAGCAGCTAATACAACTTCCACTTGCTTTTTGGGGGTCTGTGTCAAAAGTAGTGTTTTCTGTCTTGGACTGGTGTTAGCCATGCTATTTGATTTTTGAGCTGTGCTTCAATTCAAGGTAAGCAAATCTGTCCACCTCAGCTGGCTATTGTGACCTATGGTGGGAATGCCCTTCCTCTCTGGTCACTGGTCGCTGCCCTCCACTGTAATTTTTTTTTAACAAGTTCACCAGTGGAACAGTGAAAAGTTGGATTTGTTTGCTTGTGTAAGTTCATTGAGTCAGAACCTTCATGTCATTGTTCTATCAATGAACTTACAAAAAGAAAAAAGTCATATCTACCTTTTTATTCTTTCATCAGTGAACTTGAAAAAAGAAAAGGATTGTGCATAATTTCACCATTCTGTCAATGAACATGTACAGTAAGGGGGGAAAAAATGGCAGTGGAGGGCAGCAGCCAGTGAGTGAAGGGGAGGGGAGGGGATGTTCCTGCACAGCAACCAACTGGAGTTGAGGTGTTGGTCTACAATGAGATAAAGCAAACTAGGCGAACCGGACAGCAGTTGAGCTGGTACAAGGCCAGAAAATAACAGGTTTGATGCTCAACAGAAAAAAGAAGCATGGAAATTAACTTCCCAGCTGGCTGTGGCCACATAGAGGATGACCATTGATAAATGGCAGTGTCCTATACTCATGCTGGAACAAACCTGTCCTGTGGATCATCCCAGGCATACTCAGATTTAAGTTTTCAAGATCAGAAAAATTGCCAATAATTCTCTCTTTCTCTCCTTCAAGACATTATAGGATGAGATTCCCAACTGACTTGACAATAATTGCTGCTAACATTTCTGGCAATGTAAAAAATCGCTTTTAATGTGCTGGACACATTGTTTTCCTGTTTCATCAATTGCATGTTTTTACAAAAACACACAGTTGTAACTGAAAGTGCAACATAAACGGAAACACCAAAGGGCTGTTGGAACAAGTTGGGATTGATCTCTGTGATTTTCAGTTGGAAAGCTTTGGGATATATAGAAGGAAGCACATAAGACAACAGAGGAAATGTTCATTTTCTGTAGAGATTACACACAGGCAAGAGATGAACACAAAGCTACATGTATTAGGCTGCTATTGCTCATTGGTTGCAAGCTAGCACACTGTACGCTTAGAACTGGTACGTGTGTGTTGTTGGCATGTTTAATATTTGATTGTATAAGATAGATTCATATAGTATGCCCATGTCTGGAGAAGATAGGAAGCCACAATCCATGGCTGGGTTTATGCCCAAGGAGATCTGTGCAACAGGACATGATTTCGTAGGTGAGAGGGCAGATCTCTAGGTTGTCACACCAAATGGAGCCTTTCCCATTATGAGATCCATTTTGAAGGCATAGCTGGAGCATATAGAGGTCTTTTTTTTAATTTGAATTTTTTAAAAAAATTCAACATTATTTTGAGGGTTATTGTGAACAGCATAGTGATCATTAAATATATCTACAACTACTACTAGTATTAATAATACAGGTCTTAAAAGGAATAATAGAGTACCGTTAATCAGTTAAACCAATCTACTTAATCAATTATTGAGCAATTTAGAAGAATAAATAATACATCTCCTTTTCAATCTGCTTTGAGAGAAACAAGTAAAAACAAAACAAAATAAAAACAAACATGTTATATTGCAGCCCCATTCGTTATTGAAGGATGGAGTAAAAATCATGCTTAACAAATTATTTGTCCCATTTCTCACAGATAACTTTAAAGTAACATTTTCTGTGTGTTTTCTTCATCTTTTCTTGCTGTAATCTGCATCAGTCTGTGTTGGAACACACTGGGAAGGGCAGTAAAATAAATGCTATCATAGACATTCTATTTTAAAATTGCTTTAATATACAATTATCCAGGAACTGACAGAATGAACATTTTCACAATAGCGTTCAATCAGTGTGAGAGGTTCTATGATTTCTAGTTGCTCCTTCCTGTGCTCCTGATTCCACTTGCTACTCTGCTGTTGAAATCAATGAGCCTTAAATTGTTGTATCTTTGGATGAACACAGCTTACTGTTTGTCTTTGATAGCGGCATAAATGGATGAGAATTGTTCCTTTCTCATTGGCTTCTTCCAGTTTACATCAGTATCAATGTCTTATAAAACGAAGTCTCCCTTGAACTGTCAGCCTAAACCCTAGTAACTACATAGTTATGTACATTTATTTATTTTTTATTGTTAGATATATATCCTACCTTTTGTTTAGCAGTCCACAGTGGCATGCATAGTGCTCTCTCCTCCGATTTCCCTGAACAGCCACTACCTGTGACATAGGGGAGCTGGTCCAAAGTCACCCAGTGAGCTTCTGAGGGTAGGTCTGAACCTGGGTGCCAGTCCAGTACTTAACCACTATACCACATGTACTCTTCCTGGCCATAATATAGACATAGTTGGCCATTGTCTTGGTTCCAAGGATTTTTTCCAATTTCCTGCTTAGGTTTCCAGCTATGAGATTCTTGGTGGCCTTCCTTCCAAGTATGAAACAGGTCCAACCCTGCCTAGTTTTCTTGAGATTTGCCAAGGTTGATTCCTGGCTGTAAAATATTAAATTACCTCTCGTGTTTTGTATTACCTTATTAATAACTCAGTCTTGTTTTGCTTAGCAAATCTGGTTTGCTTTGGAGGATGAAACTTTCATTTAAACCTGATCATCAAGCTAGCAAGTACTAGGTTACCATAGGAATGCAGCAGAAATATAATTCATTATAATTCAAGGTAGCATGAGTAAGGCAATGAATAACCCCATTGTATTCACAGTATTGCTTTAAAACTTTATAGAAAAGCTCTGCATAACCACCTTATTTTTATTACAGCTTATACTTCTGAAGTCCTTGGTCTGCTCATTAATTCCTGATAGTATACCTTGAGATTAGATTTAGCAACAACAAGACAATAAATGAGGGCAAAACAACTTTATAATGCGTTTCTAGTTTATAGCCTTTATCTTAGAAATTAGTGAAATAGGCTTCTAAACAGCAAACAGTATCTATTCAGAAAATCCAGCTCCTAGCTCAACTTTCTTTAAAACAATAAAATCATAAAGGGATTGGTTTAATTGTATTTGGAATCTCTGAACTGAACCCTTAAGCTGTTCCTATCCTGTGCTCAAGCTGGCTTAAGAAGTTCCTGTCCGGACTGAGATGTTTTGGCAACAGCTTGCAAAGTATTCAGACTACAGGCTACTACATTCTTCAGTTGGGGGATTCCCCTGCTGCTGGGTCTTCCCACCTTTCTGTTCCAGAAAAGCAATAGCCTTCCTATTGGCAGGTCTCATTGGTCGTATATACTTTTATATGTATAAATATACACACAGTCATGGAGAAAATCTATCTATGTGGTTGCTTGGAGTCAAAATGACTTGATGGCACATAATCAATCAATACACACAGACACACAGAAAGTTCAATGCATCAAAGTGCACATATAGGCAGGCATGGCAACTAGCTTTAGAATAAAAATTGTTCTTGCTGTCCTGTTGGTCTCTAATCTTCTAGAGCTACTTTTAACAGTGGCCCTACAATAGTGCAAATGTGGTTATAATACTTGGCTAGGATACAGAACGTTGCTAATTGAACTTTCTGTTTTTATTTCCCTGAGTTACTTATTTTCCACTCTTGAAAAAATATAGTAAGTCCAGTGGTGCATGGTTTCATCGTTTCTTAGTCACTTAAGCTAAAGGGGGTGAAACCCTTTCACCTGAATCAAGAGGTGAAGTGGCTTTCAGAGAAAGCCATCGTGATGCTCAGGAAAATATGGAGAATGACTGCCTTATGCAACAAAAATGTACAATGATTAAATGAGTATGTTCAGCATTAAATAAGAAAAGACAAAGAAAGATATATAAATTAAGTGAGCCAACAAATAGAAGAAAATAGTAAAAAAGGAAAATGAGATAGATTTTTAAGAAGGTCAGAGAAATCACAGAAAAATCATTACGTAACAAAAACTGCTCAATAATAATCATGGAAGAATTTTACTAGAAGCTGACGAAAGATAGGAAAATCATATTCCAACCCTTTAAAAATGGAATTATAGAATGATAGAATCATTTATAGACAGAAAATGTTTTCAGGAATCTATCGAAAAGTGAAATATAAATATAATATAAGAGATTAATTAAATATAATTAAAACAATATATAACTATATATATTTAACAATATATAACTATAATTAAAAGACTAATATGCAATTAAAAGATTAATAATAATAGGATTATAAACATGCATGGATTGGAAAATACGAGAATAAACCAACTATTATCATAGTTATTGAATATTTATTTAAATATTATATTTAAAATATACAATAAATACAATTATGTGGCCCAGGGATTGGAAAAGATTGGGAAATGCAAGCAAATGTGCAAATACCTGAACCATTGTGCTAATTCCTCACACAAGCAAAGCTTTGCTTAGATCTTACAAAGAATAATAGAGCCATACATGGAAAGAGATGCCAAATTAACAGGCAAGTTTCAGAAAAGGCAATGGGATATGAAATCAGATAGCTAATATAAGAAGAATAATGGAGAAAACAGGAATATTTAAGAAAGTTTAGTTTTGCTTTGTTGACTATAGCAAGCCTTTGACAGTATACATCATGGTTGCATATGGAACAGCTTTAAGTGAATGGACATGCCAGAATGCTTCATCATTCCTCTGAAGAACCTTTAGAGTGAACAAGAAGCTACTGTAAAAATTCCATTTGGAGAAACAGAGTAGATTAGGACTTACCATTTAAGCTGCTCCTGTCCTGTGCTCACACCAGCTTGACTCAAAGCACAGAAGGCGGCTGGATGACCTTGGGCCAGTCACTCTTTCTTACCCTAGACTGGGAAATCAAAAAACATTATCTACCAACCTGCACTGGACCACTATGGTAGACTGCAATTCATCATCTTCAATGAAGAGGCTTTTATCTTATAGTGGTTCAGGCTGACACACACACATACACACACAGTATTCACTTTCAGAAAGTTAAGTTAAATTCATAAGATTAAATAATCAAAATGTAGATTGTGCAAGGACAAAACAGTGTATTTTTTTCCTCCTTTCCAGCAAGCACTCTAATGTTTCTATACTTTTTTCAATGCTAGAGAAATGCACAGTGGTTAAGATCTTCACTTAGCACAGAGAAGGTTTTGGGTTTTCCGGAGAAGTAGTTCTTCCCTCTGCTTTTTTTGTTTAAATAAGTTAAGAGTTTTACAACTGTTCAGTTACTTGAGGTTTCACCCACAGCTTCCAAGTAGTCCAAACAAATATATGGGCTGCCCTTCCTCAGCAAAATAGCTAATAAACTGCTGAGGTTAGCCTGTCCAAACATTCTTGTCCAAGAGGATAGACATAGGGTGGAAAAGTACTTTGGAAGTGGAGCAGAAAAATGGGCATGGAGGTTGCTTTGAGGATGAATAGAGCATCAACAGAGGATGACACTGTCTGTTTCTTCTCTCCAGAAATAGTTGTCAGCCAGTTCTGACAATAGGGAAAGAGATAAGTCTGACCTCTGAATAGGAAAGGGAAATAAGGATGCATATTTTCCATATCTGTTTAATTTGTATTCCAAATATAAATAGGGTAGAATTGGAAGAGATGACAGCTGGAATCAAAATTGGAGGTCAAAATACTAACAGCTTGGGATTTGCAGATGGCACCATTTTGTTAGCTGAAAGTAAAGCTGAGTTAGATAAGCTCACTGTGAAGGTAAAAATGGAAAGTGAAAAATCTGGGTTAACGTTAAATATTAAGAAGACAAAGCTAATGTCAACCAGCATGCCTGGTGAATTGATAGCAAATAAATGTAGATACTGTTTCTTTGGGCTTAACAATATGTAAGATGGACAGTGTGCTGGAGAATTAAAGAGAGTATTAATTCTAGGGAGGATGGCAATGACAGACAAGATCATGTAGGATAAAGATTTTACTATTAACATCATAGATTGGAATAGTTATACAGTGTAATTTTTCCAGGATTCCTCTGTAGTTATGAAAGCTGAACATGAAAAAGTGAGAAAAAGAAGATAGACATGTTTGAATTATGTATTTGGAGATGGTTACTAAGAGTACCATGTACTGCAAGAAGGAGCAGTCAATCAGCCCTAGTTGACATCAGTACTAACTGCTCTCTTGAGGCAATGATTAGCAAGGATAAATTCACATATTTGGGGCGTGCAGTATAAACAGATATTGGACTGGAAAAAAGAAACTATGCTTGGCAAGGTTGAAGGGAATAGAAGAGTGAAGACAATGTAGGCTGAATAGGTGGTATCAGGGATATCACTGGAATGTCTTGTGACTTTAAGGCACAGCGTGGAAACACCAGTATAAGGGAATGCTCAGTCTCTCAAAGTTTACAGGCTGGAGATCTGGAGGCATCCCAATGTTGATATCAAAATTATCATAACTACAATCACACAAATATCTTTTAGCTGTACTCCTATGAAATACAGGGCACCAGTATGAACTTTTCAGTAAGGAGATGATAGAAATTAATACATGCATTCATTTACAATTTTTAAAATAAACTATTCCAATTATGAGGAAGAATGGAGAACAGCAAAAGAAGCCAATGTAGCTACACAAAAAGCTGAAAATAATTCCTGACATTCCCAGGAAACAGGAACTACAGAGCTAGTGTCTGGAAAGTGAAAACTCAGAATGAATGAGAATGAGGTTATCAAATGGTGCTAAAAATAGCAAATTGGGCTTCTTTAGACACATTTAAAATAAAAAGAAAATAATTAGTACACCACCTGCTCAACGAAGAAGGCAAAATGCTAATAGATACCAAAGAAAAAGTGGGGTTACTCACCTCCTATTTTGGTTCAAACTTCTCCATAAAAAAACTAAATTTCTACCAGGAAACTGTGGACAGCAGGACTGAAGACTGCAACCAAGAACCCACGGCCAGGAAGTACTACTTTACTTTGAATTTTCTTTGAATTTTCTTGAATTTACTTTGAATTTTCTTGAATTTACTTTGAATTAATGAAGTTCTGGAGTTTCGCTTATTCCATTTCCAAGATTCTGTATCCTAACCTCTTCTTTTCCCAGCATTAAATTCGATAATGAACCTCTGTGAATCTTGTTTTTCATTCATGTATTGCTGTTAATATAATTATCGGAAATCAACATGGATAGGTCAAGAACATATCTTACCTGCACAATCATATCTTGTCTTTTGAATGGGTAACTTCATAAATTGTGTGAATATTGTGTGCAAAATACTTGATGTCAGCATCACATTTGATAGTCTTCCATGACCTACAGATTAACAAGCTAGTCGAGTATGGACTGGATAGAATGAGGATTAACTCAAAGAGAGCTTAACCCTTATCAAATTGGAGAGAATATCAAGTGAAGTGCTCCAACAATCAATACTGGATCCTCTACTGTTCAATATTTTGATTAATTATTTGAATGAAGAGGTGCGGGGGGGGGGGGAGGCTTACCAAATTTGCAGAT
Organism: Python bivittatus; assembly: GCF_059951505.1. Taxonomy (NCBI): domain Eukaryota; kingdom Metazoa; phylum Chordata; class Lepidosauria; order Squamata; family Pythonidae; genus Python; species Python bivittatus. Next base: position 23,825,966 of record NW_028277074.1, read on the forward strand.
GATGCAAGTTGGGACTGAATGACTAATACCCTTCAAGACAGAAATAAGAGATCAAATGGCCTTTGATAAATTGGAGAAATGGTCTGAAATCAAATGCACAGGTATATGATGGGGACACTTAGTTTGATAATAATACAAACTTAATAGTTAATTGCAGACTGAGGCAGTGCAATATAGTTGTAAAATAAGCAATTTTAGGCTGCATTAGCAGAAGTATTTCCAAATCACAGGACCTGTTTGTTCTATTCTATTCTACATTGGTCAAACCTCACTCCAAACCTCAGTCCAGTTCTGGACATCACATTTTAAGGATTGAGAGATTAGGAGATCAGAGGAGGAGAAACAGCCCTATGAAGAAAGATTTAAGGAGTCTTAAGGAAATGTGACAGTGGGAAGATATGCTAAAACTTTTCAAATATCTGAACTTTTCAAAGTTCTAAGGGTTGTTATGGATCACTACAATGGATCTTAACCAAGCTAGCTCCAACATGGCAAGCAATTTATTCAGATACTTTGGGCATTTATAAAATCTGTCCACCTCCACAGACAAACACATCTTTCCTTCCTGCTCTGCTTTTATTTTTCTCACACAAACAAATGGATGTTTTCACATGACACATTGACCGCTTGTTAACTTTTAACTTAAGCTTGGTTTACTTAATCTAATTTTTCTGGAATTGCACAATATAGTGAACTAACTAACTAACTAACTGATAACTAATAATTTAGTTTAAATAACTAATAGCTAACTATCCAGAATGAATTTGGAGAACACATTAGGTTAGAATGTGGTTGGCTAGTTTGTGATTCAGTGCACCATACAAACACAGCCACTTTCTTACACTGGTTGGGAGAGATATACTGTATCAGAAATAATAAAATAATGTCAGGTTCTGCTACCCTTTGATTAATTTAAAATGGTACAACAATGATTCATTCCTCTCCACCCTCCTTATAGTCATTGCTTTTAATTTCTATTGTTCACTTTTCAGGAACAGCAGAATTATGACTTTTTTTTTTTTTAATGCTGTTGAGACTTTTGGCTCTTTAAAGAAACACTTTGATTTTTAAAGGAGTGTAACCTTTCCAGTACTTTGCATTTTGGGGGGTTAATAGCTAACTATAGCATTCAGTACATCCTTACTGAAAGGTTTTGCTACAGGACACATGGAGTATATTTTTAAAATCTTCAGTACCACCTCTTGTTTCTATAGTCTAAACTTTGGGATACAGTAGTGCAGCCAAATATAAGAGAGTGGGTGAGCAGACTGCTATTAACAGGGTTTGTACAGGCATGCTTCCACACACCCATACAAACCCAGCAGGGTTTTTTAAAATTCTAAAGAGAAAAGAAAAAGAAATAAAGACTGCCTAATTTATTCTAAGCATACCCACTACCTTCAAGGCAAATTTATTATAAATCCCTGGTAAATAAAGTTTGTTATATACACATAAATATTCCTTAATATTGCTGGTGGGAGCCTTCTTCTCTCTGAACTCCAGAGTTGAAAGTTGAACGTTGGAAAGAAGTGCCACCAATGCTCTACATTCTGTTTCATATGTAGCTGGTTTTGTGCTGGGCTGCATTAAGAAGATCCCCCAAAGAATAATTCAAAAGGCCTATTTATTCCAGCATCCTGCCTTTCACAAGATTTAACTTAATGTCTTTGGGGAGTTGAACCAGTGACGTGAGCACGTCAGTTTTATTCCAGCCTTATTTGCCAGGAACTGCTCTGATCCTGGTGGAAATAACATGTGGAGATCATATGTAGATATTGACTGATTGATTGGTTTGGATTTATATCCTACCTTTTCTCCAGAAGCTCAAAACTATATCCCACATTTTCCCACAACAACTCTGTGTAGTAGGTTGGGCAGAGATTTAGTGAACAGCCCAAAGTCAGCCAATTAGTTTTTCTCACTGAAGTTGGGCCTGAACTTGAGTCTCTTGATTCTGCCTAACCCTTAACCACTACATCTTACTGACACTTATCAGGATATCAAGTATGAGTAGTCTTATCTATCATCAATTTTTCTAATCCTTGAAACACATTGGGGCTCAGTTATGCAGTAATAACGTCTTTTTCATGCCAATTTTCATTCCTTTCCACCTGCTTGGTTGGTGTGTTTTCTCTTTTCTCTAGCTCTTTTTAAGCTTCCAGGTTGGTGGCCAGTCTGTGATAGCAAATTCTATAGTTTATCTATCTATCACATGACAGTACAATCATTTTCAACTATCTAATTCTTCCATCATTCAGTTTCACTGGATGCCCCTGCAGTTTTGCTTTATGGGAAACAGAAAAGTTTTACTTTCTCCCTTTTTCCATAAAATGCATAATTTTTTAAATCCTACTCTCAAATCTCCTTGTTCTTTTCTAAAATAAAAAAGGCCTAAACACTAGGGAAGCTGCTCCAGCACCAGAATAATTTTGATTTCCTTTTCTACCTCTTTCCCTACTCTATTATATCCTATTTGAAATGCAATGATCAAAACTGTACAACGTCTATGTAGTTTCATTGTAATATCATCTCCGTTTAAAAAAATCTCTTTCCTAATGATTCCAAATCCAGAATCTGTCCTCTCCCCCAAACTCCCTGGTTAATCCCACTATTCACAAAGCAAATTTCATGGCTGTGTTTTTGATGATAAATGTAGCTGTGTCTCCTGCATAGTTTTTAAATAGGCAGTGTATTTTGGACCATATATGTATATTTCAATTGCAAAGCTAACAGCAACATAATGTATCCAATCTTAGACTTGGCAAATAACCAAGACTTTAGCTGTTCACGCTTAGCATTTTTCACTAAAACCATACTCATGTGCAAAACAGCATGGTTGCAAAACTATTCTTTGTCCTCTTCACAAACTTTTTTTAACAGGATAGATTAGGCTATATCAGGAGTTTCAAGCAAACTGATGTCAGACAATGTTGCTCTTTTTTGGGGGGAAACCTTTGGAAGAGGAGATCAGTGCTTTGAAATCAGTAACACAGAAACATTCTAGAATTCCTCAAGATATAGTAACAATTTTCATTTGTTATGACTATCTGGCATCTCTTTCTCTAACCTCTGAATTCCTCAATAAGGTAAGTTCTACAAAAGAGGGGGTGTAAGGATGCAAATGAGAGCCATTTTTATGGGAGACTGAAGAATCTGAAAGTTGATGAAAGCGTCAGCTGGTGTTTGTCATTTGTCAGGCTCATCCCTCATCCCACATTGATTATGTCATAGATAAGTCCATTTTGGTGGTTTAATATGGCTTAGGAAATAAGATGGGTGATTCACCACTAGTACTGAAGTTTGCACGATCCCTTTCAAAACATCTGCTGGATAGAGAAGATAACTTGCAGAAGAATCTGGTATGATTTAGATATGGTATGTTGCTTTTAATATTAATAAACAATTCAGGGAGGAAAATTTACTTGTAGCATTCTTTCCATTGAAATCAACAGAAGCTTTTCTTTTTAAATGACTTTAAGAGTCAGTTGCAATTAAGGTCTTCCGTTGAGAAAAATGGAATTTAGATCTGTGATGACATACAGAACCAAGACTTTTATCTCTTACTGTGGTTCACAAGGGAAAGAATTAGGAGGTCCCAGTGTTTATATGCAGCAAAAAAAAAAAAAGATACTCAGCTCATTGTAAAGACATATCAAGACCTGCCATTTTTGGCACAGTTTGCAATGGAAGAATTACACAAAAATGTGGTACAGTCTGTGATGTATTCTGTGGTCTGTCACTGTATAGTGATTCATGTCTGGGATTTCTTACAAGAATTTTATTTAAATTAAATCAATGTACAGTATAGGTTCTGTCACTGGTGTAGTTGGAAATCCCACATAGTACCTCTTTCTTGCCATAGTCCTGCTCATCTTCCTTAAAATTTAAGACTTTGGAAAAAATGATGAATTTATACCATTGCACCCACCAGTCCATTTCTTATATTTGCATTTTATACAACATAAACAGAAGTTTTGAACTGCATGACTATGGCATAAATTAGGAGTGGGAGTGCTTCTCGTCTATGATGAGATGTCTTTCCACCCCTGACTTAGGTCACAGTTATGCAATATTAGAGTCAGTGACTCTCATTTGAGCTTCATTCTTAAAACTTTACAATGACAGATACACACAGTATTTGTCTCTTCCAAACTAGCTAATAGCTACATTGCAACCTTAGTGTATGCAGATAATTCCTTCCTTCCTTCCTTCCTTCCTTCCTTCCTTCCTTCCTTCCTTCCTTCCTTCCTTCCTTCCTTCCTTCCTTCCTTCCTTCCTTCCCTCCCTCCCTCCCTCCCTCCCTCCCTCCCTCCCTCCCTTGATTTATTGATTAATTGAGGCAACCCAATTCCAGAAGGACTCTAGGAGGCTTACAATATATGCAGTAAATAAGTTAAAAACACATCTAAAACAACATGACTGCCCAGACTAAAACAACATTTCCAACATTCATAAAAAGACTTGACAGGAGCTCCACAGACACCCTAACCCCTTGCTCTGAATGTCTTGGCCACAAATTGCTCTGACGATGCATTTGAGATTAACTACACCAAAATCAAAATCTTAATTTGGACAAAGTGATCTAGAGTGCATGTCTAGCAATTAAACAGTCAGAAAATAGAGCAAGTCAAAATCTTTATATATTTAGGCATGGCCTTTCGTAGCTCTATCAAATAAAGTGTGCACCGAAACTATGTAATCCACAATATACAAAAATCAGTGGCAGAGGGGCACATCCCATCCCACCAGCATTAAAGCTTTATTTGGCTAAGGCATACAAGCAACTAGTGTTTGGGACTCAGTTGGAACCATACAACTCTTTTGCCCCTCTGAACTATATTTCAAGTGATGCTTAATGTGCTGCTAAGGAGGGAAACTGGTTTGACTAAGGATGGATGGACTTGTATTATAGCTCATGGGTTAAGGTTATTTGTCCCCAGGAGATATGGGCTCTTGGCTTATTGTGGACAATTATAAATCAACAGGAAAAAAGACATCGCCGCAGAAGTTACATCACTATGCATTTTCAAGAGAGGCCATTCTTACGATAGACTATGATCAACCACTTTCTGCACTTAAACAGCATGCTCGAGCAGTGTTTCTCAACCTCAGCGACTTGAAGATGTGTGGAATTCAACTAGTTGAATTCCACACATCTTCAAGTCGCTGAGGTTGAGAAACACTGTGCTAGAAATTTGGAAACTCAACTGGATCAATCTGCTGTACCCAGGAATGTGTTCCTGAGTAGTCATACCCCCTTTTTTAGGCCACTAAGATGCTTAAATCAAATAACTGTCCTTAAACTCCAAAGAGTGCTAACGTTGGTGTGCTTCAATATCTTGAGGGCAAATTCAAAACAATCCCTTATGGGTTAAGATTGTGCTGTTGTGGAGACTGATCTATTGAATCTGTAGCTCATGTTCTGTGCCTGTTGCAAGGGCCTGTTTTATAACTCCCTATCTGATTACATACTCCAACAATTCTGTATGAACAGTATGATTTTGTTTCCTTGAATGTGGCTAAATGTTATTATCCTGTCTTTAAAACTCTGATCACCTCAGTGACTTAGTTACAATTTTAAGTTGTCTTATTTTATTTGAAATAGAAACTGTTCGGTTATTTTGAATATGTGTTTACTTGTAGAATTCTGGTCAGTGACCATAATAAAGGTTATTACTATTACAGTCAGTACCAACCTCATGTGCATTAATTGGCTTCCTAGAACTCTGACCAAAAGGATGATTAAATTAACAAGGTCCTGAAGAGGCACTGAAAATTATTATATGACATCAATGCAACTACATTGCAATGTCCTTCTGGCCATTTTTCAAACTTCATATAAAAGATTATATTTTAGATTACAACCAGGGGGCCTCTTGAGTGGCACACATAGATTGGTCTTCTTCCACTGTGTCACTCATTCTTCCACATTTCCTACCATCCCATTACATTTTTCAGTAGATGTACATAGCATTGCATAGCCAAAGTCTTGCAGCCTTTTGCATATGCAGGCTAATAATATAGACTGCTTTAAACGGAGACTTTTATTTGATCACCTGCCTCTTTTACCAAATGTTGCAAAGGACTGACATAATGTCATGTTCCATTGCTTATCAAGCTGGGCTTTCTACCGCTTCAGCTTATTGTTTCTAACTACAAAATCAGAGTAGTCAGGTACGTTTTCAGCATGTACTGTATTTGAAAACAGAATGGGTGCAATTGTCCATTCTGTGGAAGGTGAATCTGATGTGAGAGTGCTTTCGCTTTTTCTTTTGCTTTGTGGGCACTTCTAGTTGTGGAGTTACATGTACAGTACCTAACAAAATAATCCTTTCTCTTTCCCCAAACCTCTCCAAATTTAGAAAGCAGAGCAACAATCTGTAATGCACAGAGGTATTCTCTTCATCGCATAAAGATGGATAGGATCTGGGAATCTGTTATCATGCTACTGATGTTTGGTTAACTTTTTTTTTAATTCATTGGGCTGAAATTGGGACATTCTGAAATTGTGCAGGAATTTGTTTCTATTTTATTTTAAAAGCAGCAGAAAGAAAAATCACAAACAACTGACCAGTGTCAGTTGACTAATTTTCTTTTCTCTGGAACAGCAACTGTCAACAAAGGATCCTCTTCAAGTATCAGAAGTGGGGGACTGGACTGAAGATACAATGAAATCACTGCAGTTTCTGGTTTGATTGCAAAGCTGAACAGAAAAATCTTGGAGGTTGAACTGATCAGAGAAAAACAAGGAGATGAGTCTTTTTAAAAGAAACTGACCAGAAAAAAGATTAGAATTTATAACCTCATCAAAAGCATTTTCATTCTGCAAATACTCTTTTAAAAATATATACTATATGTACCTTTAAATACATGATACTAATATATCTCTGAGAAGCACATGAATGAAATGTTCACATGAAAGGGGGTAGCAGCTATGAAGGAGTTGGAAAAGACAGGAGACACCAGTGTTCACCTGGCTACCTTGCTCACTGTCAATGGAACAGAGTAAGATGAACACATAAAAAAGTGCAAGGCATGCCCCTATGGTTATCTCCACAAGAAGCATTTTATAGGAAAGAAATGGTAACTAAGCAGAAATGGTTAACTTATGGTGATATCCTTGATATTCATCAAGGGTAAATTAAAATAAAATCAAGAGAGGAGTTGACATCTCAAGGACATTCATGCTACTGTTTTTCATGTGTACAACTTGGAGAAAGGTTTAAAGTTGATAAAAAGATGCACGGTTTTGAACAAAACAAAGCTGTTTTTGAAACTGAGTTGTGTACCAATGATGAACATCTTATTGCTAAAATGTATAAGCTTTTGTTGAGATTTGAAACAGAACATGAACAAGTTAAAGACTATGATAAAATGGGCTAAACATTTTGGACATAGTATACAAATGGAACAATGGGAAAATATGTGGATGAAAGGGTTAAAATTTACGCTGTGTTATAATTTGAAGGATGGGATGTGGTGGCGCAGCAGCTTAATGACGCTGAAACTTGCCAGCCAGAAATGATCAACACTTCAGCGGTTCGAGCCCAGCTCCGCGCAGTAGAGTGAGCTCCTGCTTCCTCCCCAGCTCCTGTCAACCCAGAAGCTCGAAAATTTACGTGAGTAGAGAAATGGGGACTCTCACCCTGGTGGGAAGAAAAACACTGCCAGTGCCTTGCAAAGGAGACGGGAGCAGTTGCCGGTAACGCGGAAGCTGCACACGCCCAAAAAAGGCGCAAAGCAGCGGAAACTCCTCCTCCTGCGCTCGCCAGCTGGACTCTGCTCTAGGAAGGCGGCAATGGCAAACCACTTCTGAAACACCTTGCCTTGAAAACTGCAGGGACTTGTCCAGGCAGTCACCACAGAATCAGTCACGATTGAGTGTGGATAAAATAATAATAATAATAATAATAATAATAATAATAATAATAATAATAATAATTTGAAGGAGAATTTCTATCAAATGATTTATAGATGGTATTTGTCACCAGAAAGATGATCAAAAATGTTTGAAAGGGGTTTCAAATATATGTTGGAAATGTGAACAACAAGAAGGGACTTTTTGGTAGATATGTAATAAGGCTAAAAAATTCTGGGCCCAAATTCATATCTCAATTCAAAAAATTTTGAAGGTTAATATACAGTTAAAGCCAGAGACTTTCCTTTTGGGACTGATGGATAAACAATTGGAAAAAGCTCATGGACCTTTGTTTTATACATTATAACTGCAGCTAGGCTTTTATATGCTTAAAGGTGGAAAGACTCGGCACTACCCACAAAGGAAGAATGGATGGTGAAGATGATGGAGTTAGCTGAGATGGCAAAATTGGCAGCTTTGCTTAGAGAAAAAACATTGACTAACTTTTATGCCAATTGGAAGCCCCTTTTGGACTTTTTGCAGGAGACAGAAAAAAATGAAATTATGATATATAGATTTGATGATTAGTTAAAATAGTAGGTTACACAAAATATGTATGTTAAGATGTAGCTTTTGAGTAAGAGGTTATATCTGCTGTATAAGAAGTCAGATGTCATTCTTTTTGTAATTTTTCCTTTCTTCCCTTTTCTTTCCTTTCTATCACTTTTGTATTCTTTCTTTATTTCTAATTCTTTTGTTCTCTACCTCTCTATTTGATTATTAGTTCTTGTGTGCTTTTATCTTTATGCTTTTTATAACTTATAAAGTTTTTATTAAAAAAAAAGTGTGAGGAATTTAAATGGGAAATTCTGCATTTACAAGCAGAAAGATACACCTGTCTGAATAGTATTCACAATGTTGGTGATTCAATATATAAAATATTTGATTATTATAACATTATACCTAATGCTTTCACAATTTTGTCCATTTCTTTTTAGGACATATCAGAAGCGAGAGCAATATATTATTTTTGCAGACTAATATATAATTTGGAAGATAACAGAGACATTTAAAATCTATACTCCCCCCAACCCTGAACTTACAATGTCAATGAGATGTAGCCAAGGAATTTGCTACTTTCTGTACTTTACAAGTGACCCATTGTGGCTAAGGCATCATGAGGTCATTTAGTTTGGGCTTTAGTTAGGAAAGCCCAGGCTTGTGGTTTGTAATCCATGGTTTCTAGTGTTTTGTATTAACACAGCCAGTTGTTACAGATATCAATGTCATGGGTAAACAAATGATGACATGATGCAATCTATGAACCCAATCAGTAACTTGAAAAAATTATAGTGTGGGACTTGGAGGATTTAAAATAAAGAAACATTGATGATTTCATCCTTTACTAACGGCAAGACTAGAACCTACTAACTTTAGTTGATTCCCTTGAGTTACATAAGAATTTTAGTTCATTTTCTGCCATCGAAAGAGGTATTATTCACTAGGTTTTCTTTCCTCTATGGAGCTGCCTGTTTCCATGGCTGCAGCAAGTAGCCTGAACTTTTTATACAGCAGCATGTTTAGGTAGACAATATAATTATGCAATCATTCAAAGCAAATATGAATTTTACTTTGCTGCTACTTGCCTTGATTCTTATTTTCCTATTATAAAGGAATTAAGATCCTGAAAACAACTTTTTGAACTGTAAATGAAAACAAGCCTTGTGAGTTCCCAGACATCTGTTTCAATAAAGGATCTGATTTGGCAAATGATGAATTCCTCCAGCTGTTATTAAGTGATAAGAGAAACTGACCCTTCCACCTTGACTATCAGACATTACTCTGATGCTTTAAAGGTAAAGACTTGAGCCATGGGTTAGAAACAGGCTTCTCCAAGCCATGCTAGAACAGCTGTGACCTTCTGCATGGAAGGGGTCACTTGTCTCTGTGCTTTCAATAGCCTTGCAGAGGGGGAGGAAAACCAGTAGAAAGAATACCCACATTCCTATAAATGAAACTCTGCCTGGTGAACAACACAAACAATTTTGAAGAAAAATGGAGCCTGGTGGGGATTGTCCAGCCTTTCCATTGGTGGTTTTTCCTCTTGGAGGTCACTAGTTGTGGTTGGTCCTGGCTTAAATGCCTCTATCTCCCTAGACTGACTTTTGGGCTACAGGATTAGGATGAGGGTTAGAGGGTTGGCATTCTCAGGAAAAGCTCACCATCATTTGCTTCTGGTTCAAACAACCACTTTCAAATTAACGTTCCCTTCTTGGGGGAAATTTGATTGAAGAGGATCATTTGAAGGAGGAATTAGAAATGGGGATAAAATTGTTTAGTATTTTAACGTGAATTCATCTAATTTGTATTTTAACCAATGAGCACACTGAAATAAAGATAGCATTCAAAATTTGCAGTTCTTCAATGTGCCATATAATACGCACAGAGAAAGAGAGAGACAGTATGAAATAGTCTTATTTTGTATAAAAATTAAATATTCATGAAAATTATGTGCAAAAATGTATCACATTAAGGAGATTATTTATAAAATCTGTATACACTAGGCAAAATTGCAAGCAACAGTGCATATGTTTGGAGAATTGTGTACCTAATACATATAGAAATTAGTGTGAACTTTAAAAACTAATGACCAAGTCTGATAAATCTGCACAAGTGAGACACTAAGCAGACAAATGTACTCATCCCTAGTGGCTATTCCAACCTTTCTGGTTGTTGGGCCTTCATTATTTAAGATGCGGCAGGTTCTGGCTTACATGATCTCCCTGCAGAAACAAAGACAGGTGCCATCTGTCTCTAAAAACTAAAAGACAATGCCTGGCCCAAGGCCACCACCTCAATGGACAAAGCTGTGTAAAGGTCCAAATTCAAGTCTCTGTCACTCCTGATCTGACAGAGTTTTGTTCTGAAAGGACAAGAAATCATTCAGTATTCCGCAGACTGTTTCCAGAATATAACTGAAACCTTTTGCTGCTGAAGAAAAACAGCTATAATAATATTATCTGCAGTTCCATGGAAGAAAGCCATATGAACAGCTTGAGTGATTTCCTAAGCAGAGCACTACCTTGATTTTAATAGGTGGAAGGGATGATTATACAATTCTTCAACCAAGCGTGGGTGGGAAAGTGTCTTTGTTACACACATACTTTGCATTAGTGCTTCTACATTTATGTGAATAATTATAAGGGTGGTGCAGAAAGACTGTACAAAGGAGGGGAAATCAAACTTGTAGATAAAGTCTTTTGAAAGGAGGATGAGTGGAGAATTTTCCCTGCGTGCAGTTATAAAATACTAATGTTATATAGCTAACTGCTCTGCTGTAATTAGGTTACATCATAATGAATTAAGGCTGTGCTTTCTGCTTCAACTTGGAGGCCCTTCACCATTTTCTAGTTTGCTTTCCAAATCATAAGCACTTAAAGATTTATATATCTTTAAAGACAAAGACACACACACACACACACACACACACACACACACACAGAGTTACAGCAGATGACAACACTTAATATGTCTTGTGAAAGCCAAACAGGGTTAGACCTGGTTATTTCTTGGATGGAAGAACACCAGGAAATCCTAGGGCTGTAGGCTTGACTGGGATATTGGAAAAACACTCTGGAAGAAGGTAACAGCAAACCACTTACATATTTTTTGCAAAGAAAGCTACAAGGAGATACCTATGTAGGCACCAGGAGTTGAGACTTTGCCTTTTCTTTTCTCTCACACACATATATTTGTGGCCAATGTGGCGCCAAGGTATGGCAGTGGGCATCCCACCAAATTCCCTACTGTATCTAATTTTTAAAACATTATTTTAATAAAAAGAATGAATGAGAAATTAGTGTGTTGCAAAGCAAGCCTCCAGTTTTCTTAACCAGGGTTATCTACAGGGCATGGTCAACAAAGTAAAATGGTGGCCCCAGTGGTGTGATCGAAGCTCCGTCCATTTTTCATACATTGCACATAAAAAATGGATGGAGATTCAATTACACCATTGCAGACACCAACTTGACTTTTTTGACCATGCCCTGCAGACACCCCTGTGCCTAACAATGCCTCTGAGCCCTGCATTCTTAGAATGGAGGTGATGGGGGACTTGCAATGTTGACTAGGCAGTCAAATCTGTGCATAGAAGCTCTAGAACAGTGTTTTTCAACCTTGACTGTAAGAAGTCCACATATCTTAAAGTCACCCAGGTTGAGAAACACTGCTCTAGAATATACTGCATGCATTCTAGCAAAGGATGCCTTCAGCTTTGGAATTTAAGCTAGAGCAGGAGAACAAGGTTGCTGATACTTGGGTTCATTCTAGGCAAGGCTTTTACCATGAAATGCTTTGCCTTGTTCAACATATGTGTGTGCGGGAGGCATATATAATGTATGTATAAATGAATGAATGAATGAATGAATGAATGAATGAATGAATGAATGAATGAATAAAAATGGTCTTCTGCTTGTAATCCTTCCTTGTTTTCCTGGTGTTTCCTCTCTCTCTGTGTCTTTCCACAAAAGCATCTGAGAAGTATGAAGTGATAGAAATCAGAATGTCTTTCAACTGATTGTGGTGGAGCTCCCCATCTGGAAATTACTCCCATACACACATTAGGACTATGCACGCTTTGAAAATGATTCAGAGTCACTGCTTCAGACCGTTCTGCTATTCATTCAAGCAGCTTGACTTTTTCCAGGTTTCTGTGTGAGCCTGAAAAAAAAGATGCCACTGTCTCAAAGGAAGGGGCTGCTTGAATGAATAACAGAGAAGTCTGAAGCACTGATTCTGAATCATTTCCAGGCATGCTCAGCTCTAACATGCATACCTCTGTAAGTCTTCTTGAAATCAAAATGAATTAGCAGGATGTAGAATTTCAGTCTAGAAAGATTTAGGTTAGATAACCTGCAAGGGTGATTAAAGATGTGGAAAATATATGTAGGTCAGATGGAAGTGCTTTTGTTGATGTGAAAACTATTTCAAATGTATCTGATTAATCTGGGGGGAAATATGGGAATTCACTAGTTCTTCGAGGGGATTGAGCAAATTGGTTAAATAGGAAGAGAGTGTAACAAAGGGATTGGGCCTAAAGAACGCTGCTGTTGCTTGCACTGATAATCTCTGTAAACAATGTCTTCACGATAGACTTGTACCAGGTTTCAGACACCCAGAGTCATTCTGGAGTATGTGATAGGTGGTTCAGCCAGAGTTTGAGCTTTACTTCAGGACATTCTCAAAACTATGTGCAAAAAGAAAAAGGGATATAAAAAACTGCCATCAATCCCAAATGGACCTACCATGAGCTTAGTATTTTGCCCCACTATGATAGACCGAGGTTCAAACACCTGATTCCCAAATGAGTTACAACTTAGTAACTCATTACTGATGTTGGACTGCAACTTCCATCTTCTCCTGCTGCCCCCATGACTATAGGGCAATATACAAGAATAATATAGCATTGAAAATCTTAAGGACTAGTTCATGGCATTAAGCTTTATCCTCTCATTATTGCCCTAAAGAGAATAATTAGAGGTATCCTAACTAGTGCAGAACATTCTTTTTTGTCTAAATCTGGAATGCTTTTTCATTTTGGTTTGGTTTTTATTTTTTAAAAAAAGAGTTCAATGGAGAAAATTATTTAAACCGGCAATCCTCACTCGGTATTTTTATACAGAAAGATGGACCCGTTTTTGTTTTTTAATGGTCTTCCCCTATTGTTATAGTGATTACCTTAGATTCCCTCCTGCTTTCTCTCTCTTCCTGAAGTATTCAGTATACACTGGTCTGAAATGTGTTGTCAATGACTCACAAAAGAGAGGGGAAAGGGATGATCCGCTTGTAGAATCCGCTTGTAGTGCTCAGCAAGGGACTTGGAGTGGTCTTTGCTCAATTGCTTCCTTGCTGATCAATTCGCTTCAGTTAACTAAACCTCAGAGAAGTTATGTAAATAGATGCAAGTTTAGAAACATTTTTCACTGAGTTGTTGCTACTATATTTCTCACAACTTTGCCATAAAATCAACAGGAACCTTACAAGGACTGCATTCATACCTCATTTTGGACAAAACACTTTTCATTTTCATTAAATGGCTGCAGCTAAGAAAGTTAAGCCATCAAGTGAACAAAAAACCTGTAATAAGGGACACTTCTACTGGAATGGCTCTGATCGTGCATGTCTGGGTTTAAAATGTTGTTTTAGTGAAGACAGAGGCATACATTAAGGAAAAAATAAGCCTTAGTAGTTACTGAATAATTTCTGATGCGTTGTCTTGTCCTCCTTCTTGGCTTCAGTAACTTATGCTGTAATTTATTGTAGGTTAGTGTCATCCCGGAATCCAAGCATTATAGTTTATAAACATGGTAGGATTTTTTGGTGAATCTAGTTGTGATAAACTATGGTTAAACAAGCCCTCGGGTGTCACAATGTATGAACCCAGACAATGCCAGTGGTGTTAATTAATACTGATCCATACAGATTCCATCAGGCCTCAATGCCTCCGCACAAGATGGTGGAAATGGCAGTCTGGTGCCTGGGGGATCTACAGTGAAGGTCACTGGTTTCAAAATGGTGGGCGTGGCCAGGTGAACAAATCCCTGCCCCCTTTTAATATGCGTCACAAACACTGTACACACATAGCAAGCACATAAAAAAGGGAGGGCCTTCACTCATCCAGTCATGCCTGTCATTTTGAAGTGGGTCTCTGTTACTACAGACACCCCTGCCGGTGCCTGATGTTAGTCCAGTTAAGACAAAGAACTTGATCTTGGCTGACTACATGGGCATCTCCATGTGGTTTTCCTGGCAACAAAACGGAAATGGCTTGCCACTGCCTTTTTCCAGAATGGTTTTTTTGTACTCCACAGTTTAGTTTACAACCCTGGTGGGGTTTCCTGGTGGGCTCCCATCCTAATACTAATCAGATCAGACGCCGCTTGGCTTTCTCTAAGAACAGGCAGAATTGTTAGGTGCTACCAGTAGAATTCCCGCTTTGGCCGAAACTATTTTATAAATCTATTCCAATCAGGATTCAGATGTGTTTTTGCCCTACAGGTTTACCTCTGCCAGAAGAAGAGCAGGAGGATACAACCTTCTCACTCCATATTTAGACGGCTCATAAGCTTTGAGTGCCGTTGACAATACAATAGTATACTTTGGGACTGGTTGCCTGAGCTGAGGTGTGGGGGCACTACACCAAGGAGTGCAGTTGGCTGAAAATTCCACAGCCGTCCACTTCATCGGGGATTTTCCTATGCACTAAAATGTATTAAATTTTGTAACAATTTATATCTGGGCTTTCTCTATATTGTCTTCTAATTTACATCACTATTAATAAAAAATAATTAAGAACATTTTAAAAAGTGCAAATGGAAGTACTTTCATTCTTTGACACATACATTTCCCTGGTATAGTTTTTAAAATGAAAATTCCTCTGATATCAAGTTAAAGCTAACGGTTACTATTTGCATGCAACTTTCAGTCATTTCTTAAATTTGCAGGTGGAATTTTTTTGGGTCCATATATTGGGCTTTTTAATAAGTGAAACATTTGTCCCACAGAATAGTCCAGTGGGAACACAGCTCCCACATTTGTTTCCAGCAAACTATGTGATGATTTTTTTTTTTTTAATCCATAGAATGGTTCTGTTCTTACTGCATAGCTAGTGTCAGACAGGAGATTATGTATATTGCTAAAAGAAAAGTGGCAGCTATGCTACAGAGTTCCAAGTGGTAGCTATGCTATAGAGTTATTTAGCATGTTTGTCAACATCAACATAAAATTGCTGAGTCATCAGTATGCTGATGTGTGGCATAAAGTGAAGATGAAGATGACATATAATTCCAGTGCTTCCTTTAGCATATATTGAAATAGTTGGTGTATACAACTGATATATACAACCAGTAAACGAAAGGAAGGCCAATGAAACAAGACATATATGAGGCAAGAGGGAGGTTTGCGCTAACCTCAAAGAATAATATGTATACTTTATGGGTAATTTTGGATCCATCATTGTCTCTAATTTTCTCTAATACTACATTCCAGGATAGAATTATGGTAGGCACATTGGTCCAGGTTGTCCCCTGAGAAATAATCCTTAATTCTAATCCTGCTTTTCCATATGAGTCTTATGTTAGTCTACCTCTTCCTTTCTGCTTCCGTCTAGTAAGAACAGAGGGATCCTCAAGGATTCCCAGAAGATAAATGTTCAACTTTCTTTGATGTTTTCTCCATGGCATGAAGTCAATCAAAGCAAAGGGAGGAATAGGTTGATACAAAGGTCATTAGGAGATGTGTCTGGAAGGTATACATTGATTGGAATCTTGTTAAAAGTTTATTTCCTTACTTCATAGACTAGATATTTACCTTTCTATCAAAGCAAGCTAACAATAAAATTAGGTCAACTATGTGATTTTGATGCTGTTTAATCAACAGGGAAATAACTTTTAATTTCCAGATCTGACCAGAGAATCACCATGCAAATTTGCACAGATATTGATGTTCAAAATATAAAACATGATAAAAGAGCTCTGTTAGTTATAAAAGTAGACTGTGCTATGTTCATTGATGCTTCCTGTTTAGAATTGTATCTTTCAAGTGTTGCTTGATCTTTCAATGATACATTTTTACAGCTGTGTCACATGACTTGCTGTTATTCCCAAACCAACTCTTTATAGGTAGTCTTTGCTTAATGACCACAATTGGGACTGGAAGATTGGTTGTTAAGCAGGGCAGTTATTGAGCGAAGCATCACATGACCACACCCAGTTTTACAACCTTTTTTGCAGTGGTTGTTAAGCAAATCACATTGTCATTAAGTGAATCATGTGGTTGTTAAGCAAATCATGCATTAATTTTGCTTGCTGGAAGCGGGCTGGGAAGGTTGCAAATGGCTATCATGTGACCCAGGAATGCTACAACCATCATAAGTGCAAGCTGGTTGCCAAGTGCCCAGATCGTGATCACATGACTGCAGGGGCTCTGCGATGGTCATAACTTCAGGCACTGGTCGTAAATAACTTTTTAGTGCTGTTGCAACTTCAGATGGTCACTAAACAAATAGTTGTTAAGTGAGGACTACCTGTACTTTCCTATTCACTTTCTATCATGGTTTTTTCGCTGTGCATTTGCTTTTCTTTTTAAGAAGATTTATTTCAAGTAGTTAATTTCCAGTGTACTTTTCTGTACATGTAAACTTTTCTGAGCCTGTTCCTAAATACTAGTTAAATAGTGTGCTTTGACTATTGGGTAGAGTGCTACATAGCCTGGAACTTGTAGCTTAACCAAATTTTTTTTTTTTTTTTAAGAGAAGTGAAAAATATTTTGAGAGAGATTACTACTACTTGTGTTCTAGATATATTTGTCTTGATTCTCACTTTCATTTCTCTCATATATCAAACAAAATTTCCAAGTGTTTAAGAAAAACGGAAATGCTCTGTTACCTTTGTTTAATGCTCTTTGTGGTTTCAGAAAAACACTTAAACTTGTAATTGACAATTTACTATTGATATAAAACGTCTCTTCTACAGTGAATAAAAGAGTTAACTGAACTGTCCTAAACTATTAATTACAGGCAGGTTTAGATGTTTTATTCACATTAGTGGCCTTTATAATAGATAAAGGAACTAGCAATATGGCATTGTGATAATGCCTATACATAATGCCTATACAGTATATTGCATTATCACAGTATAATGCATATATAAATTTTACTTGATTTTATTAGCGTTATTGATATTCAAAGATTTATTGCCAGAGTTTTCCTCCCAAGAAGGAGGTGTTGGCTCTCAAGATGACAATGCTTGTGGTAGCAATAGGCTCCATTCGTTCATAGCTCTCAGATTATATTACTCTGTGCCCTTTACCTATAGACTTGGCCTATAGTCTTGGCCTTAACAAGGCACTGGGTCCCAGCATCCATAGGAGGGGAAATCATATAAGCTTAAGATCTGCTTCCATCACTAGGCATGGCAATAATCCTGAATCTTGAACTCCAACAAAGACCATCAGAAGGCTATGAAATATCTTCTGATTTAAGTACCAGTCTCACTGGTATCGAAAGGTCATCTTGTTTATCCCACCTCAATATTTCTTTTATTTAATCTCTATATATGAAAAGCACTAGCTCTAAACTGTGCAATTCAGCTGTTGCCTGCTTTTTCTGATTTTAGCCTGCATAAATTAAAATTTGATTTGATTTCTAAAGCAGCAAAGGTACTTTGGATAAACAACTTATGATTTATACTCATTGCATTCACTATTATTAAACATCTTGAATGAAGTAGGACTTAAAATGGAATAATAATGCTTTTTGATTCTCTTCTTCCTATAATCCACTTTTCACTGAAGGCAAATAAATAATGGAAAGAATTTTTATTACAGTCACTGACCAGAATTGCAAACAGAAATACATTAAAATTAAAAATAAAGTAAAAACAAAACAAGATCAAATATTACAATTGGTAGTAGGTTCATCAAGTTATATCTAATATACCTTCAGGTAGTAGGGCAATCAAGGTATATCTAATTTTACAAAGAGTATAACAGTATTTGGCTACATTCAAGGAAACTAAATCATACTGATCTGATAACAACTGTACATAAAAAAGCTCTGAATTTCCTGGACGTTTTACCACCTAAGGAGTTATAAGGCAGGTCTGAGGATCTTTATAGAGGTACAGTATAGCAGGACATGAGCTGTAGTTTCAACAGCACCTTGTCCACAGGGGCACAGTCTCAGCTCATAGGGGACTTTTTTGTATTGGCCCTCCAAAACTCCTGTGGGGAGAGCATTGAAGCGTGCTAAAGTTAGTAGTCTTCGGAATTTGGAAACAATTGTATGATGTAAGTATCTTGGTTTGTAAAAAAAGCTCTTGACTGCTCAGAAAAAGGTTCTTGGGTAAAGCATACCGGTCCTTTTGGGCTTCCAGGTCTTTAACATGTTGTCTAAATGCGCTGAGCGCATGCTTATAACTCATTGTTAAGAATGCCTCCCTGGAAAAGTCAAGATGTTGAACTTTTTGTGAGATTGTCCTGAACCATATTGATCTGTAATTGTCCTCAGTACAGAAAGAACTCAAACCTGTGAGAAAGTACAGTAATTTCAGCCAGTGTGCTACGATGCAGGTCCATGCATCCAATTCGACTTTAGACAGCCCTGCCTCCCTCCTCAGTACCACATTTGGAATGGAAGGGACTACCTGACATATAGTCCTTAGGAATTTAGATTGGACCCTCTGGGCACTGAAAAGTAGTTGTGCATGAGTCTTAGTTTCAGTGCTACTGGGATATGCTGTGCTCCTCTAGTAAAATGAAAATATTGAATTGCGGCTACTGCATTTTGAGCATTTTGTATAACATAATTTTGGTGTGTGCTGCATTTGGTGGAGCTATGCACCATGCCCAAATATTTAAAAGATTTCACTTGTTCAGTCTGGCCATTTGTCCTCCAGGCTTGCAGTTTAGGTCTCTTTCCAAAGATCAGGATCTTAGTTTTACTATAGTTGATTTCAGAGCAGTAATTGGCCAGAGCATTCAGAGCTCGTTTAAGTCCAGTTAACATTTGTGATAGAACTACTATGTCATCTGCATACACTAAAGTTGTAATATGTCTGTTTGCTTGTTTTGGGGGTGATGTTCTAATTGATTTATTCCGGCCATGAGTGGATTTATGTACAGATTAAACAGCAGGGGGCTAAAATACATCCCTGCCTCGCTCCTCTGTAAGTTGGAATCTCATTAGTGTGGTGGCCTTGCATACCGCACTGAACTTTGATTCTAGAATTCTTATGAAGATTATGCATCAGCAAAATAAGATTATGCAGTAACCAATCAATGGTAGTATTCATAAGCTTAGTTCATAGCCTTGCTCTGGGAACTAGATCAAATTCAAACCTAAAATTAGTAAATGCAGTATATAATATTAAGCCTGTCTTAGATGTATATATTTCGGCTAGGTGTTGAAGTATAAGGGCATGTCCGCTCATCTGCCAATATATGCTCTAGGTCAATCCAGTCAACTAATTTGTTGTATGTCTGGCATGCTGTTTTTATAAATGGGTACTAGGATGCAAATAAATAATAGTCCTGATAAAAAGTTGTGGTTTCAGAAACAGTTAATACATGGAATACATTTCCTGGCATGTTATGGTTTGCCTAAATTTACCACATAAGCCAGAGGGCAAACAAGGACCAAATAAAACCACTCTCTTCTGTGTAAATAAAATATCCTCCTAAGCTGCCATAGGAATACTCCTAGAAAGGAACTGCAGCATGTACTGCAGCAAAAAGAAGTTAATAATTAGACATATTGTTGTTATCCTGGCATACTGTATACTCTATTCTGTCAAAAACAGACTTTGCTAAATGAAGTTGGATTAGAGATGAGTAGAACTTTCCTGACAAAATTTTGCTATTCTTTTTGAACGTCTTTCTGCTTCCCCCTAAAATCTAATATTTATCTTGAGCGGAAATTTTAAAATTCAGCTCAAAACTTTAGGTTAGGGGAGGCTTTGTGACAACTTAAAGTTGTAAGGATACCATGAAGAAATGTTCCATGTCTTCAAACTGCCTGTCTGAAGGGGAGGGAGGATCAGAATGAAGAACGAAGCACCCTGGCTGCCCAAGTCAAGCTCCATCCCTTTGAACATGAGTTGTGGCATTGCCTTCATGAAAAAAGGGGCAGAACTTATGGCAGAGCAGGAATCTTTAAATTCATCTTCAAAGGTAATTTTAGGCACAACTGGGTGCCAGTTCTAAAAAGAGTGCAAGAGGTCATCGTATAAAAATATTATTTTATAATGGAAGTTACACTGGCAAAATTCTAAGCTACTCAAAATTCCTGGGTTGATTTTAACAAAAATGGAAACATTCTCATTTAAATATTCATTTTTTTCTCCCACTTCTGACTTTGACCCTCAACTTGGCTTGGAAACATATATCATTGAACACATTAACAATATTTTAAAAATCTAAATATCTTCAAAATTTCTATAATAAGCTGAAGGGTTCCCCAAGATAGTGTTTCTAACACCATTAAAATCCTGGGCGAATAGAATTAACTCTGGTCACCTAAAAGGTCGCTGGAATTAATAGCAACCAGACTGGGAGAGGATCAAGACAGAGCACATACTTTGAAAGGAGGCGGGTCTTCTTCTGGAATCTCCTAGCAGGGCTAATAAACCTCTGGCTGAAATCCCACTCCTGGTCAGTGGTGTCAATACTGAGCTAATTAGCATAAAGCATATGCACATATGTACGTACTTCTAAGTAGCTAACCTCAGATGAAGGGCTTCAGAGCAGCCCTCAAGCTGAGGGGCAACTGCAGATGTAAAGAGTTGTCCTTAATATCCCAAGGCTTCAAGATGTTCAGTGCTTTGCTGGCCAAAATTGGCACATTGAATTATGCCAATAAACAAAGCATGAGTCAAAAAGATATGTTTCATCCTGGAATATTATTTCTATGGTGATTCGCTCCAGCTTCATTCCAGTTAACAGCCTGGTTGCTTACGAACCACATGTACTTGGATACAGCCAAGAAATGGCATTTGAAATGTAAATGAGGGATGTAACCATCTTCCTAAACCTGGCACCTTCAGATATGTTGAGTCTTGCCAAAGACCACATTGGCTGGGAATGTTCAAGAGTTGTGGTTGTCCCACATCTAAAGGACATAATGTGGGCAATGCCGGCCTAGACATTTTCTCAAACACATATTATTGTATAACAATTTTCTCTTGCTTGTAAGAGAAGTGAGCAGTTTTCCCTGTGACATGAACTTCTGAAAAAAATCTTAGAGAGCAAGCTGAATGGACACTGCTTTCATGTGAATTTTTTGATTAAAATCGATGTGAATCAGGAATGGGCAATAATGAAACAGGAAGAGCCTGCTGGGAGAGAGGGTGGGAATAGGAAAGGAAAGGAGTGGCTTAGCTCTTGTGGATAGCACCACCCAGTGTTTTAGTTGGTAAGATTGGCAATTTGTGGTGAGTTGGGCTAAGCTGCCTCCTCCTCAGGCTGTGAAAGTGTGGTTGTGTAGGGCCAATGTATCCATGACAGAGATGGGGAAAAAATCTTGAGATGCCATCCACTGCATAGGCTCTTACTATCCCAGGGGTGGTTAAATCAACTTTGCCTGGATATCAGAATACGAACATCCATGACATTCATGGATATTATTAAGGTCCAACACTATCTTAGACTACTGTAACATATCTCATTGATCGTTTCAGGAAAAAATGAAGAGTATTGTGCTTGAATTATTGTGGCATGGATATGCATAAGTTGCTTTCTGTTTCATGCCTTTACAGAATATTAGATCTATCTATCTATCTATCTATCTATCTATCTATCTATCTATCTATCTATCTATCTTGGTGTGGACAGCAAGACATTCAACACTGCACTTCCAAGGAATGGTAGTGCTGCTTTGACTTAATAGTTAATTACAGAGCTGATGAAACTGGAGTGACTGAAAGTGGGTGGAATAGAAGCTTCAAAACATCAGGGGCTGATATGTATTGTTGCAAGCAATGTATTGAGATGTGTAATGTGGGTGGATTCCTGTGGGAAGCTGACTGTTTGTGGGAAATTCATGTAGGTGGAACTGGGTTAGTAAGACTAGACTTTTAAAATATAATCTTTCTGAACTTGCATTTTCCCATTTTCAAAAAGCAGCCAGTTCGATAAAAATATAATAAAAAGAGTCATTTGGTTTAAGATTTGCTGGATTATAGATTAACTTGACGGATAATCAAGGCATTACTTGTATTTTGTCAGATAAATATAGAACGCATATATGCATATAGTACATGTTTGAAATGGTTAAAAGTCTTAACACCTATGCCTGAGCAGCTGCCAACATGAATTTGAATAAAATTTTGAACCCATTTCTCTTGTGGCCTCACCTACTTGTTGTTCATGTCTTTGCTACCTCTCTCTATCTATTAACCTCCATATCCCAGATAGTGTTCTGTAATCATGGGAATCTGAAGTTATCCTAATCACATGGAATACAATGTGAAAGAAAATGGGGCATTTATTCATATCTGCCCTTCAAATTCTGTTACGTACTGACTACTTTCACTCACTCTCCTGCGGCTTCCACTAAAGAACTTGAAGGGATATGTGAAAAAATACATCTGTGAACAAGGGTGCCTGGGGTTGGTCAGCAAAGGTAAAGGGGCGGGTTGGCAGGGAGCAGAACAGGCGATCAGTCCCATACCTTTTTTATGTGCATATATTGCACACATGCAAAAGGGGGCAGGGTTTCAATCGCCTGGTCGTGCCCACAATTTTGACATCAATGACGCTCTCTACAGCTGTTCTATCTGTGAAATAAGCACTTACATTTATTTTTGCTTTAACAGGTGGTTACATAACAAGGTTTTATAATGGTTGTGGGCATGTTCTGGTTTTAGGTAGTTTATTTTTTCCTCACAAAACGTCTTGTGAAGTACAGTAGACAGAAATATTGATGGGCCCAAGGTCATCCCATGAATTTGGTGAATTTAGTTCAAGTTTTCCAGACAGTGGGCAATATTCTTTCTTCTATTCATATTCAATATGTAATAGAATCCTTACATGGAAAAGTAAATACAAAGTGATATTTTTATGTTTTCTGCAGAAATGCTGTCTTTCAAGATTTCAGAAAAGATGAGATGATCCTCATGGAACATTATTTTGTAGTGGTGAAGGGACTACAGTGCATCCCAATGAGGTTAAGAGTTACACTGTGGGAGTGTACGC
This sequence comes from Python bivittatus, assembly GCF_059951505.1. Classification (NCBI taxonomy): domain Eukaryota; kingdom Metazoa; phylum Chordata; class Lepidosauria; order Squamata; family Pythonidae; genus Python; species Python bivittatus. The sequence continues at coordinate 23,849,571 of NW_028277074.1, forward strand.
TGCCAGAGGGTCACCCTGGATGGACAGGTCACAGATGCCTACATATGATCCAGTGGAAATGGAAATGGCAACCACTTCCAGTATTTTGGAAAGAAAGAAAGAAAGAAAGAAAGAAAGAAAGAAAGAAAGAAAGAAAGAAAGAAGGAAGGAAGGAAGGAAGGAAGGAAGGAAGGAAGGAAGGAAGGAAGGAAGGAAGGAAGGAAGGAAGGAAGGAAGGAAGGAAAAAAGAGAAAAGGAAAAGGAAAAGGAAAAGGAAAAGGAAAAGGAAAAGGAAAAGGAAAAGGAAAAGGAAAAGGAAAAGGAAAAGATATTCACAAGCAGGACAATGTTGACATGATATTGGAGGATGAGTTCCCCAGTTCAGAAGATACCCAACAAATTACTGGGGAAAAATAGAAGGCAAGTATAAGAAGCACTAGCACTTATGATGCATCTGGATCAAAGCTGAAAGATCTCCGGCTCCAGATGTGCCTAGAGGAAAAAGGAAAGTGCAGTGCTACATAGGTATGCATACGATTGGAATATGGAATGTCAGAATCAGTAACCAAGGCAAACTGGATGTTTTCAGAACAGAAGGGTCAAGACTGAACGCTGACTTTCGGGAATCAGTGAAAATGGACTGGAATGACCTCTTATATCAGAAGAGAATCAGATGTTAAGGACAGTGCTCAGATACAACCCTCCAAATTACAGAAATACTCAATTTGAGTCCCAGGTAAGCCAATAAATATTATGGTAAGCAAAATCTGTTTCAATCATAGTTGCAGACGAAGTTGACATGGAACAGTTCGGTGATGACTTGTAACACCTTGTTGATACAACAAGAAGATGTCAAACTAATTATAGGAGTCTGGAATGCTAAAGTTGGAAGTAAAATAGCACCTGGAATAACAGGAAAATTTTGGCCTTAATGTACAAAACAAAGCAGGAGACAGACTAATAGAATTCTGCCAAGAAAAATGTTTATAGCAAGTAACCTATACTCTGTGTGTGTATGTATGTGTGTGTGTAAGTCAGTCTTGACTCTGGCAACTACACAGACAAGTCCAGCAGATTTTTGTTGTTTTTGTTGTTCAGTCATTAAGTCGTGTCTGACTCTTTGTGACCCCATAAACCATATCGTGCCAGACCTTCCTGTCCTTCACTGCCTCCCTGAGTTTGCTCAGTTTCATGCTCATTGCTTCAGTGATGCTATCTAACCATCTCATCCTCTGCCGTCCTCTTCTCCTTTTGCCTTCAATCTTTCCCAGCATCAGGGTCTTTTCCAAAGAGCCCTCTCTTCGCATTAGGTGACCAAAGTATCTGAGCTTGAGCTTCATTATCAATCCTTCCAATGAGCAATCAGGGTTGATTTCCTTTAAGATTGACTGGTTTGACCTCCTAGCAGTCCAGGGAACTCTCAGGAGTCTTCTCCAGCACCACAGTTCAAAGGCATCAATTCTTTGGTGCTCAGCCTTCTTTATGGTCCAGCTCTCACAGCCATACATTACTACTGGAAAAACCATAGCTTTGACTATGCGGATCTTTGTCAGCAAGGTGATGTCTTTGCTTCTTAATATGCTATCTAGGTTTGCCATAGCTTTCCTCCCAAGGAGCAAGCGTCTTTATTCATGGCTGCAGTCTCTGTCTGCGGTGATCTTGGAGCCCAAATAAATGAAGTCGGTTACTGCTTCCATTTCTACCCCCTCTATTTGCCAGGAATTGATGGCTCCAGATGCCATGATCTTAGTTTTTTTAATATTGAGTTTCAAGCCAGCTTTCGCACTCTCCTCTTTCACCCTCATCAAGAGGCTCTTTAGTTCTTCTTCACTTTCTGCCATTAGGGTGGTATCATCTGCATATCTGAGGTTGTTGATGTTTCTCCCTGCAATCTTAATCCCGGCTTGTGATTCTTCCAGCCTGGCATTTCTCATGATGTACTCTGCATATAAGTTAAATAAGCAGGGTGACAGTATACAGCCTTGTCATACTCCTTTCCCTATTTTGAACCAATTGGTTGTTCCGTGACCGGTTCTAACTGTTGCTTCTTGGCCCGCATACAGATTTCTCAGGAGACAGGTAAAGTGGTCTGGTACCCCCATCTCTTTAAGAATTTGCCACAGTTTGTTATGATCCACACAATCAAAGGCTTTTGCATAGTCAATGAGGCAGAAGTAGATGTTTTTCTGGAATTCTCGTGCTTTCTCCATGATCCAGTGAATGTTGGCAATTTGATCTCTAGTTCCTCTGCCTCTTCGAAACCCAGCTTGTACATCTGGTAGTTCTCGGTTCACATACTGCTGAAGCCTAGCTTGTAGCATTTTGAGCATAACCTTGCTAGCATGTGAAATGAGCGCAATTATGCGGTAGTTTGAGCATTCTTTGGCATTGCCCTTCTTTGGAATTGGAACATAAACTGACCTTTTTCAATCCCGTGGCCACTGCTGCATTTTCCAAACTTGTTGGCATATTGAGTGCAGCACTTTAACAGCATCATCTTTTAGTATTTTAAATATCTCAGCTGGAATACTGTCATCTCCGCTAGCTTTGTTGTTAGTAATGCTTCCTAAGGCCCACTTGACTTCACTCTCTAGGATGTCTGGCTCAAGGTCAGTGACCACACCAGCATGGACATCAGGGACATGAAGATCTTTCTTGTATAGTTCTTCTGTGTATTCTTGCCACCTCTTCTTAATCTCTTCTGCTTCTTTTAGGTCCCTGCCTTTTTTGTCCTTTATCATGCCCGTCTTTGCATTAAACATTCCTTTGATATCTCCAATTTTCTTGAAGAGATCTCTAGTCTTCCCCATTCTGTTGTTTTCCTCAATTTCTTTGCATTGTTCATTTAAGAAGGCCTTCTTATCTCTCCTTGCTATTCTCTGGAAATCTGCATTCAGTTGGTTATATCTTTCCCTTTCATCCTTGCTTTTCACATTCCTTCTTTCCACAGCTATTTGTAAAGCCTCATCAGACAGCCATTTTGCTTTCTTGCATTTCTTTTTCTTTGGGATGGTTTTAGTTGCTGCCTCCTGTACAATGTTACGGACCTCCGTCCATAGTTCTTCAGGCACTCTGTCTACCAAATCTAACCCTCTAAATCTATTCATCACCTTCACTGTGTATTCACAAGGAATATGATCTAAGTCATACCTGAGTGGTTTAGTGGTTTTCCCTACGTTGTTCAATTTAAGCCTAAATTTTGCAGTAAGAAGCTCATGATCTGAGCCATAGTCAGCTCCTGGTTTTGTTTTTGCTGTCTGTATAGAGCTTCTCCATCTTTGGCTGCAAAGTATATAATCAATCTGGTTTCAGTATTGACCATCTGGTGATGTCCATGTGTAGAGTCGTCTCTCGTGTTGTTGGAAAAGAGTATTTGCTCTGACCAGCTTGTTCTCTTGACCGAACTCTATTAGCCTTTGCCCTGCTTCATTTTGCACTCCAAGGCCAAACGTGCCTGTTATTCCGATTATTTCTTGACTTCCTACTTTAACATTCCAATCCCCTATGATGAAAAGGACATCTTTTTTTTGGTGCTAGTTCTAGAAGGTGTTGTAGCTTTTCATAGAACTGGTCAACTTCAGCTTCTTTGGCATCAGTGGTTGGGGCATTGACTTGGATTACTGTGATGTTGAATGGTTTGCCTTGGGTTCACACTGAGATCATTCTGTCATTGAGGTTGTACCCCATTACTGCCTTTCCCACTCTCTTATTGACTATGAGTGCTGCTCCATTTCTTCTAAGGGTTTCTTGCCCACAGTAGTAGATATAATGGTCACCTGAATTAAATTCACCCATTTCTGTCCATTTTAATTTCCTGATTCCCAAGATGTCAATGTTCAACCTTGTCATCTCATGTTTGACTACATCCAGCTTGCCTTGGTTCATAGATCTTACATTCCAGGTTCCTACACAATATTGTTCTTTACAGCATCAGACCTTCTTTTCACTTCCAGATAGATCCACAGCTGAACGTCCTTTCGGCTTTGGCCCAGCCATTTCACTCTTTCTGGAGCTACTTGGAATTGCCCTCCGCTCTTCCCCAGTAGCATATTGGACACCTTTCGACCTGAGGGGCTCATCTTCCGGTGTCATATCTTTTAGCCTTTTGACATTGTCCATGCGGTTTTCTTAGCAAGGATACTGGAGTGGGTTGCCATTTCCTTCTCCAGTGAACCACATTTTGTGAGAACTCTCTGTCATGATGTGTCCGTCTTGGGTGGCTCTGCACGGTATAGCTCATGGCTTCACTGAGTTATGCAAGCCCCTTTGCCACGACAAGGCAGTGATCCATGAAGGGGCCACGCCAATCACTTGGCAACATTTTTTGAAGTAGTTTGCCATTGCCTACTCCCTAAAACTGAGAGAAAGTGACTGGCCCAAGGTCACCCAGTTGGCTTTGTGGCTAAGATAGGACTAGAACTCAGGGTCTCCCAGTTTTTAGCTCAGTGCCTTTAACCACTACATCAAATTGGCTGTTAAGTTGCCTCTTATAGCAACAAAAAACAAAAAAACTGTACATGTGAATATCACCAGACGTACACCACCAAAATAAAATTGTCTATTCTGAAGGCAGAGAATAGGTCTATTCAGCCTGCAAAAACAGAATCTGGTGCTAAACTTTGCAGAATTATAAATTAAAAGAAAATGAATACAATCATCAGACCAACAAGATAGCTCAGCAATATTTCATGTTTATGAGGTGAAGGTAAAGAATTGATTTAATAAGTTAGATTTGATAGACAGAGTGCCTGAACAATTGGGGACTTGAATTTGTGACATCAGAAAAAAAGCAACAAACAAAATATCCTGGAGGCAAAATGGTAAAAATACCAGAAGAAAGGCTGAATACAAAGACTGAAGACAGAAGAAAATTTGTCCAAATAAACAATGAGTTCCAGAAGTGTGGATACAATCAAATGGGAAGAAGAGATTTATTTAAGAAAATTACAGAAATCACAGAAAATATGCTATTACTGTATATAAAAATGGGAATGATTAAAAGGTAATGAAGGCAAATACCCAGTAGAAGATACGGATAGGGATATGGCAAATGTCCAGTAGAAGAGAAAGGAGATATGAAGAAGACAGATCCCCCCAAAATTCCAAAACTGTGGTATACTGTATATGAAGGATTGATCACTGAATTAGAGTCAGATATTCTGGAAAGTGAAATTAAACATGTCCTAGAAAATATTGCTATGAACAAGATTGTAGGAGATAATGACATTTACAACTTGGAGGCCATCAGTAGCCCTGGTTCCTGGTTCTCTCATTGGGCTGATGGAACTGATCGTCTTGGCATAGAACTTGGGTAGGGTTGTGTGGCTATCAGTGAATGATAAAATGGAATAAGAGAGGGCTGGGGCAGACATATTGTGTTTCTGTATTTATTTATTAATTTGTAATGCTTCTACCCCACTGCAATTGAACAACTTCGGTGGCTTACAGGCTATATAAACAAAAATTAAAACAGCCATGGTGGGGTTAAATCCAATCAAAGCAGTCATAACAATAAAAGCATTAGCCACATTAGCCCCAACATTGAAACATATGGACACAACAAGGAACAAAAAACATGATGGCATTAAGTATAGACTTAAGGAAAAAGCCTCCAAAACAGCTCAGTTTTTAAGTTTCCAGAAACCAAAAAGCATGAGACCAACATAATCTGCATTGGGAAGCTATGCCAAAGTACTGGCACTGCCACATAAAAGCAGCACTGTCTAGCCTCAGCCTTCTGAACTTCTCAGAAATGTAGGATTACTAGAAGTTCTCCCTAGCTGTTCTGACTGGTCGGGACAATATTGGTTGGAGCAGATGGTCCTGAAAGTATCTAGGTGCCAAGCCATAAGGCTTTTTAAATCAATACCAGCACCTTAAATTGTACCTGTAAATTAACTGTAACCAGTGCAGAGCTTGTAGAATAAGTGTTATATGCTCCCAGCAGCAAGCACTGATAAGCATGTGGACTGCTGCATTCTGGACCAGTTGCGGTTTCCAAGTAGTCTTTATGGGAGCCCTATGTAAAGTGGATTGCAGTAGTCAAGATGAGTGGTGATGAGGGATGTGTTACTGTAGCCAGGTCCTCTTACCCCATAGGCCCCTCTAGCCATGGCCTCCACCTGTTTATCAAGCAAGAGCTGTGAGTTTAGAAGGACCCACAGATTATGGCTAATGCCTGCATGTCAAGGATGTTGCAACCGTGGCAGCAACAAAGAACTGTAATGGATAAACAGCAAATCCATCTTACTACAGTTCAAAATCCCATTTAGACCCTTACAGACTCCAGGCACCAGGAAACTACATCAACAGCCAACCCAGAGTAGTGATGTACAGTTGAATAGTGTACAGTGTACTGATGATACCATACACAGAACTGCTCCCCACCCAACAGCTTCATGTACTATTGATGTTCAAAAGTAGGTGTGAGAGAACTATCAGCACACCATATATCAGGGGCCAGCAGGCTGATCTTTCTTCCCCCACTATCACAAACTGAAACCACCCACTGAGGAAGGAATGGAATAATTGTAAAACAAGATTTCCAATTTCCAACCCCATAGGCAGTCCAAAGGTATCAAAAGCCACTGAGAGATCCAACAGGACTAGGAGGAGGGCACTTCCCCCATCTAGGTCCTGACATAGATCATCCAAGAGAGCAACCAATGCTGTCTCTGCCTCATATTCAGGTTTGAACCCAGACTTTTCAGGGTCCAGATACCCCCGCCGCAATTAAACTTTTCCAGGCAAAATCGCTTGCTCAGATGCTGTATGGGACTCACCTTGGACCCTCATCCTCCTCCTCCTTACCCCTGGAGAGAGTCCAGTCCAAATTTTTAAGAGCAATTCTACAATTGCCTCGTTGTGTGTCAAATGCCTGCTTACGCTTGGAGACTGGCCTCCTAAAGGTTGAATCAAGAATTTGTTTGTCATCTCTAAATCTATGGTTAAAACTTAACCTTTTCCCTCAAGGCCTTGCTCCATTAATTTTTCAAGATAAATTTGTTTCTTCATGGACCAAGGCTGTCGAGTGTAATTTTGCAAGGCTAGGCGTCTCCCCAATTTCGTTACTTCAGCTGGGCTTTGACAAGGCAAAACTGAACTTCAGACAAAGGGTGGAAGACATGGAAAGGCAAGCTGACCTAGAAAAAGTTCCATCGTATATGGCCCCAGAATCCACTAGATATACTGTAGCTGCCGCCAGATATCTCAGGCAGCTAGAGGTAGTGAATTACCGGAGGGCCTTTTCACTTGCCCGATGTCATGTACTCCCTTCAGCTGTGCTGGACGGTAAATATAAGGGAGTCCCACTGGCTAAAAGGGTGTGCCCATGTGGTTCTGGGGAAGTGGAAACCACTGGGCATGTCCTCTTACAGTGTCCATTTTATAGAGAAAAACGAACAAAATTTATTTCTCCAACAATCAGCAGATATCCTGGCAGACCGGACGCTGAATATCTTCAAATCCTCCTTAAAGATGAGTGGAGTAATGTTACAGTGCAGGTGGCAAGATTTTGTGCAGCAGCCCTTAAGAGTCGACATATTATTGTGAACAATTGATATAAGCATTCTGTGTTCTATATTTATGTATTTAAAAACCGATACTAGCTTTAAATTTTAATGGTTTATAATGTGTAATTTTAGGAAGATTGAAGCCAGGTGCACAAATTATTGTAAATGATTTTTTAACTATAATTGACAAGTACCTTGGCTAGTATACCTCGGATATATAATCCCTTATTTGGACTGGACATATTTCATGTCCTTCCCTTCTTTTTAATATTGTACTGGTCTAATTGACTGTAATAAAGTAATTGAATTGAATTGAGGGTCCAGATACAGGATCCAGATACACCCTGCTACATCTAGAGTGCTATGCAGCTGATCGGCTACCACCTTCTCAACAACCTTCCCCAAAAAAGGAAGGTTGCTCTCCACAACAGCCAGGAGTGGTGGGAGTTCAAGACACAGGTAGCCAAAGACCACCAAGACAGTACTATATCTGCTTCCTCAAAGGTTACAGGCCAAAAGGAGTCCTAGATAACACATTAAGACTGTGACTAGTCACCACCAACACTCTGCCATTATGGGGCTATGGTGAATTTGAGTGACTTCATTGCAAAATGCTGCACAAATTGGTCATGGTGGCCTTGTGGGAGATCACAAGACTGCCTCCTCCCTAATAAAGGGTTAGCAACCTTAAACAAGGTTGCTGCCCAAAAGCCTACTAATGCAATAAGGGAAAGGAGTAAACATGCTTCACCTTCCTTATCACTATAGTGTAGGCTCCAACATGGGCATGTATGCGTGCTTGGTCAGGCTTGCTTCTCTTCTTTCTCCAGGCATAGTTTCTGGCACTTCATCTCCTGAAGGGCTTCAGTAAACCAAGATGTTGTTCAGGATAGGCTCCCAGAAAGGGGCTGTTCAGGGGCAATAATGTCCAGTACTCAGTTCACCTCCAGAACACACTGTAAAAATAGGTGTTCCTAAATGTGTAATACAACAATCTCTTTGTCAAATACTCCAATCTAATTATATAAAACAACTTTAGTATCTCTAGAAGTAAAGCCCGAAGAAAGCTTTTTCATACCAATAACTACCAGAACATGTTTGGAAAGCTTTACTTCATGTGCTATATCACTGCTTTGTGTTCCTCACCCATAGAAAACTGGTGGGAGGACTCACAACTAGGGGAGGAAGCTGTCATTAGCCTCAGACACATTTAATTCTAACATCATTCTTCAAGACACATATCCCATTACTATATATGATCAATTTTACATTTTCTTCAATCTTATCAAAAAGAAACTACTTTTACTCATGGAAAAGAACCATGTTATATATTATACTCTTTGAAAGGAGAGAAAAGATGCCTTGGAAAGGCTGAATGGGATATAAACCCAATTATGCACTTCATGAGACTTGTCTTTTCTGTCTGAATAACTAAATAACTTTAGTCTAAGTGACAACGTGAGCGGGCCACAGAATACTATGTGTTTACTGGTAGTTGTTGAACTGGATTTTTAAAAAATGGGAAGGGTGAGAATGGGACAGAATATCTTGGAAGTAGACATGATTGACAGGAATATAGAATATCAACATTACTCACTGCAAAAATTTGTTGCAGTCTTTCCTTATATAGATACTATTTAGTGGCAGTACCTTTCTTCTGCCTTTTCCACACATCTAATGTGAATGCTGAGAAAGTGCATCGGACCATAGCCTACACCTAATTAACAACCAAGAGCAAGACATGTTTTAAATTCCTGGTTTTTAAGTTAAAAGAGAAAGTGTTCCTAGTGGTGTCAGAAACTGCCAAATAAATCACGAGTACTTTTTCCCCATTTTTTAAAAACCTAAAAAGACAGATTAAAGGCATGCTTTGGAACTAGAAATTGGGATTATCAATTTTGGAAGGAGTTAAAATGCAGCTACTTATTGTAGAACAAGTTCCTTGGTTTAATATTGTGAAAAATTAAGGCTCACCTGATTTGCATCAGAGACTTGACCAGCAAGTTGAGGGAATCAGATAAATAAGTATCCATTTCTAACCATGATGACACCAAAATGATCTATTGTCTTTTTCTTTGTCCCTTTGTACTTGCATTGGGTTGTTGCATTCAAATATTTAAAAAGTGGAGATTGAGTCATGACAGTGCAATGCACATTTCATTACTTGCAACCCCCTGCTTCTACCTGTGGCTGCCCCCAGTCAGACTTGACCCACTTCCCCCTGGCTAGATACATGGTGCAGCATCAGCACAGATCAGAAGGCAGACACCAACTAGAATTTTATCTGTCTCACTAGGAAACCAACTTGTCTGGGAATTGGTTATAAGGATTTGTACCTAGTACTACAAAGGAAACAGGCCTTTTGTTGATTACCATCTATCTTACTGCCAATATCCATCCAGACTAAGCTGGTAGACGTGACCTCTAGGGTGGAGAATCCAATTTTATTATCTATGCCAAGACTGTCTAGATTAGAGACTAGGACCTAGATACTTAAAAAACTGCCTCTGTTGATACCATCTGCCCCATAGGCTAAGAGATCTGCTTGTGGTCCTGTTTGTGGGTCCACAGTTGATCACAGTGAGAAGAATTTTCTTGATGATGGTATCTGATTATGGATTTTTTTTCAGGAGAAGTATAACTGGTCCCTACTCTGTCTAGTTTCAAACAACAATTTAAGGTATGTTTGTTCATCCAATCATTTGCAGAGTAACAACTCTCTGCAGGATCTCATCACTTTTTCTTGCACTCTGTTTTAATTCTTGATCAGCTAATTGATACACTTTTATTGCTGTTTTACTGTTTTTCTTCTGTGCATAGTTCTCTCTTTGGTGATACATCAGGCATCCTATTTTCATTGCAATGCACTTTGAAGCCATATCACTCTGCTTCCACCTCAGTTTCTGTATTTTTCCACACCATTAGTCTTTGGTTTAATTCATACAGGCATCTACATCAATTAACAGCCTACCACTTGTTAGCATATCATTCTACAAACATGAATTTCGGCAGAATGATATGACAGAATTCTTAGATGGCAGAATGGATTATGCCATATCAGACTGCAGGTAGAGGATCTATTTTTTTAATGCACTCCCACATAAAAATTCTTTGCAGAGAAATGTTTGCATAGACAACAGGGGCTTACGATCAAATTCCATCTGACATTATATGCCCTTTTGTGTTTCCATCTTTATGTAGTTTTAGAAGTGAAAAGAAAGAAATCTATGGAAGAGTGCAATTTGCTTCTCTGCCCTGTATAGGGTCTTGATTAATTTGGATCCTCAAAGTTGCTGACTGAATCCATAGGAGCGTCATTCCTTCAATACATAGCAATTTGTGTATGATTTTCATTGGGCATATGGTATGCCAAAAAAAAGCAAAATGTAATTAAAACTCCACCACAGTTCACAGCAAGCTTTGCCCTCTATGAGTATCATATACAGACATCAACCTTCTGAAAAATAATGCGAAACTGACTTTATTGTCACATACAAGCACTATGCAGGTGTCATTTCTTCACATTTTCAGAGAATTCATGGAGGAGAAGACAGGCGGCGCATCCCACTCCTGTCCTCACTGTCTGTATCAAATCCTGTCCTGACTTTTTTGTACTGAGTGGGAAAGTTTCCAAGACAGTTGGTGGAACAAGCAGTTAGAATTGCAAAAGGAAGCCAAAGACTGTGAAGGTGGATGCAGAAAGACTTGGTGTTGCTCTGGCAAGAACTGGGAAGTATAGGGTTGGACCAGAATGCATGTCCCCCTTTTAGGTCTGTAGTCTGATCTCAGCATTTCCAAATAACTATAAGAATAGCACTTACTGAAAAGCATTATGCTGATAGAGTGAAGAAATGTATACTGATGTAAAATATTCTGTTTCATATGCAAGTCATCTTCTGACTTAGTAGTCATTAAGATGTGTGTGAACTTGCTCATTGTTCTGCAAATGTGTGTAACTTCTACAGAATGTCTATGTATTTTTCTGTAGGCTCAGATGATAGTGTTTTTTTAAAAAATCATAAACAAAATGGAAAAAATGTCAATAAAATCTAGAATGAAATGTTCTGAATTTAGAGGCTAGCCAGCTGACTATTCCTCTTATAAATTAAGGGAACATGAGAGAGAAGGAGAAATTGTGAAAACTCCAGATGGCCTTTCTAAACCTCAAATGGAAAGGCTTCAGGGTAAGTGGGGGTAGGCAGCTTTTCTTTTCCAACTGATTAGATTTTTAAAAAATTACAATGCATTTACACCACTTTTTTTTTAAATGTAAATTCATTTTTAAATAACATATTTACTCCATCTGTCTAAGAGCGTGAGATGAGGAAGGAATCTAACGTAACATTCTCTTAAGGACTATCAGTAAATTATATCTGCTGGTCAAAACTAAAGACTTGTCCAATGACCTTTTGCACCAAGAAAGGTCAAAGACCTACCAGCAAAATCTAAAATATTTAGTACTGACTTAACCCTTACATACACTTAGCAGGGAGGCCAGGAATTGCCTCTCATGGCAGCCAAGTAATAAAGCATCTGGACATTTCATTTAAATGGACTGAGCTATTCAGGATTGATGCTGTCTACAACTTAGACATTAACATCCAAACAGGCTTGTTAGATTGGTTACACCAGGAATTGGGTCAGATAGCAACTGTAAATGGGGAAGGGGCTCTCTACTCTACTACAGGACCATTAAAAGATGTTGAGGCTGTTGCTTCAAAGCCCAGCCCAAATTGGGTATTGCCATGTATGTCACATACTAAGGATTGTAGATTATACTGGACTTGGATCCCCCTAACATTTTCTTCCAGCAGGTGGGCAGGATGTTTGTTTCCATTGACAAATGAAATATAAACTGTCTGGATTCTTAACTCAAAAGCAATACATTAAAATTATTAATAAAAAAGCAAAACAAACAAACAAACCTCATAATACAAACAAATAAAATAAACTCCATCTGGGTGGAACTGGAGTGCAACTTGGAGGTCCTCCTAGACTCTCAGCTTCTACAGTACTTGAAGAGCAGATGGCAGCAATGTCTAGGAGACCCTTTGTAGAAATATATCCTGTGTGTCAGTTGCATCCATTCCTGGATCAGGAGGTACTGCTCATGGTCACTGGTCACCTCCATTTTGGATTATTTCAATGTGTTCTATACGGGGCTGCCGAAGACTGCTGCTAGTTCAGAATGTAGTGGCATGGGTAGTTATGGGTGCACATCAGTATGCTCATGTAATAGCATTACTTCACAAGCTGCGCTACTTCCAATTGGGCAAATTCAAGGTGCTGGTTGTTTCCTACAAAGCCCTTCAAAGTATAGGGCTGGGACCATTTGTCTCCAATTATTTCTGCACGTCTCATGAGATCTGATAGGGTAGGCATGCCCTTATATTAAACAATGCCATCTGATGGGACCTAGAAAGACTGCCTTTTCTGTGCTGTGAAATAGGAACCCCCCCTAAGATTCAAATGCCACTGACCCTAATGGCCTTTCATTAAAACATGGCTTTTCCCCCAGGTACCCAGGCCAGGAAGCTAGGGGAGCCCATTTTTCAGTTGCTATTGATGTGGATATGTGGGTTGTCCCAAGCATAATATATTTAGTTTTGTTGATGTTTTTATCATTGTTTTTTACTTGCTTTTTACCACCCATAGTCATTGGTCAAGTGGGCAACTATACCAGTAAAATGAATGAATGAATGAATGAATGAATGAATGAATGAATGAATGAGGAAGTAAGTAAGTAAGTAAAAAGTAGACAGTAATTCCAATATATAAAAGAAAGGAGTGGGATCTATAATACAGAACAGGATGAAAAGAATTGAAACTAATGTAAAACAGGGAAATTATACTCAGTCATCTGATAAAGATTATTACTCCATATGCAGTTCTCCATATTCATTTTTTTAAGCATGTAAACTAAGGATGAACCCAGCCCTTCTTTACACACTAACCTTGTTCTTTTTCACTGAGCAACAACTCTACTGGAGTCTTGCGTCATAGATGAAATCCCTGCATATTTTATATAAGATAGAGAGAGTAGAAAAGGAGCTTGTCATGAGCCTGTGCATTTATTATGATAGAATCATCATTCCTCATTCTCACAGTCAGGGTGCTGTTTTCCAGGGATTTTGTTCCATTCTTGTAAAAGTTGTACTTTAACTCATGTCTCTCGCATTATTTCCCACTGAGCCTTATGTGAACATCACAGAGTTGTCGGAGTCCCCTAGACTTTTAGGGATTTCAACTTTTTTTCCTTGGGGGAGGATGGAAAGCTGCTTATGAATTCATAGCCACCATGAAAACCATGGACTTGTCCCAAGTGATCATGGGGCCAACTCAAAAATGAGGTAATACGTTAGATATGGTTGTTCTATTGAAGTAACTGAGAAGTGATGTGAGAGTTGGGAACATTTCCATCAATCCTTGTCATAGTGATATCACCCTCTAGTTTCAGTGTCTTATACATGTCCTATGAACATGAAGGGAGTAGTGTGTGTGTGTGTGTATGTGTGTGTATACACCCACCCACCCAAACATACAAAAATAGGTTTTAATTGGAATTTTTGGATGTTAATCCATAGGAACAGATAATGAAAATAAAATTTGTGACTGAGACCAGAAGAGTTAGAACACTGGTTCAGAAGAGGTTGAATTAGAAAAGCTTAAGGTAATATGGAACTGTATCACAACTGGTTCAAATATCTTTGCTGAATGATAATTATAATGGAAAGAATAGATTATATTAAAGATTCTGGTCATGGCTGAAGATAACACCTGGTCCAGATAAATACTTCCTATTATTTCCAGTCAAAAGATATTATTCAGTTCTTTTGCCGTTTCTTGGTTTCTGTACTAAGTATAAAAGACAAAAGTGGATAATATAATTATAGATTGGTCCCTTATCAAATGTTAAGAATGGAGCACAGGGATTGCACAATGAAAGCATCAAGGAGAAGCTACTCTATTGGAAGAGTCAGAAATGTTGCTGCCACCCAGGAAGATTGCAAGAACATGTCCACTGCTTTTCCCATTGTCAAAAAGGATATGCTACATTTCTGCAATTAGCTGTATAAGTGATTAGAAAATGAAGATAGCCAGAGGCATTTTAATGGTTGTTTGGAACAGAAAAGAGAGGCTGCTGCCATAATGGAGGGGCAAAAAGACCCAAAGGTGTTTTGATCTTCTACCAGCTATACTTTATTAGTGAATTGCTCATCAGTTCTAACTTGCTTATATATACTTATATTTATTTGGGAGCAGTTTGCTTTCTTTCTTCACCTTGCATTGTCTTTCTTTATTACATATGGTCATACGGTAGACCTAGTTTTGTTGTTTTATACGTAAGTAAACCAGCAGCACTAGAGCATCTGGATTATTTTTGTATGCTGTTGGTTGTTTTACTGAGCTTCCTATGAACTTTTATTTTTCTATTTGTTAATGAACATTTGCTATTGAAGCATGTTATAAATTTATACTGAACAATTCATTCCATCTAGTGGAATCTATTTTTAAGCAGTTGTGGAGTTGGGCAGACTCTAAATTGTATAAATAAAGAAGCAGACAAATATATTTCATGCCAACCTTCTAGTGAAGGGTATAGGAGCTGGCTGGGGAATTCCATGATGTGAAGTCAAACATTTCTGGTAGGTACCAGGTTCAGAAGTATTACTCAGTTATGGTTACGCACATGCACACACATTTTAGAGAGTAAAGAAGATGACCTTTGTGGAGATACGCAGGAACCATTACCTAAGCAAAAGTGGCTGAAACATTTTTTAAGCCCATAACAACAAGGTAACATTTGGAAGAGGCTCAGGCAGATACCTCCCTAATTCACTGAAGTATAAGAAGGAGGAGGAGGTACAGCATAATCGGACTTGCAAGATTCTGTTATTATAGCCTGTCTCAACAAAAGTAGTTTTAGCCTTCCTGTGGAGTTGATTTCCTGTACACGTGCAAGTACACAGACACATACAGTAGCATACAATACAACAACAACATATCACATACAATGTTTAATACAGTGGAATATGATATGATATGATATAATGTAATATATTACAAAGATGGCTGGCTTTCCAAATTAAAGGCACATTAAGTAGGACAGTGTTCAAAGTTGTGCAGTTTTTAGACCCTTGCAAAATACAAAGAGTAGTTGACTGGGCTAAATGTATCTCTGGGGGAACATGGGAGCTACAAACTGAAAAAGCCTGCTGTCTTGTCCAAACCCTATCTATCTGTTCAGTGAGTAGGACCTTCAGCAGGCCCTCTCTTAATGTTGTAGAGACTAAAGAGGATGGCCTTGATGGAGAGAAGGAAGATCCGTTACCAAGGCAACAAATAGATATACTGTACGTGACTTAAGCCCAGACCAAGATAGAGATTTATGAAAACACCTAAGGCAGCCCCCCCTTCACATAAAGATACAAGATGGAGGAGGAGAAGCATATTCATACTTGCAAGATTTTGTTACTATAGCCATTCTAATAAAAATAGTTTTAGGCCTACATGGCATTCATAAATTATCCAGATATTTACAAGCAGCAGCTCTGTCTTGATAGGACATAATATCTGAGCATATTTCTCCCTGTCCTGTCTCTAACAGCCTCCAAGCACTGGTTCAGAACTTCAGCCCCATCTCTGACTCCACCTTAGCTGAGAATATACAATCTGGACAGATGATTCTCTCATCTGTATGGATGTTGAATGCCATAGTGGAGAGCACTGAGCCCTGTGGTACCACACATTGGAACAGCCCTTGGGTCAAACACTTACCCCCTACCACCCAACTTAAATAGGAGCAGAAGCACTGCAAAATAATACCCTCCTGTCCCCAACTTTTGCATGCAGCCCATTAGTCTGCCATGGTTTCTAAAATCAAAACATGACCAAGAGGTCTAGGAAGACCAAGAGGGGCACAGTCCTGGCATTTACCAGAGTGATTAAAGCTGTTTCTCTGTTTCTATCTCATGAATGGGTCTAAACACTGGCTGAAGGGATTTAGTTCATATAGGTAACCCTAGAATCCTCTGTAGGTGATTCCTCTTACCTTCTCAACAGATTTCCGCAAAAAGGGAAGGTTGGAGACAGGACCAAAGTTGTCAAATACGGCTGGACTGAAAGATGACTTCAAGAGAGGATATATTCTGTCAAAGTTGGTGCATAATGCCTCTCTCAAAGTAGTATTAACAACCTCTCAAATCCAGCTGCATATACTGCCATCCAGCTGCACACACTGCAATCCAGGAGCCAGGAGGGAAATGGATCTAATTTGCAGGTGACAGAATTCCTCCTACCCTATTCTCATCATTAGATTCCACAAAAAAATTTTTTTTAAAAAAAATCCCAGATAGTAAAAGAAGGTAATGGACTCTATATGAATAACTACCCAGGAATAAATTTGCAAGTTTATCCAGCAGGCCTGCAAGCATTTTGTCCCACCTCTCTTTCCCTAACAGGATAAGATAATTTGAACAGGGCTTCTAGAATGGAATTCACAGACATAGTAAATGTATAAAATAATTGATGCTTCACTGCCATGTACAGTTGAATATAAGCTTGTACTAGTGCCTGGTCACACCACTTTTCTTTTGCACCACCATTACTCTGGGTGTCTCTTCAGTTGCTTTATCTCCATTAGTTTCTCAGAAAACCAAGGATGTACTAGGAATCAACAGGAAAAAGGCCTTGCAGGAGGAATCTCATCTAACACACTGATCACCTCTCAGTTCTAAAGACCAACAAAGTGCAAGATGAAACTGCCCATCAGATTGTGAGGGAAATTCTCAAGCACCCTCTGGAAACTCTCTATATCCATTAAGTATCTGAGGTAGAGCATTGTAAAGGTCCTCTTGCCTCTGCAGAAGCCCAGGGATGCTGTGATCCACAACCTGACCAATGTAAAGGATATATGCTAATATCCTCCCTTCACAGATCACAACTCATCTGCTCTATAGTAAAGATCAGGTCCAGTATGTGCCTGTTTACATGTATCAAGACCATAATTACCTGTGGAAAGACCATGGTTGCCATGAAGGCCAGAAACTCACAAACAACACTGCACTTCTTTTTTAGGGCATGGAGTTTGAAGTCATATAAGACAGGAGCCTTGGGCAGTCCACTAAAGAACATTCTGGCTTCTTCTGTGCCCCATCACCCTTCTCTTTCTCTGTCTACTGTTAAACAGAATATTTGCTTCAGGAGTCAGAAACCACTGAAAGACATAGCTATGTGTTTCAAGTCAGTAGGAATAGGATGCCAGCTTAGTCTCTAAGTGGCATAGGGAACATCTTATCATTTGCCTCATTTAACTAATATAAAGACCGCCCATACAAAAACCAAATTTAAATTGGGAGTTGAGTTGGGAGGCACTGAGACTGCAATAACATATTCACTTCCTGGGGACTAAGCCTTATTAAGTCAATTGGACTTATTCTTTAGCTTGGGAAAAAAAAAAAAAAAAGAACCGTGAAGCTGGTCTAATATTAGGAAAGACAAGCTAACTACATGTGTTCAGTCTTAAAAGATGGGAAACGGTTATTCATCAAGATGATGAAATAATATCTCTTATATAGGACTGGATCATTTCACATGCTAGCAAGGTTATGCTCAAAATCCTACAAGCTAGGCTTCAGCAATACATGAACCGAGAACTACCGGATGTACAAGCTGGGTTTCGAAGAGGAAGAGGAACTAGAGATCAAATCGCCAACATTCGCTGGATCATGGAGAAAGCACGAGAGTTCCAGAAAAATATCTACTTCTGCTTCATTGACTATGCAAAAGCCTTTGATTGTGTGGATCACAACAAACTGTGGCAAATTCTGAAAGAGATGGGAGTACCAGACCACCTTACCTGTCTCCTGAGAAATCTGTATGCGGGCCAAGAAGCAACAGTTAGAACCGGTCATGGAACAACCGATTGGTTCAAAATAGGGAAAGGTGTACGACAAGGCTGTATACTGTCACCCTGCTTATTTAACCTATATGCAGAGTACATCATGAGAAATGCCAGGCTGGAAGAATCACAAGCCGGAATCAAGATTGCAGGGAGAATCATCAACAACCTCAGATATGCGGACGATACCACCCTAATGGCAGAAAGTGAAGAAGAACTAAAGAGCCTCTTGATGAGGGTGAAAGAGGAGAGTGCAAAAGCTGGCTTGAAACTCAACATTAAAAAAACTAAGATCATGGCATCTGGAGCCATCAATTCCTGGCAAATAGAAGGGGTAGAAATGGAAGCAGTAACAGACTTCATTTATTTGGGCTCCAAGATCACCGCAGACGGAGACTGCAGCCATGAAATTAAAAGACGCTTGCTCCTTGGGAGGAAAGCTATGGCAAGCCTAGATAGCATATTAAAAAGCAGAGACGTCACCTTGCCGACAAAGATCCGCATAGTCAAAGCTATGGTTTTTCCAGTAGTAATGTATGGCTGTGAGAGCTAGACCATAAAAAAGGCTGAGCGCCGAAGAATTGATGCCTTTGAACTGTGGTGCTGGAGAAGACTCTTGAGAGTCCCCTGGACTGCTAGGAGGTCAAACCAGTCAATCTTAAAGGAAATCAACCCTGATTGCTCATTGGAAGGATCGATAATGAAGCTCAAGCTCAGATACTTTGGTCACCTAATGAGAAGAGAGATCTCTTTGGAGAAGACCCTGATGCTGGGAAAGATTGAAGGCAAAAGGAGAAGAGGACGGCAGAGGATGAGATGGTTAGATAGCATCACTGAAGCAATGAGCATGAAACTGAGCAAACTCAGGGAGGCAGTGAAGGACAGGAAGGCCTGGCGCAATATGGTTCATGGGGTCACGAAGAGTCGGACACGACTTAACGACTAAACAACAACAAATATAGGACTGGGATACCCTGTCAACAGAGAGGATATCTTTCATAATTGTTCAGCAGCAGAAGGCATTTCAGCAGAAGTTGCTTATAGGATGTGCCATCTTCCAAAATTTCCTCATTTATTCAATTATGAAAGCTGCAGAAGCCTATCCTTATTTATGTCTGAATTACTACTTATTTAGGAACAATGCAAATGTGTCACTGGACACATATCTGCAATATATATATATATATATATATATATATATATTTATATATACACACACACACACATACATACATACACACACACATACATACATACATACATACATACACACAAATACATTCATAATAGACTTTTACTGCTTCTTGGGTACTGGTTATAAAGAAATCGTTGAAATCTTTTAACTTCTAGTTGCAATGTTGTAATATATTTACCAGAGGATAAATACAATAGAATCCATCAACATGCATAAGATTGTGCTATTACTTAGGTAGAGTCCATATCTATTGTAATCCCCATTTTTAACAAAATGATTACAGATTCCTGTTTTATATGTGTTCACCTACCTGAAACTAAAACAATTGCTTTACACAGCAGAAAATGATAGTACACTGAGTTTGCAAGCTGAGGTTTTTATACTGGAAGTTTCAGCAAAAGATATTTGAAGACTTAATTTCTGATAATCATTGAATTATAGAATGATATTTCCTAGATTAGTGCAGTATTGCAAAAAACTGTGATATTATACAATGGATAAATCTTTTTCAGTTGGATTAGTCAAAGCTGATAGTTTTGTGTATATATATGAGAATGATATGATAAAATGACCTTGTTAGCCTTTTCATTAAAAATAATGAATAATCTTTTTATAAGATCTAGGCTCAAGCTGTTAAGGTAAAAGGAAGAGAGGGAGACAGGAAAGAATTATGTAAGGAACACCTCAATATATAACAAACAAACTTGCTATTTATCAAAACCAAAATACATAATATAAGTGCAAATATGTGCCTTTAGAAGACAATGTTTGAAGTTTTTCAGTGAAGAAGTTACATTTGTAAGAATTCATAGCTAAAGTTCTGTCATGGGGGAAAAGGTCATATCTCAATATTAGTATGTCAAGCAACTGAAATTCTTGCACTATTATTTTTAATTACATTGCTGCTCTAGATCGTATATGCACATCTTTCATTTTAGATATAAACTTATATTGCATGGCCTTCTTCCATGCATAAGATTGGTTCACAAGCAACTGCATTTGTAACCAGTTATCAAACTAACAAAGCTATAATAAAAATGAATTCACAGCATGTACTAAAGTGCTTGATTAGATGAAACTTATCTTGAAGTAGGAATTCATATTATGTTAGTATTTGCTGACTTCTACAGAATCATGAAGTAATAAAAAATAATGCTTTCAATTTTGTATTGTATGTTTTGCAGTATAGCATGACATTTCCGTGCTCTAACATACACATATACAGGAAGAGTTATTGAATTTCTGGAGCTCTGATATCTTACCCAAACTTTTGCTCTGTACTGCACAATCTTTATGCAGCAGAGTTCAATCAATACATGTTTAAAAAGGTAATTTCGTTTTGTTTGCTGTTTAACATGTGTAAAAGTTAAAATGTACAAAATCTTTCCCTAAGACAGAGAATTCCTTATTTATTTAGGCTGTGAATCATTACGTGCATGCATTTCTCAAGCATTGCAACTTAATGTCTCTCCCCCCCCCCCCCCCCCCGCTGATTCCTTGCTGGGTAGAAGCTATTTTGGCTAAACTATTGTTGTGATGTGAAAGATGGAGCACAACTCTGAGGAGGAAGATTACACTTTATTGAAACAACAATCACTGGGTTCCAGCTTACAAAGGAAAAGGAACTGATCCTGGAACTCTGACTGGCTGTCAGGATCTTGGGACCATATAGGGGAAACAGGATATGTTAGATTGTATAAGGAATTATTGTTTTATTGTTAAGAAACACTGTTTTTTAGAGGAGGCAGGGGTGCTGGAAATAGCCACTGTCTCTTGTTAGCAAGTGAGAAATCTTGATGGGATTAGGGGCCTCTCACCCAGTTATTTTGCTTCAATTTCCCTATTAGGCTTGCTTTAATCAATCCCAGAGGGCTGGATCTTCAGTGCCTCTAGTCAATTTCATCCTGCCTTTGTTAATGGTGAGTAGTATTTATTTTCAGCAAGGGCAGGATTAGGGGTTTTGTTTAGGAGCAGGAATAGTTCCTTTGGGTCTGACAGGTTTATGTAAAGTGGAAAACTGAATGTGGTCCCTCCCATGTTTGTAAGGTCAGGAGAAGTGTCTTGAAAATAAACTCTCATCTCATTTCAGCCATAACTCTATGGATCCCACTGAACTTGCGTGGAAAACATTTGCAGCCTCTTTACAAAATTGAGATGGATACCCATTGTTTTTTTTACTAGGAATCTTGCTGCAACAGATTTCATTAACAATGTGTTCTTAAAAGTCCAATGTAGATTCCCAGCTCAAAGGTCTTCTTTAGGCACAAATGTTTTTTCTGCTAATAACAGGTTGCAGAGGAGTAAAGCTGGAAAGGTTGTACTTGCATTTTGGGTAACATAAATAACCTAATTTTTTAGTATCCCAGCAAAAATAGAAAACACTCTTCTGTATTGTTGCCAAGAAAACTACACCGAGATGCATGTGAAATCATCAGGAGTCAAACGTGATTTGAATTAGATTTCATTTTATGGGTAATGGAAATATCCAGACTGCCTTGGACAATCCATCTATTTAGGGCCCTCTATACTCCAAGCCTACAAGTCAACCACATTTGCTAGAAGAAATTAAGGTGTGATTCTACCTAATTTATGAGAAAGTCCCAAAGAACTCAGTTGGATTTGTTTCTGAGATATATGTATAGGATTGTCCAAAATAAATTAATATATAGGATTGTTTCTGAGATATATGTATAGGATTGTCCAAAATAAATTAAAATTTAGCTTGGATGTCTAAATAGGTTTAGACATTAGAGTAGAATACTGTGCCAGTACTGTATAGCCAACGTGCATCAACTCTCCTGGTGATTGTACTGTATGGTTTTTAATTGTTTGTAATGTTTGTATGGCTGTTTTATTTTTTGATTTTTTGGGGTACTGCTTATGTTTTAATTGTAAGCCACCCAGAGTCACAACCGTGAGATGGACAGCTATATAAACTGAATAAATAAATAAATAAAAAATAAAATAAATAAAATAAAATAAAATAAAACTGGCTCAATAAATTTGGCCGTTTGAGATGAAAGACGAGCTGCCCCTGCAGAGCAGTTCACCTGCATAAAAGGAGCTGAGTCCTAATTCAACATTGGTGAAGGTACAATATCCTTCTGCAGGACAAGCTACCTGGAACAAACAGTATTACCATTACTGGAAGGGCATGCGCAGAGGCCTACTGCCTGGACATCTGCTGTACTGCCTGATGCAATCCCACACAACTCAAAGATAAGGCTGTCATTAACTTCAGCGAGGAGCAGCATCTTGATTTTCAAACAAATCCTTTGATTTAGGTAGCCTGGTACAGGTACCATGTAAGCATAAGTACCTCAGAAATGATTCCACTGAGTTCAGCGAGCCTCCAGATTGAATTGTTATAGATTGAGATGACTAAGGCATTTCCAGCCTTGTATGCCAGAGTCAGAAAAGATCTGAACTGCACTTCCTTCCAAGCAAATAAGTTTTGTTTGGAAGTTGAGTGAAACTGTTTAAAATCCAAGTGCTTTCACTCATCATAGACCCAATTTGAGACCACAGCAATGTCTTAAATGACAAGAGTGCATGGCTCAACTTCCTTGAGGTCTTTCTCCCCCCTCCCCGCCCCGTTTTCCTTCTCAGTGGGGGCGGTCCACGTTTTTTGGCCAGTAGCTGATCTTTGTGTGCATCCAGAGTGATGCACGCTGTGGGGGAAATGGGTCTCGGCGTGTCATTCGCGTTTCTGCCGCCCGTTTTCTCTCGCTCGCTCTTGCTCTGCATGGCTGTGTGGGTGGACGGTTAGCTTGCAGGGACTGCTGGGTCGGTGGGTGGGTGGGTGCACGAGTGGTTGGGAGGGAACGCAGACAGGTGGGCTGGACCGAGTTTTCGTGGTGGTGGAAGATGATCGGAAAGGAAGAGGGCGGTGGAGAAGGCAGCGTAGTCAGGTGACTTATGTGCCTCAGGCAGGTGTTTGTGCGTGTGCGAGTGCGTGTGTGCTGTCCCTCAGTACAGGCGGGTAGAGGGGGTGGACTGGTTGTGTGTAGGCAGCAGGCAGGCTGGCGAGAGGGCTGCGCTCAGCAAGCGGCGCCTGGAGACTTGGGCATGTGATCAAAAAGCAAGGGGGGAGGAAGAGGAGGAGGAGGAGGAGGGAGGGAGGGAGCCGGCTATAGATGAGCCAGGAGTTTGCTAGCTCTTCGGCGCTGGCGAGGGGAGCCGGCGGGAGGAATGCGTCCCACAAAGGACGCGCGCGCGCGTTTGGCGGCCCGCCTGGGGCGGGAATCGCGGCGTGTGCAGGGGCAGGAGAGGAGTTGCTCGTTTTCCCTCCCTCCTTAGGAATCCCAAGCGGCGAAGGAGCGGCACCCGCAGTGTGAGGCTCCCCCTGGCTGTTTGGAGCGGGCTGCGCGAGAGGGGTGGGGGGAGCCCAGAGAGCTGCAAAGAGCAGCAGACACTTCATCCTGCGGCACCAGCAGGAAGAGCGTCTGTGCGCGCGAGGGAGAGCTGAAGCCCATGTGCGCAGGTGGGCAACACCCGTTTCCACCGCATTGTCAGCCGGTGGTGGCTGCAGACGTGCATTTGGGGAGGGGAAAGAGGAGGAGGAGGAAGAGGAGGAGGAGGGAGCGGGACAACAGATGGGAGGCCAGCATCCAAGAGCCAATAGTGAGTCCGGGAGGGCTCCGGGTATGTGTGCGTCGCGGGTGCTAGTCGGTCTTTCTCGGTCTCAGAGATTACGGTTTACAACTTGATATCTTCCTTTTGCTGGATGGAAGTGGAAGAACGCGAGAGAGCGTGAATCGAGGGAGGGAAAAATCAGGTTTGTTTTCCCTCCCCTTCATCCCGCAACCACTGACAGTCTAAAAATGCACACGCATGTAACTGTAAACTAGATGTGTGTATGGTGTGGCTTCTGGCTACGTCAGCGGGCACATCGGGACCACCTTTTGTTTTGTTTTTACTTTGCGACGTCGACTTAGAGGAGCTGTAGAGGGGAAGAGAGCGCAGGCAGCATGTAGACCCCTTGACAAGTGGCTTGGCACCGAGTGGGCAGCGAGTCTTGCTTACCATGTGCAAAGCACGGTCTTCATTCGGGAGTGATTTCGAGGGAGCGGGAGACTCGCCTGCTGCCCTGTATGCAAGAGGCAAGGGAGCCTTGGAATCTGGTTTTAGATAAAATAATCACCAACTTGTGTCCAGATTTTAATTTAAGCGATTCTCCTCCAACTGAAGTTTTATTAGTACAGTAGTTGTGATGGCAGTGGAATAGCATTGCAAGAAAAAAACTTCTATGATAGGAGACTCATTGGACTTGCTTGCAAGAGGCGTACAAAAATTTAAGAATATGAAAGATAAAATAATAATAAAATGGTAAGGATTGCTGATGAGGGTGATGGATTTGTTGGTTGAGGTTAATGTGTTCCGTATCAAGGTTCTCTTAAACATATCTTTGTTTCCTTTAAATTTCATTTACTAGCTTCCAAAATGTGTACATATTTTGTAGAAGAATTGTTTCATGTAAACTGCATGCTTATGCTGGAACCTCTTCATTTATTACTAGAAAATTAGGGATAATTTGCTATACTTTTATATTCTATTATATTGGGCAATGTAGCAGATAAAACATTCATTAAAGCAGGGAGGACATTTTACTTTTCCTACCTTTCATATAATTTGAATTAAATGAAATTAATACATAAAGGCTGAAATCCTATACTGAACTTTCTGGGAGTGAGTGAGGTTTACTTTTGATTACACATGTATTGGATTACATTGTAAAAAAATAATGGACATTATGCATATATTGGTGGGAATGCCTGAGACTTTTTCATGTATTCTAGACTAGAGTTTTGGATGTGACAGTCAGCTACAAGAGATGTAACAGATATTTAATTTCTCCTATTTAACTATAGATGGCAGTGTGAAAACCAAATACAAACATTGGTAGAAGTTATTTTTTGCTCTCTATAAGAAAATGAAGACAGTGTACACATGACTAGGCTCGGGAACTTGAGAAACCACAGGTATGTAAATTGATTAATCTAACTGCCTATGGTACTTGCAGTATTTTCTGTGTTCTGACAGTTGGCCACTCTTGGGCAGAATTTAACTTAAAATATCAGATGTATTTGATTTGAACAAGTTTAAAAAGCCAAGTGGTACAGAAAAACATATGTACAATTTATAAGGCGTGAGAAGGAACAGCTTAACTGAGAGGTATCTTGGAAGCAATAGTCTAAAGATTTTAAACCCTTTAACATAATGTTAAATAAAGGTAATGTTGTCTTCTGCTGTTGCTGCCACCGCCACTAACACAATTACTTGTGTATATATGTGTTCTGTAAAACATTTATTTCAAATACAAGTAAGCTAATTAAAGTTGGCAGCTTCCTCCTTGAGTGGTCTAGCACCACAATCAGAAACATATTTATATACTGAATGTCAGCCCATTTAAAAACTTAAGTTAAATTAAAATGAATGGGAATTACATGTCTGTAAACATGTATAGAGCACCGGTGTAGTTAAAAGTGGATTTAGTATTACTGTGGAATGAATAGTGAAATTATTTCCCTGATGAGAAACATCTTTGCATAAATTACGCATTTTCCAATAGTGAGTGCATCTTTTTGTCTTGCAGGAGACAGGTGGGGTCTCTGACCTCCTCTTGGGGCTCATGGGCAGCCATAGAGTCCTAAGACATCTCATTGCTCCTGTATGCCTCTAAAATCTAGTATTGTATCAAGAATGAGCTTCCGTGCTTCTCCAGGTCCTGGATAAATTAAACGGAGAGGGGGAGGGGGAGATCTCTCCTGAACGCATGCTGAGCTTTTGAAATTTCTCTAAAACACAGCATGACATCAGGAGCAACCTCCTATCCTTATCTAGGCTCAGGAAAAGAGTAAGCACACTACCTTTCCCTGGGCTTTAGAGATACTTGGAAAGCATTATGTTCTCTTCTTGATCTTGAATACTTTCAAAACTTTGTGTGACATCAGAGGTGAGAGCTTGCTTGTCTCCTGACCCAGGAGAGGACAGGTCTGGTGGCGCCCACAAATTTTGGCTGTCTGTCAAGGTTAGCAAAATTGATGAACTGCTGACCATTGCCTCCAAATTACTGTAGGCTACTTAACAGTTTTATTGAATCTCATATTTGATATGCTCATGTTGCACAAGAATATATATTGCATGGTAGCAATATTCATTGCATATGTTGCAGTAGGCTTTTACAGTGGAAATTACTGATCATTTTAAAGTAAATTTTGAAAATTGTTAGAGTGTTCTGTTATTGCAGTAGCGAAAACTGAAATATACAATTAATTAGCAATATAATCTTATTAGCAAATCCAATTTGAATTGAATTAAATATGAATTTTACTTAATTTTTTTTTAAAAGTTTACTAATAATCTGTGTTCAATAAATTGCAAGGAAAAAAGTCAATCTTAGAATCATACAGGTAGTTCTTGACTTACGACCGCAGTAGGGATTGGAAGATTCGTCTTTAAGCAGTGCAGTCGTTAAGCGAGGCATCTCATGACTCCACCTGATTTTACATTTTTTGCAGCAGTCGTTAAGCAAATCACAGCAATCGTTAAGTGAATCACATGGTCATTAAGCAAATCATGCAGTCATTAAGTGAATCACGTGGTTCTCCATTGATTTTACTTGGAAGCCGGCTGGGAAGGTCGCAAATGGTAATCACATGACCTTGGGATGCTGCAATTGTTGTAAATACATGCCGGTTGCCAAGTGGCCAAATTCTGATCACATGACTGCGGGGATGCTGTGACGGTCATAAGCATGAGGACTGGTCATAAGTCACTTTTTTCAGTGCTGTCGTAACTTCAAACGGTCACTAAATGAATGGTCGTAAGTCAAAGACTACCTGTAGTGTTGGAAGGGTCCACTGAATCCAACCACTGTTCAGCACAGGAATGCAAATTAAAGCATCCCCAAAGATGCCTAGCCTTTTTAAAAACACATCTAGTGAAGCAGAGCCCACTGCCTCCAGGTAATTGATTTCACCATCAAATCTGCCTTCCTGTAAGTTAAATGGTTATGTCCTTTACTCTGGAACAATAGAGAACAAATCTTGACCTACCTTTGTGTGATACCTTATAAGTATTTGAAGAGTGCTATTTTCTCTCTCTCTCTCTCTCTCTCTCTCTCTTTCTCCACCCCCCAGTCCTTCTCAAGGCTAATCATTCCAGTTCCTCCAGTCTTTCTTCACTAGTCATCCTCTTTGCCATTCTCAAATATGTTTCAGTTTGTTGGAATCCTCTTAAAAATGTAACACCAAAATCTTACGTATGTATCTGCCTTTCTCTAATGCTAATCCCTATATACACTGTTCATTTACTGTACGTAAAAAATTCAGTCTCCTTGGAGACAGAAATAAATGGTGGGAATAAGCATTATAGCATTATGTCCAAGCATGTGAATACTTGTACTTCTGTCCTACATATAATTACTTGACAGTATTGAAATCAGGGCTTGGTATTGGGGTGCTTGAAGAGGAACAATTAATATGTAGAACTTGTCTGCTTTGAAGAACCAGAAATTTAAAGTTTATTGAATTGCTTGTATTACTGGCAGTTACACATGTGAATGAATGTATAAATTCATGACCTTATATGTAAAAATGTAGCAGTATGTCCTCCTCTTACAGTAAGAAGTCATAAAATATTAACCGTTATGTCTAATGTAAGAGAAGCAGTAGGAAGAGTGCTCTACTGAGGGTTCTTATTACAGAGACTTCACTATGCAACAAGTACCATTACTGTACATTATGATAAATTGTCATAAATAATTGAAATAAACTGTCATCACTTTTCAAATGCTTGATCTGTATGTTTTGATCTGTTTACCAAGCAACTGAAAGAACAACTCGACTGTACACTACCATATAGTAAGATTTCCCAGCTCTTTCTGTAAACTGGTACTAATATACTAAGTCCGTTACATAATTCATCAACACTAGGTGAGTGTTAGGTTGTTGGTAATGAAATACATTAATCTCAGAAAAAAATCCATCGCAAGCTAGATTTTTATCATTTTTTTTGCTCTGTTCTTTTGGGGCTCCTTTTCTACAATGCAGCCATCTCAGCAGCTTGCATTCCTGCTATTTGAGTACTACACAACATGGATCCCTACATTCTTTTTTGTGTGAGTCAAACCACACAGATAATGATCAGATACTGGATTCCAGCCAAAAGGCAGATGCTGATGGTTTTTCCTGCAGACAAACTTCAAGGATGGAGAGACAATGAGCACAGATGGCATCCTGTAATTCATACCTGAGTTGGAAAAAATCATTGTAATAGTAATACATTTAAGTTTATCTGGCCTCTGGATGAAAGTCAACAGCCTTAATCTCTGGGATGTATAAAGCAGAAAATATGATCTTAGTAATAGACCATGGGCTTTGTATGCAAAGCATCCCAAATTCAATCCCTGGTATCTCCAGGTAAGAATTGAAGAGGCTGTTTGAAAAACAAAGAGTTGTGGCCAGTAAGTACAGACCTTATTGAACTATATTTCCTATTTCCAAAGAGACCAAACCTGAGAAAGAATTCTTTTTAATTTACTTAATAGTTAAGAGTAAGATCTGTTGGGGCAGCAAATGAAAGACTGGACACCATAATGTTGAGCTCTAAATTCAGTATTTAACTTTACCAGTTTGGGTTTGCTAGGGTGTATGTGGGTTTCTGGATTGTCTTTGCTTGTCCAAAGATCTGAGATATGGTATAATTCTCAGCATAGTAAGGTATTGGCACTGCCTTTAAAGATGTAATTAAGGCAAGACAGTTAAAATGTTCAATCTAGGTTACATGAAAAAGCTTAATTCATCGGATTTTTGGTACTTAGACTAACCCAGTTGAGCTTGTACATCCAAGGATACTATATTTGGTAGCATTTTTGGGGTAACTTGTTCATCAAGTCAAGGGAGCAACATTACTGCCTTGTTAGCTACCAGATTTATTAAGGTAGTGTCATATGTCTAGTCATGTAAACCAGTTGAGGAAAAATGCAATGTTAATCCCATGCAAAGTATTTCATAGAATCAAAGTCCTTCTCAACTTGAAGGAGCATGTATAACAAATTGTGCTGTTAGAAAAAATGTCTTGTTTTTGTAAAATGACAGTATTGTTTGTGTTTTGATACTCAAAAATGGATCAGTCATATTTTGCCAATAAACTATCAGTCGTTTGACTATTAAGCCACATCTGTTCTGCATAAATGGTGTCCTTTTTAGTGCATCATATGCACTAAATGTTTGAGAAAGGCAGCTGAGAGCTCCCCTTGTTTTCAAGATATACAGAGATTATCTTGTGAAAAAGTTTATACCCTCTTAATTTCCAATGAAACCATATAATGCAATTTATGTAGGTTATGTGTTGCCAATTCAGGTATCGCAACAAAGAAAGTAGATTCAGGAAGGAATTGTGGAACAATAATTATAGGTAAATAGCCACCAGAGAGACATAAATATATTGTTATTGTTGTTATTATTATTGTCATTGTAAGTAGTATTATCACCATTAGCATTTTATATCCTATCTTTTGAAAGTGGCTTACATGAAGTCTCCCCTAATTTTATCTCAATAATAATAGCCAGTGAGATAGATTGAACAAGCTCTATAATTAAGTGGTATTGCTAGTTCAACAGAATTTTACCAAACTAATCAGGATTATATTCTCTTGTCTTTTTGCCAGATTGGGGAAAGATAGGAAAGAAAATAGGAAAAGCGTAACTGTTAGTTTGCACATGTGGCTATTCGTATTTTTAGGCATAGTAACTGGGTTTTAGTGTGATATATGCATGTGCCGTGAAAGCTTTAAATATAGCACATATATATTTCTGGTTATTTCCTACTCTTTTGCCTGTTATTGAGTAGAAAGTACCTAGAACTACTGTATTTGGAACATTTAATACGAGTACGAAGTGTGTGTTTTGTGCTCAGGGCATGCAGGTAAACCAACAATAGAACTAAAATTACCCCAGTCAAATTATTGCCTACCATACTCTTATTGCCTCTTTAAGAAATGATGCATCTGTGCAACTCTACATGTAATCTAGCAAGACTTGTGGTACTGGATTCATTAGTTCCTGTACAAATGCAGTATTTTCTGTATAAAGAATTTTGCTTATACTCTTGGGAAGACTTTGTTCCTTTATATTCTTTCAGGAAGCTTTTTGCAGAGTGAGGAACAATTCACGTCCTCAATGGTTTTTACCAAGAATTCCAAACAACAATAGGTGGCCCAGAGCAAATATGCCTAAGTCAAGAGAATCAGTAACTTGTAAGTTAATGCAACTGCAATGGAATAGGAAAAAATGTTATAGTTATACAAGAAACTGCATAACAGCATCTTGTAGAAGAACATTGTTTTTGTAATTAACATAATTTTCTATTTTGTTATAATTAGTTACGTTTTTTTAAAAAGTACTACATCACAGGCAGGGTGCCAGAATGAACCAGAAAACAGAAGCAGACACTTGGTGATAGGCAAGGGTCAAAGCTATATGAAAAAAACAAAACAAAACATGTTTTTCTGGAGATATTCATCCTTCTGTATTTATAATTTTCCCAATTTGTTGGTTTATTTCATAAGACTTAATATCATTGGGTGATAGAAAGAGTCCCTGGAGTCTCACTGGATGATGAGAGGTAATCCTAGCAGATACAAGCATTCTACTTGACATCACAATAGATATGAAAAGACAGAAGAGTAAACAGCAATATTTCATTTGAAAGTTGCAGGTAAATGTCATAACTAGGAGGATCACATACTCAACCTCTAATTTATGAGACACAGGGAAAATATAGTTAAGTATTGAAATACAAATAGTGGTCCAGATGGAACAATTAAAAATTACAAAATAATATTATAAAATATATAAAGATCACAAAAGAAAGAAATTAAATATTTTATGCCAGCATAGATAATTGGGCTATGCAGTGTTTCAGACTGAGTTCCACAAAGGTGTTCTGGAGAGCTTATCTACTGCTTCTTTAAAGCAACTATATCTTTTGACAGGTTCACATTGCTGCAGTTCTGGGAAAAGCACAGCTGCTTTAAACAATTGCAGACAGGGGCTATGTTTGCATCTTCATGTGCTCCAGAGCATCTTGGAATTGAATCAGAAGTGCTACACAGCCCTAAAAGACTTAAGAAATTTACAGGAAAGTAGTTGTAGAAACTCAAGGAGAAATAAAGAAAAATATTATCATAACAAATAAGAGGCTGAAAACTGTGTTGACTTCAGAATACTATATAAAAATGGCTAATATTCTAAGGTAATACAATAAACTCAATGAAGAAGTGATGTATATTTTCAAACATATAGTCATATTTGTCTAAATTGATGGCAGTTTATAAAAAGTAAACAATATGGGAAGAAAAGCACAGGCATATGTGGTAGGACTAGAGTTGAAAATGACAAAATGTGAATCACAACACAAACGTTGCCACTTTTGCACTTATGGTGTCACATGCAAGTACGTAAGGGGTGCATCTTGTCACAATGCACATTTCATCATTTTGATGAAACCTTTTTATGAGAACAAGAAATATACTCAAAATTGAAATGCCAGGAACAATACCAGCAGTGGTTCAGTGAGGTGACATTCTCATAATATGGTTTTAGACTTAGCTTGATGTAGAAACCCATTCTAAGAAAGAAACTTTTAACTTATAAACTACAGCAGATTGGTTCATGAATCATGCTAAGTCAAAAAGCTGTATCAAACCACATAGATATACTGATGTGCACATAGAGGGGAGAAATTAAATATTTAACATTCGTATGGTACTTGAAAGTGATCATACTGCTTCAAATACATTATCTCATTCTCCTTCTTAGAACACCCTGTAAGATAAGTCAGTGTTATATTATTCACCATACATTAATAGCAGAACTTAAGGTGATTCTCGTAAAAGCTTCTAATGGTTTATAGCAACAGATTTGAGTTTAAGGCTGACTTGTTGATTCATGCTCCTACCTGTTAAGCTATGCCAGAATTTTTTTCCTTTTTATTGTGTTAGTATAAATCTTGATACAATATGTTATTTCAATACAGTGATACTTATATGATACACTTAAATTCTTAACATTCTATTATTTAGGTACCATAGAGTATTGAATATAGAGAAGAGGGGGGAAAAGTGGATATTCTATCAATATTAGGTACAGTTTAGGATATTAACATTACAACCATAATGATTATTTGGCTTTTTTATTCAAAATTAAATATAACGTTGGAAATGAGATGAAAGAAGAGCATACATTAAGGTACAGTATTTGTTACGTAATAAAGATTTCGGCCTTAAGCTACATTACCTTATATTGAAATCTCCATCAGGTTGTTACTTGGTGTGTGTGTGTGTTGCTAATAAATAATAAAAGGAATTGTGTGTTGCTAATAAATAATAAAAGGAAAAAATAGATGAACAAAACAAGTTTAACAAAACTGAGATACTAAAACACATCCTGGTGACCCTGAATTTCTCCTATGCCACCCCCCTCCGCAGGGAGGCAGGACCCATGCAATTGGTCTGCCCCCGGCGCCTGATGGACCCGTCAGGGTTTCAGAGGGAGCTGGGGGATATTCCTGTGGACCTGCTGCACGGTCCAGCGGAGGCCTTGGCTGCTGCTTGGAATAGGAAGGCGGCTGGGGCCTTGGACAGGATCGCGCCTATGCAACCTCTCTTGCCACATCAGCCCCGACATTCCCCGTGGTTTACGGAGGAGTTGAGGATGCTGAAGAGGGTCAAGAGACGTCTAGAGCGCCGCTGGAGGAAAACAAAGACTGAATCCGACCGAACACAGGTTAGAGCTGCTGTCAAGGCCTACATTGTGGCAGTAAGGGTGGCGAAGCGTCAATACTTCTCCACCCTTATCATGTCCGCAGGATGCTGCCCGGCGGCCCTGTTTAGGATCACGAGGTCCCTCCTTGGCAAGGGGGATGTGGGGGTCCATTTGCAGGACCATGCGGAGGAATTTTCAAAGCATCTTCAGGACAAAGTCGCTCGGATTCATTCCAAGTTAGACTCCGAGTGTGGGGCAGGGTCTGGGGAGATACCGGGGGACCGTTTTTACCCAGTTATCTGGGAACAGTTTGATCCTGTTGTTCCTGAGGAAGTGACAGGGTCCTAGGGACTATAAAGGCCACCACTTGCCATCTTGACCCATGCCCCTCCTGGCTGGTGAAAGCAGCTCAGGAGGTGACATGTGGTTGGATCCAGGCGATGGTTACCACATCCGTGCAGGAGGGAGTGTTTCCAGCCGTCTTCAAGGAGGCGCTGGTGCACCCCCTCCTCAAGAAACCCTCCCTGGATCCTACCGTACTGGACAACTTTCGTCCAGTCTCCCACCTCCCCTTTCTGGGGAAGGTGGTTGAGAAAGTGGTGTTTTCACAGCTCCAAAGGGTTCTGGAGGAAACAGATTATCTGGACCCCTTCCAGTCAGGTTTCAGGCCCAGTTATGGAACAGAAACGGCATTGGTCGCACTTATGGATGATCTCTGGCGGGAGCGGGATGGTGGAAGTGTGACCAACCTTGCTCTCCTTGACCTCTCAGTGGCTTTAGATACCGTCGACCACGGTATCCCACTGGGATGGCTCAGGGACTTGGGGGTGGGCCGCACAGTCTTGTGCTGGTTCACCTCCTTTCTTCAGGGCTGATCCCAATCAATGTTGATAGGGAGCGAGAGGTCGCATCCTCGGCCCCTCCTTTGTGGGGTGCCACAGGGTTCGGTTCTCTCTCCGCTCCTTTTCAACATCTACATGAAACCGCTGGGTGAGATCATCCGTCACCATGGGATGAGGTATCATCAGTACGCTGATGATACGCAATTATACATCTCCATCCCAGGTGAAGTAAGTGATTCTGTGACTGCCCTTTCTCGGTGCATGGAGGCTGTAAGGGTCTGGATGGGGAGCAACAGGCTTTGGCTGAACCCTGGTAAGACGGAGTGGCTGTGGGTTAATGGCTCCTCTATATCCAGGACTTTGTCATCTTTGGTGCTCGATGGGGTGGCACTTCCCCAGACAGACCCAGTCCGTAATCTGGGGGTCCTCCTAGACTCACGGCTCCTGCTTGAAGAACAGGTGGCAGCCGTGGCAAGGAGGGCCTTTGCACAGCTTCGGGTTGTGCTTCAGTTATGCCCTTTCCTGGATCGGGATGCCCTTCAAACAGTCACTCATGCCTTTGTTATCTCCCAGATAGACTACTGCAATGCGCTCTACATGGGGCTACCCTTGAAGAGTATCTGGAAGCTACAGCTGGTCCAGAATGTGGCCACGTGGGCTATTTTTGGAGCCCCAAGAAGGGCCCATGTAACACCATTACTCCGTGAGCTGCATTGGGTACCAGTTTGCTTCCGGGTCCAATTCAAGGTGTTGGTTATTACCTTTAAAGTCCTACATGGCATGGGGCCAGGTTACCTAAGGGACCGCCTCTCCCCTATGTCTTCAACCCGTCCCACCCAATCACACAGAGAGGGCATGCTTCGGACCCCCTCAGTAAAAGAACTCCATTTAGCGGGGTCCAGAAGGCAGGCCTTCTCTGCAGTAGCCCCCGCTCTTTGGAACATTCTGCCCCCGGAGATGTGATTAGCCCCCTCACTCCTGGCCTTCCGAAGGCCTTGAAGACCTGGTTCTGCCACTTGGCCTGGGGTGGGGAGGGAATACTTCAAGCAAGGGGATGGCTAGCCCCATAGTGGCCAGCTGTCTGCAGTCTGATTTTCCATCTTCTTGGATCTTCCTTTTTTAGTATTGTTTTAATTCTGGATGTATTATGTGTTTTAGATATATTTATAGTTTTAATGTTTTTTGTAAGTTGCCCAGAGTCCCCTATTGTGGGGGAGATGGGCGGGGGGGAAATCCAACAAATAAATAATAAATAAATAAATCAGTAAAAACAAAAAAGGCTAAAAAGAATAAAAAAGAAAGAAAAAAGAAAGAAAAAAGAAAAAAAGAAGCTGCTGAGTTTCTGACTTCCCCCTTTTGAGTGGAAAGAATTCCTCAAAAACATAAAATAAATTACCAAAGAGGGGGAGAGAAATCTAAACAGATCCAAAAGCATAGTGTGTGTGTGTGTGTGTGTGTGTGTGTATGTATGTATGAGACAATATTTCCATTTTTTAAAAGTTATATTAGACACTTAGTGAATGGAGACTTCATCTAGAAATTGGACAGCACGTTGTTTGTAGCTAAGGGAGATTAAAGGTAAAGATGCCTACAGCCATCATGTTTTCTTGCAGTGGTATGGGAATAGTTGCCATTTTTTCTTCCAGGCTGTTTTTTGACTTCCCAGTCTAGCCAACAACCCTGGAATTTCTCTGTCCAAGTACTGTCTAGGCTGACCCCCTATAACTCTACCTGATAAGAAAACAACCAAAAAAGAGATGGGAAAGCTCCAAAAGTGAATAGTGGCATCCTGAAATAACTTCTAACCATTAATAGTTTGAGCAGAGCTGGGGACACTTGTACAAATATAATATTTATTAAACAAAGGAAAAAAACAAGGGGTAAAAATAAGTTGGAGCAGATGCATAAACATCAGCCTGAAGAAAATACCGAGAACAGCACTGTGACAGCTTATTAAAAAATAGCTAGAGCAGAAAGTTTGACTTGTATATTTTAAAAGCCACATAATTAAGTCTGAGACAGCAACCTGATTTACTTTGTCAATATTATACAGCCCAACACATTAGGTATGGAAAAAAGTGATAATTACGTAACATGAAATAACTATAGAAATGTCAGCGTGCATTAACTAAATTGTCCAAAATTTTTACAGAATTCTTAATCTGGGTACAGCATTATTGAAGAAATAATCACCAGTATAGTAGGAAGAACCTCATCTAGATGCGTGGGGAACAATGTACCATAGTATAACTCCATTTATGAATTCTTAAATCGAAACCTAAATTTGCAATCCTATACATAATTTCTGGAGTGAATTCTGCTTAGTTGGATCCAAATTTAAATATATGCAGTAGGCCTGCAAATGAGCTTCGTTGCTTCTACTTTCCCACAACAGCCTTCCAGAAAATACTGCATAGAATTCAACAGTCCCATCATGTGAGTGACTATTGGGAAAGGGGGGGGCAGTCTGAAAACTGGATAGAAGTGTTCTGCATAACATTGATGGGGGGCAGGGACTTAAAACCAAAAATCCATTTTATAAACCCCAGTGCCTTCTTGTGTATAAAACTCATTAAAATATTGATGTTATATGCTCCTGTTTTTATTAGCTTGGGCATCAAAGATCATTAGTGTTAAAGGAGTTGGAAAAGTCATTTTAACTGTTCTACAAAAATTCATCTCAAACAATTGTTAGAGTGGGAAGCAACATGATAGCCATGTATTCCAACACAATGTTTTAGGCTGCAAACGTCTCTCTTTCTCTTGCACTTGGTCCTGGTTAAGTATTTATGTAATGACTCCGTGCTATTCTGAGGGAAAGCTCCGAGTGGGAGCCGGATCTCTTATATTGGTACAGATTTCTACCTTTCTTTAATTTCTCTCATCAACTCTAAGGTGAACAAGGCTTTGATTCATTTGAATTGCCATATTAAGACAACCTTCAATGAAATGTTTTGAAGATGCTGCTTTTAAAATGGGAGAATCTCCTCAATTTTTTTTCTTTTAAACTGTTGAACTTGGATGTTTGGAAATTAAATGAAGTTGAGTGATGCTTCTCTTCATTTCTGTCTTTTAAATTCTATACAGTATGTATTTGCAATTTCTGACTCACTCTACAATTTATGTTTCTATACTTCTTTATCTGATACGATTCCAGGTTTACACATAATAAACCATGGATAAAATAACCAAGGATTTACAAAGAACAATATTTTTAAACAATGATTGGTTTCAAACTCATCCCCCTCACTGTTTGTTACTCTGAATTCAAATATTCAAAACACAATGAACTAGGCTATAATTTCCCAGATTTTTATTTTCTTATTTGGTTTTATTGGGATGTATAACTCCTGTTGTGTATCTTCCAAATTTTTTTGATAATATTCTTAGGGTATTGTTTCTTAGTACCCTACCCCCATCCCTCCCCCCCAGTCCCCAAACAAACACTAAGAAAAGCCGATTTTTAAAAAATGTTTATAATTTTTGAAGTCCATTTATTCTGATTACTTTTCCTTCCTTTTAATTATGGAGAGG
Source organism: Python bivittatus (assembly GCF_059951505.1). NCBI lineage: Eukaryota > Metazoa > Chordata > Lepidosauria > Squamata > Pythonidae > Python > Python bivittatus. Next base: position 23,887,301 of record NW_028277074.1, read on the forward strand.
TGCAAAGGATAATTATGGAATTTTTCTTCAAAGATTTTTAAGATAGCTTCATTAGAAGATTATATTTAGAAGTGTTTGTGGATAACTAGAAATTATATCACCAAATGGGTTCTCATGGGTACTAAAAAAGGACCTAATCAAATGATATCATGCTTGTAAAAGTTTCAGTGATGGCTTTGACAAAATATGTGTGACCCAATGTATGACTTTTCTCCAAGAAACTTTCCTTGTTTTGGTGTGCGTTAAAATATATTTTATAACTAATAAATATGCTTCTTGGAAGAAAGCAACAATGGTAGGAATATTGTATCATGCTTGTGATCCCTACACAGATTTTCTGGCTTTGGACAGTTTTCATAGAAAAATTTGTAAAAACAAATCAGTCTAAGCATTGCTCAGATATCTCCTTGTTTTTTGCTCTAAAGCTGAAGTCCTAAATAAACTTGAGTGGGGTTAAGTCTTGCTGAACTCCACAGGGCTCATTTTAGAATAGGCCTGTGAAGTATTGTGTACACTTACAAGTATGGTAAATTTCTTATCCATTGGTCATATTCCAATAAATTAAAATAATTGAAATTATTTTCCACTGTAGCAGTCTTTCTCCATCATATAAATAGTAGGCTTTAAAGCACATACTATGCAATTTTCCATAAGGTTTAAACATCCTACACATTATACTTGATATAAAGCTTTGTTGGTGACCTACAAGGATAACTTTGAAATTGTTAAAGTGTACTTGAAAGTGTACTGAGATTATGAACTGTCCACCTTAATTCAGCATAGGTTTATGAAACATCAGTATCAAAGCTTCAGTGAGAATTGTGTTCAGATTGTAACTGCATAACTTCCTTTAAATGCAATATGCAGTTCTGAGTAACATACTGTTCAAAAGATTGCAGTTGCTGATTATTACTGCCATGTGTTCAGGCTAGTAATCTTATTTGTCATATCCTGTCTTTCTTAAATTACTTTCTAATAGCTTTGGGAATGCTCAGGAACAAGGATTGACCATAGTGATCTGTGCTTTGGTCATCCTTGATTGGAGGACAGTGGTATGTTATATGGATGGTTGTATTTGAGGATAGGTTAAATGCTACTATAATTAATACAGAATCCAGTTGCAAGAAATCTATCTGCTTTATTTAGATGAAGTCATATTTCATCTATTTTGCAACAATTACACTATGGTTGGGCAAATGTTTTGACCACGAGGGATGCCTTAAGTACATCCCTCTTCCTCCCGGTGCTCCTGACAGTAAGGATACAGGATCCTGATCAATCCTGCTAAAGACTGCTGCTGCCTATTTGACAGAGTTGCAAGCAGTGGTCTCTGTAAAAGCATCCTGCTTGCGCATGAAGAGTGATGATTCCTTCTCTCAGTGCCCTTGTTGGAAAAGTGCATTTCTTCTGTGGTGGTTCTCCAGTTTTGCTAAGGAAGTTCAGGCAGCCCCATATTAGAAGATGGTGGGAGGGGGACACTGTGGCAACTTGTCTTAAGGTACTCAGACATTTCAGCTGACGTTAGAAGTTCTACTCAATCTGTGTTAATTATGTAGCTTTATTGTTTCAGTTTTTAGGATTATGATGGCTATTCATTTTGGTTCTTATGATGTTTATTTGTAATTCTGAATTCTAATGTCTGAACAGTGTCATGGAATCTATTGGAGATGAGCTAAAATAATTAAAATATAGTGAAAGTATGGGATGAATTATATGTGGAGATGTACAGCAATGTACTAATAAATTAATTAATAAACTAAATAATTAGCCAGATAGCTTCTAAAATAACAGATATCACAGGAAAATCAAAGGGAGATTTTGACGATTAAGATTCAGTATTTGATAGCCAGGTAATTAGGAGGCTGCATGTTTCTGGGTATCCAGAGAAAAGTTCTAAATTCTTTGTGAATCCTTCAATCCCAGTGAAATTTTTCATAAGGTTTTTGATGGGATTGTTATGATGGCTAGAAATACAAAGAATTCTACTTTAAATACATGATTCAACATACTGTGCATGTTGCCAATGACTCCCAAATGGTCCTCAGTAAGACTGACTGGAAGAAAAACAGAGACTAATTGTAGAAATGGCTTTGAAGAAAATACTCTGCAGTCATTGGGAAAACATGACTTGTCTCAGGAAAAGAAGGAGGTATGAGAAAGAAGATTACTCAGAATCTTTTTAGTATAAGAAGAGGGAAAGAGAAACACTGTCAGACTTTCAAGATTTCATTATTTTAGCCTATATCAGTAAAGTAAGTCCTAGTATTCCTTGTGGCATTCATTTTCTGACTTGGTTTACATCGAAGGACTGATATTAACCAAGGAACACAAGTTTATGCTGATTTTGGCATTCTGATTTCTTGTTATGGGACATAGCTGTTTTCTTAAAACAAATTCACTTAAAGGAATAAGATTTTGGAGTGATAATTTAATGAGTTTGTTTCTCCTTGTTTAGATCATTTCTAGTAACATATTGATAGATGAGGTGACATATTGATAGATGTGAAAAAAGCACCAAATTTGGAAAAGGTAGATAGGGGCAGTCATGCTAAATGCTAAGGAGACTATAAAGCTCTATCTTACTACAATTCTTTAAAAGGTACCTAAAGTAAGAATTGCAATAAATAAAAACCAGAGAGGAATAATCAAGGTACACCATGACCGCTAATTGGCAAAGCAGCATTCCCGCAGAAGTAAAACTGCAGGCTAAACTGTATGTAGTAAACTATAAATACATATATTTAGAATGTTTTGCTGGGTTGTCCAATTATTGCTTTATAATAAAGTTTTTTCAAGATAGAAGATATCTTATTTGGAATATTATTTTCTCTTCATAATATAAGGACATCATTGAGACATTTGGAATATTGGGAGGAATATAAGATGAAACACTGACATTGTTCAAAAAGGCTTAATTTAGAACTGACTTCGTTAATCTCCATATATTTTTCTATTCCCTACCCAACATGACCAGGTTTAACCTTGTAGAACGCTATTTCAGGTGTATAGCACAAGCTATTCTGTACTTAATTCACTGAATGTTCTGAAGATAAACATTCCATATTGGGATGCATAATAGACTGATATTCATTAGTAGATTCCTATTAGTGCAATTTATATGACCTTTTAAAAATGTTATAGAAAAACTTAATATAATTTTCCTTCCATCAGTAGCTATAGTTCATATGTCACTGTGTTTAATGAGTAATGCAAAACATATGCCAAAAATAACTGAACTTATAACCTATTTTCTAGCTGGCACTGCCAATTTTATATTTACACTTTTTTATAATGTTGTGTTAAAAATGTTCTGAAGTCTTGTGAATGTTAACATTCCTTTTTAAAGTTTATAGCTATGTGTAGCAGTATAATTTAGTATAGTATAGTTCACATATGTCCTTTATTTTATTTCTGTTTGGGGTAACTGGTGTTTTACAAAGCTTAATCTTCTTAAAAGATTAAGAAGTAGTAAGCAAAATAATTTGGATACAGAAGATTCAGAAAAGGTGTCACTAAATCTAATTTATGCTGATATCATTATATATACTTGCAAGCCATCCTTGCTTCCACACGTCCATGCACTAATTCATTCATTAAGTTTTGGTCTTTAAACATCTCACATCTTTCTTTTTTAAGAATATCACACAACTTTCCCAGTCTTCACCTTATTTGTATAAACTTACATGCAGAAGTGTAGGCACTCCTGATCAAATGTATGACTTGTCAAGTGAACAGAAGATGATGCAGGCTTTATGTGGTATAAACTTAAACACAACATCTTTCTGCAACTTTGAATGCATATTAAAACCATGCAAAATATGGCTATATATGCAAAATAAGACTGTGAATATGTCAGATGCAGAAGTTTGGATGCCATTTGTGTATAATTTGCAGTTGTTTAAAGGAAAGTAGATGCAGACGAGCAATAAAGATGGTTAGAGGCAATGGCCATTGGAATGTTGTATTATTTGAAAGCTAACATGCCTGTGGAAGAAAAGAAGATGTAAATTATATTTCTAAGGTAAAAACATAAGACCAAGTACCTATATGGTTAGATAGCTGAGTCTCATTATCTTGTGTGCATAGGTTAGCTCCTTCCATGGGGAGACAGGTTGTAAAGGTGGAAAGGAGCAATGGAAATACATTAGCACCTCCAGTTAGATTAGGGGTCTCTAACTTGTGACCTGTGGCTGTATGTCTCCCTGCAGGTCACCTTGCTTGGCCTGCACCAGCACATTTAAGGCCAAGGGTAGGTCCTGTTCCCACCCCCACCCCCCAAGTTGCCCTTTAAGTGGCTCACTTGGATGCAAGATCAGTTCATTGTCTTGCCTTCAGCTCCCTCTACTTGAGAAGCACAGACAGGTCCAAATTCCTACTCAGCACCTCATTTAAGTGGAGACTCTCTGGGATGCAGCCAATTCCTTTTTTTGCTCCCTGCTTGTGAGCCAGCTACTGTAGAGCAGATATCATAGCCCAAAGAAAGAGCTTTGCTGTGTTTGCTGCTGGTGATACCATACAGGCAACTGCTGCCATTGCTGCCTCCTCCTCCAATGGGATGCCTTCAGTAATGACTGGGCTTGCCCAAGGCATGGTGGGATGCAGCTATAGATGAGGGCAAAATTAGTCATCCCTGTGTGAGGAAAGAGTATAGAGAAGAATGCAAAGAAACTGCTTGCTTCATCCTGCACTGGTATATTGTCTTTGGATTTTAGGCTGATGGGGAAAGAGCTGCAGCAATGCTGCTGGGGTCAGGGGCCAGGGGCCTTTAAGAGAAGAGTGCAACTGCTCCTTAGCCTATTGCATCTGGATGAGGAGTTGCACTTCCCACCCTAAAGGGAGAAGTAATAGCAGTGATGGAGCAGGCTCTGTCTGTGACTACACGCAAGGACTTCACCACCTATAGCATACGCTATCAGGTTTTAATTTGCTGTACAGTCCCCTGCTTAAGAACGCCTAGTTTACAGATAATCCATAGTTAAGAATGGAGCCTACTGTAGCAAAATTTGAGTTAAATACACAATGATTTGAGTTAAATACACAATGGTTTGAGTTAATTACACAATACTAGTTATGCAGTATTATACAATAATACTGATCTGGCTTACATACAAATTCGACTTAAGGACAGACCTTGGGAATGGAACTTGTTCTTAAACTGGGGACCAACTGTACTTAATTTAATTCTCCTCCTCCTCCTCCTGGAGTGCAATTACCCCTTGTTCTGCCCCTGGTATGGAGGATGTAGAGCTCTATTTCTCACTCTAACATTATAGCAAGAAGAAGCTGTGGCAGTAGTGGTGGCAGGAGGAGCAGGCCCAGGTCCTAGCCCGAGCTGTGATGGTGGTGTTCCCTTACCCTCACAGGGTCCCTTCGATGCAAAGGAGGATCTGCACAGGGGGTGGGAGAGAGGTTGAAGGCACTGTAGGTCAAAAGCTCTGGTGGCAGGACAGAGATGTAGGCATCTCTGTCTGGAGTTTCAGTGCTTCTGCATTACAACATGGTTTCTGGAGTCCCTTTTGCGGAGAACTCAATTCCAATCTCAATAGCAGTCCCATCCGTCAGTGTGCAATCCTTACAACAACTTAAGTGCCAAAGTGAAATGGCAAAAGGATACCTTTTTGCAGTAGTCTTTATGTTTAATGACATACCATGGTACTCTTAATTTTGTTCTTTTTTGACTCACTAGAGACTTTTGATTCAATGTATGAAAGAGTTCAGTGCTATGGCTCTTGAGCGAATGAACTCATCTGGATATGATCCTGATTTAGACTATGAGCAGAAAAGAAATGCTGGGTTCCATTAGTACCCCTCTTTGGTCTGCATGACCTAATGACTGAATGTAGAATTTGGAAAGCCTCCCAAACCTGGGAATTTGTGGTCCTCCAGATGTTGCTGAATTACAAAGCCCAGCATCCCTTACTCTTGGTGATGTGGCCAGAGCTGCTGGAAAGATAAGTTCAGCAACTTCTGAAAGGCCACTATTTTTTTTTAACCAGTGCTGTACATTCTGCCATTTGTTTTCCCCAAAGAAAGGAATTTAGGTTTTAGCATTTCTCTTTAATCATTAATCTATGCAGGTAATAATAATTGAAGGTAATGTGTGGGCACTTGGCTGAAATTATTGACTGAGGTGACTAAGTTATTGACTGAGATGACTAAGTTATTGACTGAGATGGCATCAGCACAGTCCTGAGCTATAGCAGGAACTCTTAACACTGGAGGATTGATCGGTTGGATTAGGAAGGCAAATGGTACAACCACAAAAGCACTAAGACTCTAACATAACCCACAGATTCCTAGTTCTCATAAATCATGCAAGTTGCAGCTTTACTGTACCTGGGTGGTTAGACTTCCCAGCACCCAATGGCCAAAAAACCCTGCATGGACTACTCTATAGTCACCAGGAGTCAAGACTGATCACCTCTGATAGAATGAAGACAAATCTGGACCCAGTGCATACCTCATGGATTCCTGTTTATGGTCAGAATAGGATCTGATGGCATTGACTGACTACAGCTGAAAGTTTCTGATAATTATCTACAATAAATATTGTACATGCCATGTATTTAGATAAATAGTGGTTGGATGAACTTGCTGTCCATTTTCCACAGTTCCTAAGCAATAGGGACTTTGTGTGTATCAATGTAAATAGTATCCAAGAAAAGAGTTCACCTACTAGCCATATAAGACCAACTAAGGCAGACCCATACATGGAAGGGTGCTCAGTGTTAGAAGTAGATGTTAACTCCATTATCAGTGATGGGAATTGTAGACCAGAAGTTCTGCAAGGGGCTAGGTTGGGAAATGCCAGTCTATGTTGATGTGTGGCAATGCAGTTTAATAATGTATTATACATTATTCTGTATTATGTGGGGGATTTCTGGATCTTCTTTACATAATTTTAAGAAAACAAAATCAGCCTTTACCTATGCTGGCTTGCAGAATTATTAGTTTACTCTAGGGACTCTAAAGAAACAGATTATTTACGATCTTTGCTGTCATTTACTGAATGAAATGAAACTTCTTTGGTAGGAATATGAAGGGAATTTCTACCTTACGTGTCTATATTCATATTAACCTTGTATAAGATATTTTTTAAACATAAAAGCAGTGCAACTGATTTCAGGAAATATGGAGGTGTGGAAATATTTTGATTCTCTGGAATGATTCTGTGGTTTCTCATTGTTCAGTTGTAAATAAAACCACATTTTATTTTTTTCCCTTTCTTAAAAGTGAATAATGAAACTTGTTAAAATCAGTACATCTTCCTGCCATGTATAAAATATTTGTTTAATCAAAATAATAAGCTTATAAAGAATGAAGATATGAAAAGTTCTACAGCATATATTCAGTACATCTGTATATATGATTTACAACAACTATATTTTTTCTTACATTTTAAAATATTCTAACATTAAAACTATGTATGTTCCAGTTGCACATTAGACCTAATATAGTGAAATTTGTCAGCCATTGAGATTCCACTCCCCATAACAAACCCCTGTTCAAAATAAGCCAAACTAAGCCATGTATAAAGTAACATTATGCTTCACCACCTTCATATTTTACGTTTTCTACTGTAAGGGCATGGTAGACCGGTAGACTGACTGGAACAGAACCAGTATGCTCAAGGAGTAGTATACAAATCTTTCCCATTCAGCTCTCTTGTTTAGAGACCTCCCAATTTTGCTTTAAAAAAAAATCAGGCACCAATGGAATTTTTTTAAAAAACCAATCTGTACATGTGCAAAGTTTTTCAAGCAGCACAGCTAGTGGAAGAATTAAGAATCACTGCATGTAGAGAAACTAATTTGGAATAAGCTACCATATGCTTTCAGGAGAGAAAATAAAGTCCAGAATGTTCACTTCTATTTGCAAACCTTGAAAGTCTCTGCAACTTCATAACTTTGAAAAATTAAAAAAATTACACATAGTGCAAGAGAATTCTAACATACTTATTCAGAAGTGACCACTATTTTCTGGGTTCAAACATCATGCTTATAATTTGGTTTACTTGGTTTCGATTTAGTGTGATGTATGAACCCAGCTGTTACGATTTACAAATCAGAATTGGTGTGTGAATTGGACAGAAAAATATATAAATAGAAAGACTTAGTGCAATGCATGAAGCCAACTGCTGAATTTAATTCAACTTATTCCCTCATGAATTACATTGTACATTACATTGAATTGCATTCTTAAATTACTTTAAAAAAAACTTGTATAAGAATAAAACAAATCACCATGAGTGAATATATAGTAACCATACATTGTACTGAGGGCCATTGTCTGGTAAGCCAAAGCTTAAAAAGAGCTGTTATTGGGTAACTAGCTCAGTAATTGTGGTAATATTGTTAACATAGTTTATCTTGATTTAAAGAAAGCGTTTTGATCAGAGTTCCTGATGGTAGTCTTTTTAGCAGCTTGGTTAAATACAGGCTGTGTGACAATATTCTTAGGTGCGTTCAGAGCTGTTTAGAAAACCATACTGAAATAATGTAGTTTTTCATCAAACTACAATACATTTGGCCAGAGTTTGTTGTAATACAACATTTTATCAGTGACTTAGCTGAAAGATTGGAATAAATTGGTATCAATTTTGGAATGATACAAAGCTGGAACAAATATATTACTCCCAAGAAAAAACATTCAAAATGTACTTGACAGTTTAGAGAATTGGCGGAAATTACATTTTGTTAGAGACAAATACATGTTCTGCCATTTAGAATATGAACAGTAATCAATCAGTCAGTCAACCAGCTATATGATAATGGATACTTGGTTTGGCAGTTATGCATATGAAAAGAATTTGGGGATTGTAGTCAATCACAGGCTGAGGCAACAACATACTAAGGGTCCAAAAAAGTTAATACAGAAGTGAAACCATAATTTTAAGCCTTTGTGAAGTATGTAGATAATTAACAAAACTTCAGAGAAGTGCAACAAAGTATGCAAAATCACTGTGTGGAGTGAAAAGATGAAGGAACTGGATGTGGCATATTAGCCAGGAAAAGATGCATGATTTGCAATTATTAGGACTCTTTGCAGACCTGAAGGATCATCGCAGTACAACTTTCCTAACAGAGAAGGCAGGATTAAATACAATGTAAGATAAGGAACCTGACGTTTTAGAATGGAACATTAGCAGAAAATTCTTGACTGTAAGAGCAAATCTATGATAAGGATAGTGGAGATTTTTGAGCAGAAATTAGATAACCATCTATTGTGGATAATGGTTCTGTACCATACAGAGAATTGAACTAAATAGTGCACAATACTTCTTCCAACTCTGAATTTAAAATTCTTGATTGTAAGAGCAAATCAATGATAACGCCAGTTACCTGTAGGGATGAGCTCTTCCTTAGTGGTGATTCTTTAGCAGAAATTAGATAACTGTCTGTTGTGAGTAATGTTTCTGTACTGAACAGAGAATTGGACTAAACAGTCCACAAGACTTATTCCAACTCTGAATTTAGGATTTTCGGTGGATTTTCCAATTATTAATTTTTCCATACTAAACACTAGCACAGAAAAGTAACTGTGTTAGTGGGAGGGGGGGGAGGAATGGCTTACACCTATCTTTCATTGCTGTCTGAAATCTGCAAGATTGTGCATTGTGAAGAAGAAACTTCTAGAAAAAGTGAATGTACAGTAATTCCATAACTAACAGAAATATAGGCACTTTGTCCTTTATTTCTGTTTATAGTTTCAGCTATATTTATCTAATTGTCATTATATAATAGTGTCTCTCATCCCACAAGAAAGTTTGGCATGAACAAGAACATCTTCAATTTAACAGGAAATCATATGTGTGCAGTATTGTACAAAAACAGATCATGGCAGCTGCAATGGAAATTGCTACAGTTCAATTACAAAGAACTTTCCAGGAAATTGACTTCTGTTTGCAGAAATCTTCTCTAAGTATCTGTAGGTCACATGCAAGTTATTATTTACATGTGACCTATAGATATTGAAACTTAAATGAAGAAAGCTTGCATCAGTTAATTTTTTCTTATTAAAAAGTACATCATTTTTTTATGATTATGTGACAAGAAATATTAATTACATCAAAGACTATAAAACAGTATGAAAAAGCATATGTTACACCTTCAGTTGACATTCCCTACATTTCAGTTTTGGAAGATAAATTATCCTTTAAGTAAGACAAAGCATATTGAAATTAGGCTCTGAAGCAGCAGATACAAATCTACCTCTTCTCTGCATTCTGAGAATGTAAAACTTGTAGTTACTGTATATAATAATCTAAGTGTACCTGTATATATACAGGTGAAGTTATCTCTAGCTAAAATGCTGACTAAAATAAACAATGGGAAACTGGGAAATTATTAGGTAAATAATTTGTTAATGGAAAGGGGAAAGAAAAATGGACATTAAAAAAGACATTAAGAGATTTGCTTTTTGAATGAAAATAATGATAGCAAAAATTATGAATAACTTTTTTTAGCAGTAGCAAAACATTACATATTCAATTAGAATAGGCGTATAAAGGTGGTGAGTTTTCTAATAAGTCACTTTTCAACCAGAACTACATCATCCAGTCTGATGTGGAAGAAAGAATTATTATCTCTCTGCTATTTTGAAAAACAGCTTGGGAGGATTGAGACAGAATCTGAAGAGTTTTAAATAATTTTGAGGAACAGGTGGATTGTGGAATGTGGGCGGTTGTTGCAACGTGGAACAAAGAAGCATTTGCCAATCGGCGTGTTTTCAGTGATAATAGAATGAAAATTTGGGTTACTGAAGTAAAAACATGTCATTTGTGTTCCTGACCTAAAGTGAACTTAGATTCGTAAGATCTGGACCAGAGCACAGTGGCCATTTTTCAGTCTCCTTGTAGCCCAATTACATTCACTGGGTGAAGGCCCAGCTATCTGCAGCCTGGAGAGCTTTCTTATCTAACTGCTGTTTGCATATGTCTTTCCCATACCCCTTCATTCTTTTCCCTCTCCTTCACCTAATGCATAATAAAAATAGCAAAACTTCTCTTTCTTTTTTTAAACCTTAGAGAATATTTTGGGTGCCTTGCAGAAAGAAGGTACATTTGTGCTTGGCATTTGGATTTTCCCAGAGTCTGTGGTGCTGACGCTCTGAGAAACCAAGAAGCCTGGCGTAGATGCATCTTCATTCTGGAGCGCACCCAAAATACTATCTAACTTCTTTTGTACAAAATCAGTGTGCCACTGTATTATAACGAGAAAGAGGAATGTGCACTGGAGCAGGTCAGGGAAGGGAGCAGGCACGTGAATGAAAAATCGAGATGAAGTGGGTGGTTTTCTCCATATGGCATCTTTTTAAAGACTCTTTCAACCCTGGAAGCCCAAGAGTAGAAATATAATCCCAGATCAACCTAAACAATTCAGTATAATATTCAGAATATGAATTCAGATGAATTTGTCTTTTTAGGTGAGTTTTCCATGTAAAGAGCTGTACTTTAGATTTTTTATAAAGGAAGATATAAATAAATACAAAGCAGATGCTAAAAGATTTGACAACCATGTTATTTTTTGATACTTGTTGTAATAAAAGTGGGACATAGATTGGATACGTTTCTACTTTATAATGAGTTTAGATGCTTATTATATTATTTATGAAAAGAAGGTAATTCCCACTGTCTCAGAAGATTAGACAGAAAAAAAACATTGTCTTTCATTATTTTACCCTCAACAGAGACCGCCCTTTCATTTTAAAGGGAATTATGTGGGGAAAAAATTAATCTTCCTTTCAGGTCATTTTCAGTATTTGAAAGTAAAGAGCTTAGCGTAATATATTTATGGGCAACAAACTTTTTATTAGAAAGTTTCTGAGAAAAGTTTGAAGATACTGGCAGTTTAAAACAAGGAAAGTTGTGGTTGCTAGATTCAAACATCTAGAACAAATCAGTGGGAAATTATGTTAGGTAAGGAAATATTGCTATGGTTACAAAACACTTTCCTGTGAAGGAGACGATCATTGAAATTTGCATAGTGGTGAGTTTTGTATAAACCAGTGAAGATTAAAGACAGCACTACACAGGAAATGTTATACTTTGCTATGTACACCATGAGTATAAAGTTTGGAAGTGAAATACATACATACATACATACATACATACATACATACATACATACATACATAAACAGTTAGGAAACCTAAGCTATGTGTTTGCCCAGATAGTTCTCTACTTAGCTGTGTATATAACATTGTTGCAGATATTCTAATTTTAGTTTAGTTATGGGGTAAATTGCTCCCTCCAGGAAATGCAGTCAGTTTAAAATACAGGTTGTTACTAAAACAGTCATATAGATACATTATTAAATTGTATTGCGCATAGCATTTTTTAAAGATGACTTAGGAATATGAAAGACAAAATTGACTGATCTCTTTCTTTGGATATCAAGGGAAGATTCCGATTTCAGAGTAGCTGATTCTGTATCATCTGTGTTAAACTGGAAGCTTGACTCTGTGTCAGTGTGTCAATGCTGGCATCTGTGTTGGCATCTAATATTGAGATATAACTGATTTTTGCTCTATTTTATAAGAATGAATTAAAATGAATTGGATAATAAAACCCTAACACCTCTAAAATATTATGCAAAATAATGTTTTAAAAATCTGCTAATTACTTAGCTGCAAATAAAATTATAAAAGTAGCACAGCCTCTGATAGTATAATCCAGTGTGTAAAATGCTGAGTACAAGAAAAGAAATGGATTGTTTATAGCTTTTGTGGCCCAAATCAGCACTAGGTCAATTGACTTATCCTAGAAATGTGTTTACTTTCTTGGTGTTTTTAAACAATAGTATATTGAATTACCAAACAGAATCTCTTTTATTTCAAAGCACATAGTATTAATTCCTCAGCAGCATTCCTCCTTCCAAAATACATTTAAAGGTACAAAAAATGCAGCAGTTTCCACTGTCTAAATGTATATGAATTTGTAAATTTAAACCATGGCAGTTGTTAAGATAGCTCTGTCTTAAAATATTTCAGACCTTCAGACTTGTGAACCTTTATGAAATGTTACCCAATAAAGGCTAATTCTTTTGTTTGTTTATCTCTCTCTCTCTCTCTCTCTCTCTCTCTCTCTCTCTCTCTCTCTCTATATATATATATATATATATATATATATTCACACATATATACATACATACATACATAAAATCTAGAATACATAAAGAAAAGAAGATACAGAAAAGATTACAGATAATGCTAAGTGAAGTGAACCTGTTTTGGATTATGCCTACTATGAAATTGAAGAACTCTACTTTGGAGGATGAACTCAAAACACTCAAGTCAATCAAACTACTCTTTTCTAAAGCAGGCCAAAGTGAAATGGGATATTCTAAATTGCTGGATGAATTTAGTGTACCTTTGTATAAGCCCAAAAACAATATTGAACTTTTTGGGGCAAGTTCTCCACACAAGAAAATCACCAGGCAGTGTAGAAGAGGAAAGGAGAAGTGTTGTGTGATTGAAAGTCTTACTTCCAATTAGTGAATGATTTAACTAGGTCTCTGCAACCCTAGGACCTTGAAGTAACATATCAGAAATAGTTTCAATATTTTCAGAGAGCTCTGCAAGTTAAATCCTTTATATATAGCCTTTAAAAAATTTTTAGGGTACTTACTGCACCTAGGAGCACTCCTGTGTTGTTGGTCATGTTCATTCAAATTGCCCATATTCATATATTCAGTATCTGTTTTTAAAATACTAATAAAGGCTCCTGCACAATAGGTGCAGAACTATTTGTATGAAACCTGGATGGCTTCATCTCCTTAAAATGACTGTGGAAAGAGATACCACAGAGTTCTTAAGAACCTGGAATCTATTGGCAATCCCTCTGACAACACCATTTTATCTACCATGAATGTTAAGGCACTATACACCAACTTCCCTCACAAACATGGATTTCAAGCCATCAGGAATATCATAATGGATGTCAACACATCATGCCTTGCCACCACATTTGGTGTGCTACCACATTTGGTGTGGTAACTTTTTATTCATCCATAACCTCTTTACCTTAGATGACAACATATGTCTGCAAATCAGTGGCACAGCTATGGGCATACACATGGCTTCAAGATACGCTAACATCTTCATGTACCACTGGCCTAAAACAACAGTTTCTTAATTCTTCCTTCCTGAAACCCTTCCTTTAGTTGAGATTCATTAATGACATTTTCATCATCTGGACCTCTGGAAAAGAATCCCTCATCAAATTCCATGGAGACCTCAACAGCTTCCATCACACCATCAGCCTAAGCCTTGATTTATCTACAGAATAAGTTCACTTCCTTGATGTCATGGTAAAACTACACAATGGACACATAAACACCATGTTACTCAGAAACCCTACAGATTGCCATACGCATATACATACCAGCTTCTATCCAGAACACACCTCCAAATTGTCTATAGCCAGGCTTTATGCTATAATCTCATTTGTTCTAACCCACTAGACAGAGATGTTCAGCTGATAGAATTAAACCAGGCATTCATTTGTCTATTGTTCTCACTGAGGGGTAGTTCAGTCTCCTGAACTACCAACCCAGTGAGATCAAATCAGTACAGCCAGAATGATTCCCATGGACCTATTAAAAGCCAGACCACATCTACAGCTCACTTCACAAGCCACTCAAGCACATTATTAATAAGCTGCAACCCATTCTCAACAATAACACTGTACTTTCTCAGACATTTGGTGGCAGGTCCATACTAGCATACAAACCTGAAACAGATTTTCAGAAACAGCAAGAAACAACAGAAAAATTATGCTAACATGAGAATTGTAACAACCCAGATGTCTACTTTGCCCTACATTTACACTAACAGCACCATCTCAGCCCCTAACAACTTTGGCTAGAAGCCTCTTCACATGCTCTTCCTCTAATGTAATATGTGTCATCATCTGCCAGCTATGCCCATCTGGACTCTACATAGGACAAACAAGTCAGACATTATGCAAAGGAATTAATGGACACAAATATGACATCATGACTCAAAACAAAAAGAAACCAACAGCAGGGTCTCAGTGGACGGAAATGGAACCTCCCAGGATATTCAATTTCAGAGCTCAAAATAGTGGTTTTGGAACAAAGAAGATACACCAGCATGAGTGTGAGACAGCTGAATTTACAACAGTAGGTTGTAGGCCATCTCAAAAGGTCTGAACACACAATGAGTTTTAACACAAGGTACCTATAATGTGTCCCTCCATAGAGCCTTTAGCTGCATAGCTACCCTATCCAGCCCCCCACTTCCTCCCCCATCTCATTCCACTTTAAATTCAAAGTCAGTTAAGTCACTCCAGGCATCTGATGAAGTGAGCTGCAGCTCATGAAAGCTTATACATTATAATAATATTTTTTAGCTTTAAAAGGTACTAACAAACTCTTTCAACCAAGCATAGGGGGAACAGTGAGCAGCCATTCCCTTATCTTATTTGCACTTTCTTTACTGCAGAAAGCATTTGTAAGTATGTGAATGTTTCCCTTCCAGGTGAAATCCTTCAGTAACAGGTACCTTACTTGATCTACCAAGATCAGCTCCATTTGAAAATATCACAAAGCTACAAACTTGTCAGTTTTCTGAAAAAAAGTATCTCAACAAAGACGTGCTTTTGCTTATACGGGATGTTGACATGGGATGCTTTTTCCAGCCTGAAGGATCATCTAGTTACTCTTCATGTTTAGGTTGACTGCCTCGATCGTTGTACCTAAATATCCACTTTTAGGGAGCAACAGTAGAAGATGACTGTTGCCCTTTGGCCCATGTCTGTAACCATCTGGTTGGCCACTACGTGACACAGAATGCTGGATTACAGGGATGATTGGTCTGATGCAGGAGGACGTTTTATGCCAAGCCTTCTTAATGACAAGTACGATGACCCATGACCTTAATCCTAGCGCAGCTAATGATTCTGGTGTCATATTATGATGCAGGCGTCCCTTCATAATTGCAGTGAAAGTACTGTAAAACAACACTGGGGAAGGTATGTAAGAGGGAACGGGGAATAGTGTGCAGAAGCCAGGACAGTGGGTAGCCAAGCCATCACTTCCAGGAATATTTATTGGGGAAAATAATAGCGTCTCCTCTTTTCTCCTTCCTGCTGCGTATTGTCCAAATACACACAGTCATACAACAGACTAAATTCCTCCTCTCTTAAAATGGTAGATGAGCACTGCAAGGGATGCACAGGGAACCCCAAATACTTTCCAAAACGTCAATGTATTTGGAAGTAAATTATATGTGAATCAGTGGAACTTCTGTTTATTAATCAACAAAGCAATGAGACACCATTATATGGTTCATAGTACAGCTATACAGCTGTACTATCTCAGCTTTTTAAAAGAGTACATAAAGTCAAATGTTTGTGAGTATATAGTATTTTAATTAAGGAATAAAAACACTAAACTGAAATATATTAATGTATTAAACAGTACCTGGTAATCCTGAATTATCTCTCAGGTTGTTACAGTTGCAATAAACTAAATACTGACTGGTTTGAAATGTAACATTCTTTCATAAGTGCCAGAAGGTTACATTTAGGACTTTTGAAAAAACAATTTTATAGCAGGGAAAGAGCAGGAGGGTTTAAAAAACACCTGGAAAAGAGCAGGGTCTGGCCAAAGTAGAATATGTACATTCTATTTGTGTGTGTGTGGGTATGAATATACATATATTTAGCATATATGTATACAATTAAAAATGTGTAGAGTGTGTCCAAGGCTACTCATTGAAAATAGCATGCATGTATACCTTCAGTCTCCGCTTTTGCCAATCATGAAAAATTTGGCCAGCTAGTGTAGTTTAGTAATGTATACTTAATAGTGGAGTCCTTGGTGCTCTCTGAGCTTGGTTGTTTGATTGCAGACATTTCATTACCCTACTAGGTAACATCATCAGTGGTAGTAAGTATGGGGTTTGCTCCCTGTTTATATACAGTAGCTTGCCTTGCCAGTGTTGGTGGGGGTGTGGTTTTCTCCTTGGTAGTTCCTTGATTAGGGTATTGTTTTCTGCTTGATTGTCTGCTTGATTGTTTGTCTCCTTGGTAGTTCCTTGATTAGAGTATTGTTTTCTGCTTGATTGTTTGTCTAGTGTTAATCCCTGCTTATCTAGGTGAGGATGTGTTCTGGTCTTTTTGTTTCCTTCTTAGCTTTCTTATTGTCTCCTTTGAGTGGTATGTAAGTATGGTTTATCTCTGTGTGTCTATTGATGGCTGATGTGTCTGAGCACCAAGCTTCCAGGAATTCCCTCGCATTTTTGAAATTGACTTGGTCTAGGATGCTCACAGTTTTCCAGTTGAAACTATGGTTGAGCCTGTCCATGTGTTGTGAGATTAAGGAGTTTTCGTTGTGTCTTCTGACTACTAGTTAAGAAAACTCCTAAAACTGGTGAAATCATCTAAGAGAAACAAAAGCTTAAGACAGAAGACAGGTATGAATAGGTATACAGAGGTGGTTGAAACAAGGATGGTTTGCAAGAATACAAAAGGTATGGTGAAATATAGAGAATGGTGTGGGTATAAGTTAGATTTTGATAAATTTCCTTTTCTTCTCCCTTATCTCCTGCATTTAATTTATTTTGCTACTTCTTATTCTTTCCTGTTCTTGGTATAATGTTGCCTATGCTAAAAAGGAATTGTGTGATGGATATATATATGAATGTTTGTTTAATTGATTGATTGATTATGTGCCATCAACTTAGTATTGACTCTTAGCAGCCACATAGATTGATTTTCCTACTATGCTCCATCCCCAACCTGGTCCTTCAGCTCTTCTAATGACACACCCATTGCTCTTGTAACTGAGTCCATCCACCTGCTGCTGGTTGTCCTCTTTTTCTGTTTCCTTTCAATTTTCCCAGTATCGTAAACTTCTCCAGGCAGCAAAGTCTTTGCATAATGTGTCCAAAATATGATAATTATATATGGATGGATGGATGTTAAGATCTTGTCTGGGGTTCGATATAAGAAGCCTGACAGGCTTTTAAATTCTTAGTTTAAAATGATGCAATCTTCCTTTAGCTGAACATTCTAGTATTAGAAGATGTACTTCAAAATGCACAGAATGGTAATGAGTATAATGTTTAGCATTAACTCTAACATTATTTAATGTTAACGTTAAATAATATATGTATGTTCTTTTAAAAATATAATTTCAAATATATAATTTCAGTAGCAAAAAAGATGAGCAAGCACTGCTGTAAAATCCCACTATTGGATCCTTTTTCTTGGCATGCATGAATTAGGTGCTTCAATTTTTAAAAAGTTTCTAATTCCAAAAAAGTATCTCATAAAGTATATTCAGATTCTGAAGCTTTCTCATCACAGCCTGCCTATATGATTTCAGGGTAATGTTTCAATATTAAGAGGAATTAGGGAAATTTTTTAAAAATGAATTCTATCTATTGCCCTTGAATGCTAGGGTACTCAATTATGAATTATTCATTGGGCTGTCTTTGTTACAATGCTCACATGGTTCTATTCCAGAAATGCTTTTGCAAGATCTTTTCTTTACTGGATGGATGCAATAACTTGCTTTTCAAATCCCATGAAGAATACTGGGTTCTAGCAATTGCTAGAGAATAAAAATCTTCCAATCCCAGGTCCCTTCCAAAATCTTCCAATCCCAGATTCACCTTCAACTTTTTATTAGCAAAATCACTTAAAAAAGGAATGGTTGCTGAAAACCATATCTGTTCTAAGCATGGAAAAGTTATCTTGTGGTTGTAACACCAGATTTTGAGCCTTAAATCCAATACAGGAGAAAGAGAAAGAAAGAAAGAGAGAGAGAGAGAAAGAGAGAGAGAGAAAGGGAGAGAGAAAGGGAGAGAGAGAAAGAAAGAGAGAGAAAGAGAAAGAGAAAGAGAGGGAGAGAGAGAGAGAGAAAGAAAGAAAGAGAAAGAAAGAAAGAAAGAAAGAAAGAAAGAAAGAAAGAAAGAAAGAAAGAAAGAAAGAGAAAGAGCGAGCGAGCATGGGGCTTGAGATACTTCCCTCGCATTCCTTTGTTGTTGTTGTTGTTGTTGTTTGTTGTATTCTTTATAATCCCATGTCACTACAGGAACAGTCCCTGTGCAGTGTGAATTTCTGCCGCTGAACCCCTCTCTCTGTGTGTGTGTTTTTGTTTTGTTTTGTTTTTGATTTTCAAAGTGGCATTTTATTTGCTCCTAAACTGGTATGCACAGTGAGTGCAAAATTGCCTTCAAGCAACAGATAAGGGAAACAGAGAGGAGGGGGCAAAGCAGAGAGCAGATGGATGAACGATTAGATCATTTGGATTAGGAATGTTGCCTTTCCTTTTTCTTTTCTATGCTGAAGCCTCTCTTCTGATTAGAGTTTCTGCATGGTGGGGAGGGAGGAGAATGTGTGAGAGGAGCAGCCAAAGAAATCTCAGAAAACTTTACAGAACCTTTTTTTAGATTTTTTAGAAAAAGTTTTGTTTTGTTTTTACATAGAAAGCAAGACAAAGAACTCTGTTGAAAATAAGTAATTTTGGAGAAACTGAATCATTACTTCCACATTTATTTTATGGACTTCCTAAAGAAAAAAGTTCTGAGTTAGATAATGCCTTGCAGTCTTTGGAACAATACATTCTCCTTAAGGGGGAGGTGTTTTGTTCAAGAACGTGCCGTAAGAATAGAGAAGCTGAGCCTTCTCAACATTAAGGAGACGTTTACAGCAAACTCCAGCTATCTTTCTTTTCCTGCTCTGTGGCTTTTTCTTAAACCAGAAAATGTAGGAAAATGACCTGGCTAGGTAGGGCCGCTTCTTACTCCCCCTGCAGCTTAGCTCAGACCACTCCGAGTGCATGGTAGTGGTACAAAGTGTGTGGTCTTTCAGGCTCTGACTAATGCATTTTGTACTGTGTGACTGAAAATGCCTCATAGCTTGCCAGGGCTGACTGAGAGTTGTGGAATGTGATGCCTTTTCTCTGATTTCCTGGGCGGGCGGGCGGGTGGGCAGGCGGGGCGGGGGGAAGCGGTGGAGGTTGAGGTTGAGAAACCTGAAGATGCAGGGGAAATGCTTGCACGTTGTGGAATTTTGGCTGCCCTTGGGAGACCCCCACGGAAAACTAATGAAAAGCTGAAGAATGGTTAGTGGAAAGAAGGTGGGGCGGAGTATGAGAAAGGGAGAAGAAGAAGGAAGAGGGTGGGAACAGAGGGGCCCATTTTCCTTTTTTTCTTCTTGAAGCAATGACAGCTGGTTCTGTACTGACTCACATGACGAAAGTACGATGGAGTAAGCTCAAGGCAGCTGAAAAGATGGTCAGCTGACTTCCCTCCCTCAAACTCCAGTCAGGTGATCAACTGATATAATTCAGATAAGGATAATTTTTAAAATGCTTAAGACCCAGGTAAGAGTGTAATTAGATTCCTTTAGCATGTTTCGTGTGAAAGACTTGGCATCAGTTGATTCTTTTCTGAAAAATCTCATTCCGATTGCCAAGTGATAACAATGTAAAAGGTACTGCGTGTTCTACTTGTAGTGTGTAACTAGAAAACTAGTTGCCGTTCTTTCCTCTTTTTTTACATTCTGTTTGTCTTCTTTGTAAATTATTTATTGGGAAATGTCATTTTCTAAATAGAGGTCTAAGGTTCTCATGGGTGGTGTTGAATGCTTATTTCATTTGTCATAAAACTATTTGTCATATCACAAATATGTCAAAACCTCGTGTTTTAAGGGGAATTCCCAACAACTGAAATATGAGCTGAAAAAACAGGTTACTATATGCTGAAGATAAATTTAAAAATCCAAGCCCAAACTGTCACCTATTTCAGCAAAATGTGTGGTTTGTTTTGAGACTCAGTTGCATATGTTGAGGATAAAACTATCCAATATTAGCTATTAGCAGAATCAGTTGGAAGGTACTTCAAAGATCATCTAGTCCAACCCAACCTTTTCTAACCTCAGGTCAGTCTACAGCTAACCATGTAGTTTCAGAATAAACTACCTCTACCCAAGGTGAGCCTGCAGTCTTAAGGAGAAACCTTCCTTTTTGAGGAACTCATACCACCAGGAAGATCTTTCTGTTTTTTGACTAATTCCAATTCTTCTAATGTGAATCTCTTGGTCTGAGTCTTTGTATTAATGCAAAACTTATAACAGAGCTACTTATTCTTTTCTAATTTTTCTTATTTAAAAAGTATATGGAAAATGCTAGAGAAATAGGCAGGTGGTGTGAAGGAAGTGTGTGCTTCTGTGTATGTGACTGTTTCTTAGTCTATTTTTGTTTTATCATACCAGATTTGAAGATGCACATGTAAAGTGATATTTCTTGCTGAATTACATTGTTACTTGCATATTATGCTATTATTGTTGTTGTTGTATTGCAGCAGTGCAATTTTGAAGCACAGACACCTTCTGTGTCAACTATGAAATGCATGTTTCTGTCCTGACAAGGATAAATTGAAAAGTGTGGGGGTGGAATGGAAGCTGATACAGAAAAGGACTGTAATCTTTCTTTCCCATAAGGAAAGATTATCATTAATTGAACTGTATATAATTACACATAGTGCATCCCTCTTACATTAAAGTGTAAGAAAATGTAATTGAGTTGAATGCTGAGACACTGAGGGCTAGTAGAAATATTTCTTTATGTAGCACATCATCTAATGCAGAGTTTGTTACCAAATGATATAGTAACCCAATCACAAAATGTCATGATGGCTGTTGACTTGGACAGCTTTGAAATGAGGCTAGGCAGTTTTAAAAGACGTTAGCATTATTCTTTGGGAATTTGTCTTATCGGTGACTCCCAGATAGTGGAGGCAATATAGCTTTAAATGCTAACTGGAGGGTGTTACTAGTAAGTACAGTTTCTTATCTTAAGAAGAAGGTAAATGGAAGGATAGATGTGGTTATATGAATTAATTTTTGAGCCAAAGGATTTATGGAAACTATGGGTCTTGAAAAGGTAATTAGATGAAACATGTTGGAATCACACAGGTGTTCTGCAATATCCTTAACACATTTTCTTCATTACAGTTTTTCATTAAGCAGTTTGTTTCTTAAGGCAAAGATCAAATTTTAGATGCTGTGATTGTCTAGATATTAATTTTAGCTCATAATGCTCACAATAGCATGCACTTGCCATGGTATTTTGTTTCTGTTACATACTGATTGGTGGATTTATTAAATATGATTAAAATACTTTTAAAAGTAGAAAGCTTTTGTGACATGATGCTGTATGTATACTTTCCTCTCTCAGCAATGTGATGGTGCCTTATGAAGTTATAAAGTTAAATGCATGTTTCTGTGCTGAGGAAGTTCAACTGAATATTTTACATAGGAACAGTTTCAAGAAAAACATGGGACCCATTTCAGGTTGTCCATTTCCCTCAGGATTTATTGTAGTTCTGTAATGATGTTGCAGTGGTTTTCAAATAATAGGCCAGCTCTGAGTCAGACCTGCACAGGTAGTCCATGACTTATGACCACAATTGGGACCAGAACCTCTGTTGCTAAGCAATGTGGTTAAGTGAGTCACGCCCAATTTTACAACCTTTTTTACCATGCTTATTAAACGAATCACCACAGTTAAGCGAATCTAGCTTGCCCCATTGACTTTGCTTGTTGGAAGCCCATTGGGAAGGTCGCAGAGGGTGATCATGTGACCCCAGGATGCTGCAACCATCGTAAATACATGCCAGTTGCCAAGCACTTGAATTATGATCATGTGACCATGGGGGGGACACTAATAATTATAAGTGTGAGGACCAGTTGTAAGTCATTTTTCAGTGCCATTGTAACTTCGAACAATCATTAAACGAATGGTTGTAAGTCAAGGACTACCTGTAGTCTTCAAGTGAGAGATGCTAGAGCTAAATAAAGGTGGAACAGAGAGAAAAAAGAATTGCCTCCAGTTTATGGATTTCATCACTAAGAATCTAGCAATCAAACTATGTAATCCAGTGTAACACAGGAAATGACAATTGGAGATTGTCTTACATATATATTAGATCAAAGAGTCTGTTCTGTATTAAGATACATTTCTATGATACACATTTTTATACTCAGTATATACTGTGTTCACTATGACAGCTGGTATCTGCTCTTTACATTCAGTGTATTTTAAAGAGTAGATACAATCTGTTGTGGTGTACGTTGTTTTAGTAATTTTTTTACTTTTTTAAATGGTTTCTTAGTTTTGTGGCGTTCTGTAAATTATCAGTATGGACCTGTTGATTATGTCTATTCTGCCTATAGACTAGACTAGGAGGGAAATTGATTCCCTTAGATCGGTGTTTCTCAACCTTAGCAACTTTAAGATGTGTGGACTTCAACTCCATTATGTTGCCAAGGTTGAGAATCACTACCTTAGATCAGTCCTGCTTTTTTTTTTTTTTTTGTACTAGAGCAGGTAATACAGTAAAACCAAATCTTGTGGACTACAGGAAGAGTTTTGGACTGAAAGAAAGAAAATATGCTTCATTTTTTCTCCATGATGTATGAAATGTAGAAAAGGTGTTATGAATGCATAGCTCATACAGATGATAAAGACTAACACCGCACAAAGAAGGGCTTTGCGTTATTTTAAAAGATTTCAGCCATATGTGATCCTGCACATTTTCCATTCATATTTCCTGTAGTTGTATCTTCCATTTTCATTTGTAAGGAATATAAGGAAGCAAAGAAGGAAATGGTGTCATAAATATAAAAATATGTAAGCCACTTTTCTTACATCAAATTTACCAGGTGCTGCTATCTCAGAGACCAGGTTTGAAAATGTTAGTGCAGGCTTGGGATAAATTGTTATAAATTTGAGATCAGACCACATGTTTGGAGTCAAGTAAAGTTCAGTTAGTTGATTTTATGCAGGAAAGGAACATTGGTCTTTTATCAGACAAGGGAAGTCTCCCTTTTTCTCTCTTACAGGGGAATTCCTGACAGATGGGCTCATCCTGTGGATATTCATTTAACTATAATGCAAGTATAAACAAGACAAGTCATGTTTATGCATTTGGGTTGAGCTAGAAATAGAGAGGAAGGGAAAATATAATGATGAAAATAAGGAGCTATTATAATGTTTATAGTCATTTCATTTTGGGGACTGTCCACAAAATCACCAGAAATTGAGTTCAAAGGAGACTTTACCTTTTATCTTGAAAACCCACACAAATATGCATAGTCACTTTCCTGTTTCTTAAAAAATGCATGTTTGTTTCATATATTTAAGAAATTTTGAGGCAAATGTTTAAAAAAGAGCTATTTGTCTATATTATATGGTTTTGATTGAATTGTTTAATATTTTTATTGTGAATTGTAATTTATTCTTTTTAATTTGCTTCGTGACTTACTTTTAAATTTTGTGAGCGATCTTCACAAAATAGCATGTAAGTATGTCCTGTCACAGTTTTAAAATAATTTATTGATAGATTATGTGCTGTCAAGTCAGTGTTGATTCTTGATAGTGATCACATAGATAATTAGATAATAAAATTAATTCACTAGTTAGTTGTTAATTTATATCATTCTTTGTGACTGCCTATATTATATATCATACATTCTGAGCAAGATTTATTAGGTAATGTTTTTGGATACCACAGATGGGATATGAGATGATTGTCACATTTATATTAAGTTCCCTGTTGTGAATGCAGCATATCCTTATGTGTCAAAATGCTTTCTATTATTCTGTGCAGTGTATCTGGTTAGTCAAATAAAATGTATAAATCCATGTATTAATATTGTTAGACAACTATATACATTCAAAAATATTTGTATAGATTTTGTTTAATTCTTTCATGTAATGTTGTGTTTTAAATAGATTTTGCAAGAACCACTTTGTACAAAAGAAAATAAATGTGGTGATAAATTGACTTAGCCTTATTACACAGAGTGCCATCTAGTGGAATGAATGGTGTACTTTAAAAACTATGACAGTAAAGGTAAAATGAGTATTGGTTAGGCCTTATTTTGCTTCTATAAGCTATTAAAGCAATGTTTTAATTTTTTAACTAAAATATAGTACAATGTATTGCATACATGCTAACCAACAATTTGCAAGTATTTTGCAATGCAGCCTATCCATCCATCCATCCTTTAGGGCCAATATGGGGCTGCCCTTGAAGACTACCCAAAAGCTTCACCTGGTCCAGAACATGGCAGTGCAGGCAGTGATGGGCATGGCTCAGTATGCCTATGTAACACCTCTTCTCTGTGAATTGCACTGGTTGTCAGTTTGCTTCTGGGTGTGATTGAAGGAGATGGCTGTTACATATAAAGCCCTGTATGGCACAAGGCCCAGCTGTTTGAGGGACCCCTATCTTCCCTAGTATCTGCCCAGCCGCTTTGATCTGGCAAGGTTGGCGCACTCAGGATTCCTTAAGCAATGCCATCTGTTGGGATCCTGGAAGCATGCTTTCTCTGTCAGAGAACCTGCCCTCTGAATGAGGTTCCCCCCATTCAGACTTGGGTGGCTCCCACCCTACGGGCATTTTAGAGGGCCCTTATGACCTGGCTCTTTGCCCAGGCCTTTGGCTAGCATGGATGTAGCCTCTTTCAAGGAATGAGAGTTTGTTGTCGTTTCCCGGTTTTGCCACCTTTGCTTCTTGTTTTATTGCTCTTTTGTTTTATGGTTTTATATTTCTCATGTTTCTTTGAACTGTCCAGAGTTGTTAGGAGTCAGGCAGTGTATGAATTGAATAGAATAAAATAATGAAAAAATATATTATTACAAGTAGAGGAGCACTATGTTTCATGGGATTGCCTTATTATATTTTAATGCAAGGGAAATAATGCATTTCAGTTTCAAACATTTAAAAAAGTGTCATTAAGGCAAAAGGGAGGATAAATGGTAGATAATAGGAAAAAGGATATACAGTATGTGTGTGTGTGTGTGTGTGTATAGAGAGAGAGAGAGAGAGAGAGAGAAGAATGAGGTGAATGAATTTTTAGAATTACTGAAGTATTGCTTAAAATCGGAGTCTGGTAGCACTTTTCTGACTAACAAATTTTACTAAAAGGCATTTGCTTGTGCCTTTTAATGACATTTGTTAGTCAGAAAAAGTGCTACCACACTTCTGATTTTTTTTGCCACCATAGACACAACTCTCTTCCTATAATGTCTACAACTAATAAAATTGCTTGCAGATATAGATAGTTCTGTGAAGATGTGTGCATATGAGTGTCTGTAGAACATTGGAAAGCTGAATAGATTGTAAAAAGATTTTAAAAACAGAATGTGAGGAACTAAATATCTCCAAGTTAAAATCAAAAGTAGAAATAGCCTGTTGAAATATGACATGTATTGTGCAACTGCTTTTGAATTTGTGTAACTGAGATAAATGACACACACTTTTACATTAAATTGTATATATTTTAAATAAAAGATGATTTCCTAATGCAATGGGATGGTTAATACACTTATCTTTAGCATAGTACAAAAAACTTTAGTTCAGTGCAGTAGAGTACATAAAACTTTGCATGTTGCTTTAAAGATTTGTATTGTAAAGCCTGATACCTTCCAGAGTTAAAGTAGGATGAATACACACATTTTTGTAGTAAATCATGAACCAAAGGAAGAGCTGATGCCTTTCCTTGTTGATAACCGCCTGATTTATTCATATAAAAGATTACTGATAAATTATTGAATTATTGATCATGACAAGCATCTATGCAGAAATCTTCTCCATGCCACAGCAGAAATTATATGGTAATGCAAGGCCTGTTCATAACTTATGTAAGCTGAATGTCCATGTGCAAGAAAGCAAGGCCTCGTTTTCTCTTCTCTGGTTTGACTATTACCAGTAGAACATTACAGATTTAAAAGCTTTTGATACAGTATCCTTATATATGACAATAAGTAATCTGCTAATTAGCAGAGGTTATCCTGCTAAATTAAAAAAATGTTTTAGGATTTACTACATAACAGCTTTTTTTTATTGGTGGCAGACCATTATTTTAAGCATTACATCAGAAAACAAACAACATGTTGTTGGTAAATAACTGGTATCTAAAGCATGCTGTGCAAATGAACAAATACGTATTTGTGTATATTGATGAGTTTTAAAGAGAAGGACTACAGTGAGATTCAGGTCAAGTGCATGGTTGGGTCTACAAATACGTAAGAGTCTAATCCTTTTGACTTACAGTAATATTGTATTTTAGTTTGATAACAAATATTTATTTGTCAGGTATATCCTAAGCAAATTCATATTTCTTTCTTCAATGCAACATGAATATACAATGAGTTAGAATAAAATTGTCCTTGAATCGTAAGCAAGAAAGTTTCAGTCAACTCAGGCAACAAATGAAGTGGATTGATGGCAGATTCTTTTTTTAAAAAAAAATGTTCCCAAGGGTAGTAATATTTTGCTTCTCAGATTTGAACACCAGAGTTTCTAGCCTATCCTTCTGTGTTTGTTTTCTTTGGAATGGGAATGTTTAAAATAGGACTTTTTCATCATCTCCATTATTTTAGAACCAGCAACTCTGTACGGAAGAGTAGTCGTATCTATCTAGAAACTGTCATTTTCACTCACAGACCTTGGTATCCGCTGGGCTGGAGGCTCTATAACAATGTTTTTCACACTTGGCAACTTTAAGATGTGTTTAAGATTCAACTCCCAGAATTCCCCAGCCACCCCACAGAGGTCATTGGAAACAACTGTATTATCTGGGCTACCCTAAGTACTCATTTCCATTACAGCTTGCCATTATAAGAACCATTAAACTTTACAACTTGGATTCTACAGGGTGTTCTTTCCTTTTCCCAGTTTCTTTACCTTTTGTATCCTCATCATAATCTTGAGGGCAAGTATGGTCTTATGCAACAGTCACTTGTTTATGTAGTGGTAAATTTTCAGATGGAATATAAACATTTAGGATATGGAACCTTAATTCTGGAAATTATTTTTAATAGATTTTATGTAAACTTATTGTAAACTTAATTACCAGTTGTAATAGTGATCCTTTCATATTTCAAATTTTGGGGTGAAAAAAATGTTACACTATTTCAAGATGAACAGTGTCATAAAACTAGTCATAACTTTTTTCACTGTTGATTAAGCAGGGTCAAAACTGTTTAGTACTGGATGTGACACCACAAGAGAATTACAAGACTATAGGCTATATTGGGAAAGTAAAAAAAAGAAAAAAAAACCTGAAACAAGACAGTGGGAAATCACTTTCATAGCATTGCCAAGAAGCTGCATGACAATCTTTATCTAGTCACCAGGAGTCAAACTCAAGAAATACTTAGCCTTATCTTAATTGTAATGCAAGAAACATTACTAATTTAATGAAATTATTTATATACCATAAAACAAGCAAATCATAATCAAGGGAATATAAGGATATTCCATGATCTGTTGAGTGCTTATGCTTATTGATCATTTAGCATAGCCTTAGACACTTTATATTTCAGATAAAAAAACATGAAGGCATAAATCTCTAATTCAAGATGTTTATAGAATGGGGATTTAAAATTTGTGAATTAGCATATGGCTAAATGTTAGTTATATGATGAAACTCAAGGGAAGGGGCTGTCTTTTATACTAATAATCTTTTAGAAATAGCTTAATAATATTGTAATATTTAAAACAGTTGTGTGTGTGGAACCACAACTGAATTATTTTGATATATACAAATGTTGCTTTTTTAAAAATCCTAGTAATTTAGTGTTTATTTTAAGTAGCTCAGTAGCAAGGGGAATGAAAATTGGGGAGGAAGATGTCTGACCTAGGGGAAAGAGGTATCTCAGAATTACAGTGGGACTTTGGGTAATGAGCCATTATACATATTTACCTAATCAGCAGTCATGAGGGGTAGGGTTCATTTGAATAATTTCCAAGTATAGAAACTATAAACTGAGAATTTTAGTGATCTGTGCCATGGATGTTTTGTGTTTTATATAGCTGCATTTCAGAATTTAGAAGGTGTAATGCTACTTGAGACATTTGGGTGTGCATATCTTAAGCAATGAGCTGAATAGCTAAACAAAGGCATTTAGAACTGGGAGAGTGATATTGAAAGATGTGATGTTTGGAAGGGAAGGGGAGCAGGAAACGTTGTTGGTATTAGAGAAGAATGGAATGTTTAGAAGACCAGAACTTGTAATTTCCAGGATAAGGGCGGCTGCTGCTGCAGTCTGTAAGAGCTGTGGGAAGCGCTGACTCGATTAGGCAGCTACTCACAGGATATAAGGGGGGAAGTATGATCAACTGGGTAGAGGTCACAAAAATGCCACGTGTTACACTTTCTAGTGATGACTTGGGGCTACTGTGGTCACATATCCTGAATTTCCATCATCTAATATACATGGTTTATAAAGAAGGGTGGATTTCAGGATATTGGGTGTGTAGAGTGTGTAGGCAGACGTTCTTAAACTGAGAGTGGGTGGGGTTTGTAACACTTCATGTACTTTTTCTCCAACACCTTTTAAAGAAATAGACTCCCAAAAGCTTGTGCCAATTAGGTTATAGTCTAGGGTAGATGCTGATTCAGTTTTAATGGACAGTAGGAAATGTCCTATCTTACATAATAGTTATGAAGTATATTTTGATAGATTATAAATTAAGTTACAGAGAATTGCATAGTAATTAAAAGTTTAATTGGGCTATAGTAAAACACAGAAACACAGATTTTGACAGTCCCACAGATTTTAACAGTCCTCTTATAATCATACATTTCAAGGATGAACATGTTTCATAAATCAATATTCCAATTGTCTTTTGGTTATATAATTATCTTTTAATTTTACACATATAAAAACTATATATGTATTTTGTAATTTGTACATCTAAGTTAGTAGCTGTTATGAATGTAATTTGTGACTAATGTACACAAATGCTTGGCTCAGAAATAGTGAACAGCTTGTTGGTACTAGTGCTTTCCTTTTCTAAGCACATAGCATTTCTCAGTTTAAAGGAATAGTAAGAATTTAAAGAATTTCTGTTTCTTGCATGTAATTGGTCTTCAACAACTCTCCATAGTTTTCTTGTACAGGCCTTTTCAGGCATATACTGTATGTGCCTCCACCCTTTTTCTTTTTTATATGACTCTTGTAATAATATGTAGGTCTTCCTTGTGTTTTCTTTTTAATTTTCATTCCAATTAAATCAGGAGTCATATTGTCCCAGTTTTTGGATTGTGCTCTAGTGCAGATAATTATCACCCTTTTACACTTTGCATCAATTCTTGACCCTCTCGAGTTTTATACAGTACTATTCATTGGTTTTCAAGCATTAGGATACCGGGGCCTCCTTCATTTACAGCCTAAAAAAGATAATCCTATTAAGATATTATCTCTTCCAAACTTGGAAGTTACCTTTGGTTTTTTTCTGTTTTGAGATCTGAATTATATCTCAGAGTTCCTATTGAAAAAAAATCAAGCAGTTCAGTATTTTAGACTTCAAGTTCATTTGAAATTCCTGTTAAATTCAGTAGATTTTAATTATGGCTCTTCTCACATTTTCCGTTATTGTTACAATTACAGACCTGACCATATGCCATGGATTAAACTAGGTAATAATACAGTAATATAAGAATCCAGTACTTTATAAAATGTTTGTGTAGTTGTTTTTCTTAGCATTTGTCCTGCATGGTTACAGGGTCTTCTTGTTTTTGGACTTGCCTGCTCCTTACCGTGAAGCTGTCAATGTACGATGCATCAAGAAGTTTGGTTTATCATCTGGCTCTTCAGAGCCTGATGCTGATTAAGGAATGATTGACTGGCCCAAAGTTATCCAGCTGCCTCTGTGCCTAAGGGAGGACTAGAATCTGGGTCTCCCCACTCCTAGCCTAGCGCCTTAAAGCACTACTTCCCTCTATATCTTTTATGTAGCATGATACCTAAAATGATCCTATATATATTCTTGAGGATTGATTATTTATAATAAAAAATGAAAAAACTATAAATGAAGCAGAAAAGAAAGAGAAGATGCCTGGATGTGTTATGGATGCCGCCATTATCTTTCATCAGTTCTTCCTATTTTAAATTGTTCCACAAGGCAAAATGAATTTAAAATGCATGTAATATATCATATATAATCATACTTCTTTGGGCTTAAGCCATGCCAACTTATTTTGTTAATTGTAATCTATCTCAGTTAAAATTCTAAGCCAGTGTTTCTTTTTGTCAGAAGAAAGTAATGAAAGTCTATAATAAGTCCCATTGCTACTACAGGTAGTCCTCGACTTACAAGCACAATAGGGACCAGAAAATTCATTGTTAAGTGGTACGGTTATTAAGTGAGGCATCATGTAACCACACCCAATGTAAGAGCTTTTTTGCCACAATTGTTAAGCAAGGCATCATGTGACTCTGACTTGTGACATTGCCTGCCAGCTTCCCCATTGACTTTGCTTGTCAGAAGCCAGCTGGGAAGGTTGCAAATAGCGATCACATGATTGCAGGATGCCGCAACTATCGTAAATGCATAAAAGTTGCCAAGTGCCTGAATCATGATCACATGACCGCGGGGACACTGCAATAGTCATAAGTCCGAGGACCAGTTGTAAGTTACTTTTTCAGTGCTGTTGTAATTTTGAATGGTTGATAAACAAATGGTCATAAGTCGAGGACTATTTGTAACAATTTATTTTGATTGTTTAGAGAAAATGTGCTTACTGTATTTAGAATGCTGACATATGTTCATCAACATTTTGAATTTATACAGCTTTCTTATTTCCCTAATATGTGAAGTAAACGGTACTGCTGAATGCTGTGATATAGCATCAGAACTCTTGAATCCTGAATCAGACAAATGTACAAAATACTTATATTGTTGTAATATGTGTCTCAGTGAGCTTAGTCTTTTAACATCAGTTGGACTAGGACTATCCTAGAATTCAATTCTCAACTTGTTTATTAGTGAGTTAACTTCACTAAATGCAGTGAAGCTACCTGTAAGAAATCATGCTTAGCGTTTCACTGCTAATTCAAAAATTAGTTATCTAAGCATTGGAGAATTTCTGGATGTGTTTTATACTGCCAGGAAAACAGAAGGTGAACTGCAGAGTATGAGATGAAATGAGTCCTACCATGATGCAGGACAACCTTTCCCACCTTCATGCCTTCCTGATATATATATATATATTTTGTCTGCGCTCAGTCATTGCTGACCCTGCAGTGACTGCTTGGATGAGTCCTTGCAGTTTTCAAGGCAATTGTTTTTCGGAAGTGGTTTGCCAGAGCCTCCCTCCTAGAGCAAAGCCCAGCTGGCGAGCGCAGGAGGCGGGTTTCCGTTGCTTCGCGCCCTTTTCGGGCGCGCACGGTTTTTTGCGCTTACCGGCAACTGCTCCCAACTCCTTTTTGCAAGGCGCCACCAGCATTTTTCCTCCCACCGGAGTGAGAGTACCCATTTATCTACTCACGTGAGTTTTCGACCTGTTGGGTTGACAGGAACTGGGGAGGAAACAGGAGCTCACCCTGTTTAACGCAAAGGCTGGACTCGAACCGCTGAAGCGTCAACCATTTCTGGCCGGCAACTTTCAGCGTCATTAAGCCGCTGCACCACCACGTCCCCCTTCCTGATATATTAGGATGACATATTTTACATTTCTTTATATGGTTGCTTATTTGCAACAGTACCGGGATGTAATTGGGATATAATACACCCATAGTCTACACCTTGGGTTGTGAATATTACATTTTTTTTGTATCCACAAAGTAAGATCAGGTTTCTTTCTCTCCCATTGACTGATTGATCGATTTACAATATTTGCAGACTACCTCAGCTGTGAGACAAAGATT
Source organism: Python bivittatus (assembly GCF_059951505.1). Taxonomy (NCBI): domain Eukaryota; kingdom Metazoa; phylum Chordata; class Lepidosauria; order Squamata; family Pythonidae; genus Python; species Python bivittatus. Next base: position 23,920,000 of record NW_028277074.1, read on the forward strand.
GAACAAAGTACAGTAAATGTTCTTTTTAATATCTTCACTGTTTGACATATTTTTTTTCCTTGAAGGATAAGACCATCAATGGCAATTAGTCATGACACCTATATATTACTCTGATATCAGATATAATATGCCTTGTGCTTTAAAACATGAGTGATAAGATATCTTGATGCTCAGGCCCTGTTTGGGCATTTCCCATTGATGTCTGTTTGACAGCTGTGGAAACATAATACTTTATTGTAAAATAAAGTAAACGTAAAGTAAAATAAAGTAAAAACTAAAGTAAAATAAAGTACAATAAAGTAGAGTATTAAACATAATACTCTACTCTGCCCCAGAATTTCTCTTTTAATATATTTGGTCGCATCCTTGAATTCTGGCTACAGGATTCCTGTTATTATATCCAGGAATATATATTTTTTGTTTCTTACCCCTTGATCCATTTTTTTTAAAGATGCATCTAGGACATCAACACTTGACTTTTCTGCAAGAATTCCTGTACTTTCAATGGTTTAATTAGAAACAGGCACTAAGAAGATGTAGTTAGTTGTTATGTCATCTCCATGCCAGAAAAACATTTCATCTGTGCAATTTATGCTGTCAGTTGGCTGTTAAAGGAGTCCTGCCAAAACAAAACAAAAAACATAAATAATTACAATCCTTTACATATTTGCTATGAAAATACAGCTTCTCTCTATTGAAAACTGTAGATGGGGCCAATATTTGGTGGTTTCTTAAATGAGGTATTTGGGGTTTTAAGGGCAAAATAGTTATCTTAAGGCTTGCAGATTTTCAATTCACTCATCTTTCCATGAACATTCTCACTCGTTTTTGGAGTAGGGCTCTTGACATGGTACAGGTGCAGACTTCGAGCTGGCAGATGTCATGTGCCCATGACTGTTCTCTCAGTCCAGTATAGTTTTCACTGTTCATACTAAGGCTCAACCCAGGCATGCTATCAATCATGCGCCCCTTTTCTACTGGTTTTCTCCTCAATTGTGGAAGAACCAGCTTCTTTTAACCTATAAGTTTTTTTAAAAAGTGACTTTTGTTTTCATATGAGTAAAGATGTGCAGTTGGTTGATTAGTCTACTCAGTATTACTATTGACTGATGGTCTAATTTCAGATATGAATCTGTACTCAGGTAGGAAGATACATAAGAAGTTTTATTTCCAGAGTATGTGCTCTATCAATTCAACCAGAACAGTTCCTCATAGATAGAAAGATCAGTGTGAACTTATTGGCCACATTTGGATAATCAAATCCTAGCTTATTCAGATAAAGATGCATGAACGGAAACAATCTAGAAGTCAAAATTAATCAAAATCTGGAATTAGAATTAATGGTTTGTAAACAAGCAATAATGTGTTAAATATTTTGATCACCCCCCCCCAAGGATTGTGTTAAAAGTGATTAATAAAGGCTTTGAAACTTGATGAGTACCCGTCAATCCATTCTATTGGTAATTAACTTTCTGAAATGCTCTGTGCTCCTACACTCCAAATTCCCAGGCAGCCTCCTCTCCCATCTTGACAGTGTAGAGCAAACAGAGAATAGTCTCAAATTTAGCAAGGGTCCAAGCCATACAGGGTTTTAAAAGTGATGATCAGCATTTTGAACTGGGCCTAGAAGTCTACCAGCAGCCAATGCTGCTTCCAGAGGATAGATGTTATTCTACTTGGTGCTGGTCTGCTGCTGTTTGAATAATTTGGACTAACTCTGTATGGGAAGTATCCTCCAGAACCCTTCTTGACTGAAGCTGTCTCATCTATAAACGATTAATAGTTTTAAATTTGATTTTGTTCCCAATTTTTAAAAAGAATTTAAATTTATGAACTTTCCTCATGAGTTTATTTTCAGTAACCTTACTTAGAGCTTTGTAATGGTTAGCACTCTACATAAGCCGAATGCAATTTTTTGGTTTTTGTTTTTTTTTTAAACAGTGCTACTGCATACTTGTGGCCAAATTTTTGCCAAATACCCCGATGAATAGCCACAGATTCAGTCTGGGTGGTATAAACAAAAATAATGGTTTTCTGTTTTTCTGTTGACTTGTTTGATAAACTAAGAGCATTATTTTTATTTTGTGAGTTGTGTGCCTGATTTTAAGTAAAAGTACATTGCAGCTGCTTAACAATATTCCAAAAAAGGTTATAGTAATCTACTGAATTTACCTACCTACCTATTTATTATTTAAAGTATTATTTTGCTTGCAGAATGTCTATGGAGTGGCTGGCATATAATCTCTGCCTATGGCGTTACAATATTTAAGCTATGATAAAAATGGAAAAATCAATGGATAGAAATAGAGGAAGGAGGGAAAACAAAATCAGGTACCAGTTGTGTAATTTAAATAATAATTCTTATATCATTACAAGCTGGCAATGTTTCTTTTGTCAAAGATGTGTGGAGTCATTATTCCCCTCTACTCTGCACTGGTGAAATCGTACCTGGAATACTGCATACAATTCTGAGCATTGCATTTCCAGAAGGATATTAGGAAGTTAGAACATGTTCAGAGGAGGATGCCAAAGGCAATATAGGGATTTGAGAACATACCTTATGAGGACAAGTGGAAGAAACATGAAATGATCAGTCTGAAGGAAAAAAGATAAGGGGAGACATGGTATCAGTGTTCAGGTACATAAAAGAGTGCCATAGGGAATGGTCAGAAACTATTTTCCATTGCCACAGAAACTAGGACTAGAAATAAAGGATGAATTTTAGCTACTAGATTTCATTTCAGAAAAATTTCTTGCCAGTAACATATGTATGGCAGTGGAACCGTCTACCTATGGATATTGTGAGTCTCCATCTTTGAAGGTTTTTAAGAGAAGGCTGGACAGTCACCTGTTGTGGATGGTTTAATTGATTTTCAGGAAACATTGAAGAGGATTGGACTAAATCACCTTCCACTTCCATAATTTTATGATTCTATGAAGAGGAGAAGCTTGGTAGAATGATCTGTTAATCTGGCCTCTTTCCCATTTCCTCTTCCATTACTGTGGCTTATAGAAGTAAAATTGTTAGGGGGAATAGCAACTTAGATTACTAATGTGAATAAAAATCACATATAGCTATGTCTGAGTAGTGAAAAAACATACACTTTACTATTTCTTAACCTCAATTTATGGAAGATCATTCACCTGCAAAGTAGGTGTAATTTTTAAATTTCATTCTGTTCCTCCCCAAATATGCTAACAGGAAGGCCCCCTACTTTCTGTCTTGTTGGATTAATATAGCCTTATTCAAAGTGGTTCCCTCTAGGTGTGTTGAGATATGCTGGCTGGAAATTCTGGAGGATACAATCCCAGAATTTAAAAATAATGACTGTGAATAAACATCTATGTCCTGTTAAAAGTAACACAAAAAGTCATTGTGCAATGTATTCTAGAGACTATAATTGGTTTTATTGATTTAACACTGTTAAAGCATTCAGCAACCCTATATGAAGAGCTATATATGCTTTATGAAAATGATAGTTTAATTTTTAACTTATTATTTTAAGAAGCCTCCTGTTTCATAAGAATAATAATGTCAGTTATTTAAAAGTGTTATTTCTTGTGAGAGAAATAATACTTGTATTTCTAAAAGGATGCAGTGGGTGCTTTGGCAAACAGATGTATAAAATAGTTCATTATAATTCAGTTTCATCATCGTATCTTAGGCTATTCTAAATAGGGTCATGTGCAATAAAGCTGGAATCTTCACTTAGCTCTCTGAGGCAGCTTTTTACCCAGTGTGCCTAGATAATTAAGAAAGCAATTTCTGCTTGTCTTCAAGAATATCAGACGTTCTGGAATCATTCAGTGAATATTTTGGCAATGGGTCCTTTCTAAATCTCTTAGAATATATGTCTATTAACAACATTTCTGAAAGAAGAAATACTTTATGTCACATGATAGGATCCTAAGGCACCTAACTACATGTAGAAAAACCACAAATCTTTTTTTTGAGATTGAAAATTGCATTAAAAAATGAAACAAACTTATATGCGATAAATGAATTATGTAGATAAAAGAATGCAAGTTTAGCTTCAACTTGTTTACACAAGTAGGAAGAGTAAAATTACGTTGTTTTTATTGCATTCCTTGGATATAAAAGATTTGATCAACATGTAATTTATATATCTGAAGTGTTAATTAAAATGTGCATGTTGGAAAAAAGTCCAAGCTTTGGACGTAATAAGTCTGGATTTCACAATTTGGCAAGTTATTATCTTGGCATCCAGTAGCTGTACTCACAGCCATCTTCAGGAGGGGGGCAGAGGGCAACAAGTGATGCAATGTGTTTTGTGACATTGCTATGGAAACCCTGCCCCTTATCTATTTGTATGTGATGTCAGAACACAAGTACAAAAGGGTAGAGTTTGCATCATGATGTTGCAGTGCAACTATGGAAGGGTGGAATATGTCTTGATGCCACAATCATTTTGGCATCATTGTTAGGAAACACTTATGGCTATATTATATTCAAGGGTAGGGCTATTTTTTACTAAAAAACTTTAAAATAAAAATCTCATTTAAGAAAAGCTTTTTTCCATCAATTATGTACATTAATAGCCAAATCCTGTGCAATTTTCTGCAGAAAGTTGCACTGTGTTGACCTACAAATACACATTCACAATGCAATCTAAACATATTTTCATATTCTTCCTTCTTTATATTATTTTCAGTGGTTTCCTAGTTTTGAGAAGGTCAAAATGTTGGGCTAAGACCAGGGAGATGCTCAAATATTCAACTGTAAAGCTCACTGAATAACTCTGAATCAGTATCAGCCTTTCCAACTAATCTACCTCAAAGGCTTATAAGAAGAGAGGTGGTGGGAAGCTTGTATGTTACTTTGATCTTTTTAAAGAAAAGCAGGATTTAAATGTAATAAATGAGCATAGGTAATTAGTAATACTACTGAATTCTTATTGGCTTTAAAATTATTGATTGATTGATTGATTGATTGATTGATTGATTGATTGATTGATTAAATGTATATGCCGCCCAACTCCCAGTGACTTTGGGCAGTTTACAAAACGAAAAAAAAAATTAAAACAAGAAAACAACATAAAACAAAAAAGGGCAAAGATGGCAAAGATAACTAATCCAGATGGGAACTAAGAAAAAGAAGAAAAGGGGCTTCAGTCCCATTTGCCAAAGGCCTGGCTGAAGAGCCAGGTCTTCAGGGCCCTTTGAAACACCAGTATGGTTGGTTTTCCTTTTCCTTTTCCTTTTCCTTTTCCTTTTCCTTTTCCTTTTCCTTTTCCTTTTCCTTTTCCTTTTCCTTTCTTCTTGCTAGGTACCGCCAAATTTTTCTGACATTGTTTATTTTTTTCTTTGCAGGCTTAAGAAAGTGAGTGTAGTGTAGTGGTTAAGGTGTTGAGCTAAGCCCAGGAAGACCCTGATTTTAGTCCTGCTTTTTTTTTTTTTCTCAACCCAATTTTGTGGAAAAATAGGAGGAAATGCTACGTAAACTGCCTGAAGTTCCCTAAGTAAAGTGGGATAAAAACTTAATAAGTGAATTAGAGCTAGAAACTTGCTTGGTTTTAGAAAGAAGACAAAAGAACCTGATCCTTACATTATATTTCCAATACCAGGTGTGACAGTGAGTAAGCCCTACTCAGATGTAATCTCTTGATAAGTAATACTTTGACATTAGTGAATCCTCCATACTTTAAATTAGGGTTCAATTTGATCTCGATCTCTTACTCCCTACTCCCTCTGTCTATAAATGTCTCAGCAGGTGGTAGCATCCAACAGACCTTGGCTGGTCTCAAAAGCTTAGTAGGATTGGACCAAATTAGTAACTCAGTAAGAGAATATCAGGGAGTTTCAGAGGCTGTAAAAGCTAGACTGGGATGTCCAAAAAATCCTGGCAAATCCTTCTGTAACCAAAAATAACTGCACGGACGCAGTAACCAGGAATTGAGCTGCAGTAACCATGACAAATTTACCTTATTCAGAATTAGGTTCACCACTCATTATAGTAAAATCATAGCGGACTTAATGGATTGAATTCCCTAAACCAGGATTTCTCAATCTTGGCCACTTTAAGATGTGTGGACTTCAACTCCCAGAATTCCCCAGCCAGCATATCCTAATACAGGTAGTCCTCACTTAATGACCATTTGTTTAGTGACTGTTTGAAGTTATGATGGCACTGAAAAAAGTAACTTATGACTGGTACTCGCACGTATGACTGTCACAGCACCTCTGGCTGTGGTGGCAGCCAGCTCGCACTTACAACTGCAAGATTTGCTTAACAACCATGTGATTCACTTAATGACTGCACTGATTTGCTTAATGACTGCCGCAAAAAATGTAAAATTGGGTCTGGTCACATGATGCCTTGCTTAATGACTGCCCCACTTAACAACAAATTTTCTGGTCCCTATTGTGGTTGTTAAGTGAGGACTACCTGTATATATTTGTGTCCTAGTGCATATAAAAGAAGGCTTTCTTCCTCCCACACTTTCATTATAGAAATACAAGAAAAGGAGAAACTGTAGATAGGCAATAAAGCCTAATAAGATACTATAACTGTTCAGATTTGATTCCAACAAGTGTTTGGAGCATGAACATAGTATCTGTTTGCAATTCTTTAAACCAACTATGTCATTTTCTGGGATCAGATGGATCCTGCATACTATAAACATCTTTCTGCATTGTAAAATCCTGAAAGATACCTCATCCTTATTGCATTGAGAAGAAAATGAAAAGAGCCAAGCACTAATATTCTTATGGCAACAAGAATAGACTATATACTGTATATGAAGACATGCTAATATTTCCTTATGTCATATTTTGTGTTTGCTGGATGCTAGCTACCACAGCTCCAGCCGCAGAATTACTTTGAACACGCAATTCACATAGCAAGAGATATACTTTGAATGCTGATAATAGGTTTCCTGGCATTCTGGTTATACTTTGAATTTAATACAGCTTTTGAGCATCATTGTGGCATAAACTTTGGCAGGCTTGATGCATCAAGTTAAGATGACCTTTACAATGGACTAATCTTGCCACTTCTTATTTTGTTTTTGTTTTGTAATAGGATGGCTTAATATATCAGGAAAGAATAAAACAATTAGTTATGGAAAGAATAATCTTCTCATAACATTAGTGAACCTACACAACATCCTAAACTTAATGCATGTTTATTTGGAAGAAAGTCACAATTTGTTCATTTGTCCTTAGGTCCAAATGTGCATGCATATGACATAGTCATATAAATTGGGAGTAAAGAAGAAATCTGATAACGTGTCACAAGAATTTGGAGTTTTTCCATCTACAGTAATGAGAAAAAACAAACCTGGAGTAATATGCACATATATTCAACACCCTTCAGAATTTAATTTGAAATTGAGCATGATTGAGTCATATTTCATTGATTTCCCTCCCACCCCCTATCAGTGGGACCAATTTTTCATTCATAACCACACATTGTTATGTCATGCAGTAGATCTTTCATCTTCTAGTTTTAGAGCTAATTCCTTTGGTGCTTATCCTTGTGACCCAGAATCACAGCTTCACAGCTGCTAGTTGAACAGTACTAGGACTTGTGGATCGCATGCAATTGTTTGCAACCCCTCCCATATTTTCAACTGTAGGAAGTGTATGATGATCTTTTATTTCTCCATTTGGACTGCTGGTCTGTTAAAATTCACTATGTATACAAACTACACTGTGTGTAATTTATCTGGAGTCTGATTTATGGACTTTCATTAGCAAACTAATTAAAATGTTTCAGATGTTAAAATTTGAAATTTTAACATTTGAAACATCCTTTTGTTGTAAGCACATGCTTTAATTTATAAACACCTTACTTGGTTGAAGTTCTGAGAAGTTTTAAATACAGAATACAAATTAACAAGATATATTTTCCAAAAGTAGTACTGCATTCAGAAAGGTGTATTCCTTTTTGCAAATTTAAATACTTTTTCACACTTGTGTAAAAATGCATTACTGTACATTTTACTGTATTATATATTAATTCTATCCCTGAAAGACCAACATTGAATTGTAATCATAAATTTTGTACCATTGACTCAACAATTGTGCTCCCTACAATTGTGGTTTGTTGAATTGTGTTGAATAAAGTGATCTCTCTTGTGGTAGAGATTATGTGGGTAGAAGATGTTGATTATTTACTCAATTATTTTAATGAATAGCTTGTCCTAAAATCTAGTGAGGTTCATTATACATCACAAAGCGGGAGTGGGATGGCTCCTTGTTTCTTTTTTATGTAACTTTACCTTTTTAAACTGATATAAGAAAAATCAGTTTTTTTGGATGGATTTGTATTTGTTCTTATGCATTGCATCTGCATTTAAATAATTTAATTTGCACTTAATAGATATTTAGTTCTTTATTGGGTATATTCAGAAAACAGATAACATTTTTGTTTCAGATTGAAGCAAACTTGTGTTCTGGAAGTTATGCTGAACTGTTTTGGATTGCTTGGGATTCAACACAAACAAATTCTAGAATGTTTTGATTATTCTGGTTTTGGGGAGTTGGGCAAGATTGGTGCATGTTGCACCCTCTCCTTCCCATCTGCTGGCCCACCTGTCCCTCATCTTCTTAGTACCCTCCCATGTTTCAGTGCCCTCCTTCCCCTCAGCTGGTCTAGCCATTGATGTCCACGCACCCCATGGCCAAGGAAACTCCTCAGCCTTGGCTTTTTCTCACACTCACCTCCTGAAGTGCTTTTGTTTGGAACAACATCAGTCCATATCTGGATCAAAACAGCCGCGTTCCATTTTGTATACAGTTTTTTTTCGTTCGGTTATGTGCTATCCCAAACTGGCTGTTCTGTTCATGGAATGGTTCATACCACCAGAATGTTTAGCACATTCTTTATACGCTTTTTAAAATGCAGTGGGGATGGCATGTCAAGCCTGAGAGTTGCTTTATGATTGTAGTTTTTAACAAAAGTCTAATTCTTAGCATAAATGAATTCTTCAATTTCATACACATTGTTCTTATTCTGTACAGGAAATACAGTACAGTATTTGAATTTAAATAACTTTAATTTCTTTATAAGTCTACTATGTAAGACTTTTAAAAATTCACTTTAGAATACCAAGTGCCTTCAAGTATAGTATTTTGTTTGATTGGCTTGCATAGAGAGTAGTATAATACTGAACTGTATAATTTAATGTTATATTCTTGAAGCCAATAAGATGAAAAATAATGGTTAATGGCACATTGCGCTCAAGAGTAAATTCCAGACTTTCCAGGACTTAATCTAGAATAGTGTATTCCTGTTTTGCCATTCCAAAGTTTACAGTACAAGTTTTTTTCCCCCCTGTATATAGTATAACCTCTGAGTCATACCTATAAGGGGTTCTTCTCTCCTGTACTAAAGAGCCTTGCTGTTCCTTAGGGGTGAGGCAATTTGAGTCATCCTGAATGGTTTGTCCTGGCATATGTTTCATGTCCATAAACTGAGATGGGGGGGCTGAGCAGCAGGAAGCCTTAGTGTGAATCCTGTTTAAGAACAAATATTGCAACCAGGTTATGCTGGTAACTATTGTATACTGGGTGCAGATTTTTAGGGTTCAAACATAAATTTCATATGTTGTAATTCTGATCTTAAAAAAAGTGTTGAATTTTATTTGCAATTGAGAATGGGGATAGGAGAAATAATTTTTAAAAAGCCATGTTAAACTGTTGCTGTTCCGTGTTAATAATGAAAAAAAAATAGTATATAGATGAAATGAATGAGTTCTACAAGTAACAGAAAATGTTTTGTAAAAAAAGAGAAAAGGAAGGGTATATTTGATTCTGGATCCATATATAAGAGAATTGGCTAATTACCTTGACAAACGGTAGTTTAATTTTCTTTTCCCTTAAGGCTGTTTATCCTCTTAACTGCTTTGTTTTCTTAGATGAATCAGAAATGTTACCTAATTAAATGAGCACAGAAATTGGAAGAAAGGGAATATCATAAATAGGAATCAATTGATTTATAAAGCAAGTTTTCAATGCTTCAGCTAATTTTTCCATGTGCTAGATACTGAATAGTTCTGAATGTGGCTGAAGCAAGCAAGTTTCCTGCTTTAAAGCACTAGCAGTCAGGCTGGGCGTTTTCAGTTTCTAACGCTGCCTCCCCCTCCCAATGAATGTCCTTTGTGTAACCCCAGCTAATTCAGAAATCTTTCTGTGTAGTGAGGACTGCCCTATCATGTGACAGAGGCAACCAGTTGCAGCCTGTGATTGGCTAGCTCTTAGAGAGCTAATTAGCGGCTCTGTATAAGAACTCCCTGCCCTGAAGTTAGAAGAACCTTTACTCACACTGCTTAGTTACGTGTAAGTTAAAATGCTGAGGCTAGCCACGATTTAGCAGCAGCATGTGATAAAGTTTAACACTTGCGTGGGCTTGATTGAGCCAAGCGGTAGACAATAAAACCAGCTGCTGCCAATCTGGATTAATGAGCATCTTCTAGGGGTTGGTAACTGCCACTTTAAGATTGCTTACCCCTTTCCATGGACTGCAATTGAGAATCTTTGATGGGAACTTGTCTGAGCTTATTTTCCTTTCTTGTTTTTAATCACAGGAATGAAGCATTGATGACACTTTATCAGCACTGGAAAATGACTGTAGGGGGAAGCCTTTCATTCTGCCTTCTCTTAAAAGCTTTTTGTGATTTGACTTGTCTAGCTGTGATGGTGAAGGATTGTTAGTTAACGGAAGCTGAAAAAGGCATCACCAGGAAGTATTGCTGACTGGGAATGGGTAAGTGTGATGCAATATTGGCTCTTGCTACACATCATCTCTTAATGCAGAATGTGTAAAAAAAAATGTCCTGAATTTTAGATCTTCCACAGTGTGAATAATAGTGTAATTAAAATCAAGTATAATGATTCTTTAATTTCCTTAACCTCTTTTGGTTTAGCATAGGTGAAATAAACAGTTTGCTTTGAACTTTTTGGACAGATAGTTCAATTACTAAGAGACATGAAAGTGACCGAAAAGATAAATACTGTAATTCAGGACAACGTTTTAAGGAAAGAACATGGTTTTATTTTGCTGTTTCTGTTACTATAAATTTACAAGTTTCTATTTTCAGGTAGGAAATGTAGGAAACATTTTTGGGTAGTGAAACTTTAAGGAATATTTTTGGAAGACAAGCGTGGTTTTTAAATTGATCATTTCCCTTTCTACTAACATTATGCAGTAACTGGCAGAGGTACATTGTTATAAACTTAAATATCAGTATACAGTCTTCTGAGAATGAAACAGACTTAAAAAAATGCTACTTTTCACTGGCTCAGCTCCATAACAATTCTTTCCTGACATAATTTATTAACCTTTTTTTTTTAAAGGAACTTGTTATTAAATCTATTGGTACAGTATAATTTAGGAGTGTAAAAAGTGTATAATATATATATTAGTAAAGAAAATCTGGTACAATGTATTCTGATTTTTGAATGAACCTTCTAAGTAACAAAGCTGTCATTTGCTAAGAGAAATTTTTTTTTTTTTTTTTTTTGGTATTAGTCATGCTTCCTTCAATTCGCTCATTTACAGATTTTCCTTATAAGAATAGTTGTCTTGAAACAAATAGAGGAAACAATTAGTTGGTGGTCAATAAAATTTAAGTAGGACTATAATCAGGGAAAAATACAGTGAACTTGTGTATAGAATGTCTTATTTTTATTTACAGTTTTTGGCCTAAATTGGTTTTTTGATAGCAAGCTTGTAGCTTTTGTGATGTTTGAAGTTTTTGTGGTGTTTGAAACTCACTGCAGAAAATGAAGTCAACTTTTACTCTGTAATTTCTCTACCTATATTCATTTTTTTATCCAACATTCAAAATTACACAGGAAGTTCTTAATGAGAAGAGCAATGAAAAAGGAATAGGCGTTCAGATAAGCATACTTTTTAAACAACTCTGTTCCTTATTAAACTGGAAAGAATGTGAACTCCACCTTGGCAATAATTCTTGCCCTAGCTAAGGTGTGTCCAATGAACACCTGGGAAACAGATACCTGCTAGATATAAGTAAATTTAGGGGAAGGCTTTATATTTATTTTGTCATAAAAGATAGGGTTTCTTATTTAAGCTTCAGTCTAAGACTTATAGGTAATTTTTTTCAGTGTAGTATTATATCTGGATATTCTTGAATGTAAAAGAAGCCGTTGTAGCTTAAAAATATCCAGCTATTACTTTTTGAAAAGTGAGTGATCTAAACATCTCATTTTCATTTTATTTACCTGATTTTGAAATATTAGTGAAACGAATTACATTAAGATACGTTTGCTGATTGTGTTTTTAATATTTACATATGTCCAATGAAATAGCTCTCCCATGTCATGTTTTCACTAAATATGCAAAACACTGAAAAGGTGACTTAATTATAAAAGTTTTTGCCTCATTAACCCCTTTGGTATCTGGATACTTGGCAAAATCAGAAGAAAAAAGAGTTTTTGTTTTATAAACATGTGGAGGTTTAGTTTTGGTTTTTTGCCAATCATAAAGTTTCCTATCTGGTGACATGTCCATGCAGCTTTCTTGGCAACAGTAAGGAAGCTGTTTAGCATGGCCTTCTTCCGGGATGTTCCAGTCTATCTTACAGCCTTGTTTTCCCTAGGAGTCTCCCACCTAAGTACTAACCAAGCTTGATACTGCTTAGCTTTCAGCACCTAGACAAGATCAATCAGGTGATGTCAAAGAATTGTTGGTAATGCAAAAGAAATGCTGGAGTATGGTTACTATCTTCAACATCTCAAATCCATTTACAATGTTGAGTATTTATCTGTGGTAATAGAATATGTGAACTTTTAAAAAGGTCTTCATATATATGTATGTATGTATTCATATTCTGAGTGCTGTTCTGCAGACAGCGAGAGCCAGTTCCAATCAAATTATCTATCATATTACGGAGTATCTGTTTAGATTTATGAGTCAGAGAAGATATGATTAAAGTACTGTAATTTTGGAATCTCCTTAAAATATACTTCCAGGTTTTTATTTCCATACAGTATTTTAACTTGTTAGCTTTTAGCATTTCACTATTATATAACTGTATGTACCAGGCATTTACAGATACTTCCCAACAAGTACTGGCTATATCTCCAGAATAACAGTAAGAATTTTCAGACATTTGGTGATTGCTCATTTTATTTGCATATGCTACTTAGACAGTCAGAAGTCTGTTACATGAACACATACATCAAAGGTACTTGCACTTCTGTTGAAAAGGTACAACTCCACAACTTTCTTGAGCTGCTTCTCATTTCCAAGAATAGTAAACACATTCTTTCCTAATCTTAACCTTAAATATGCTTGTGTGAATGTGCTAGTTCTGCACCATTTAATTGTTATGATTATCTTATTAAAGCATATATCATTACAAAGATAACTTTATACTGATTTTTGTATTAACAAGGGTTGGAGAACAATGTTGTAAAATACTACTTTAATTTTAAAATTATTTTATAAGAGATAAAAGCATAACTTCAATTATTTTGAACTACCAGATGCTTAAAAGATAAAGTTAAAAATAGTTCTCAGGTATTAAATATGAAAGACCTAAGAACCAGTTCATTCTAAACAAGGTAAAGAGATAAAGACAATGTTAAGATGAGATCAACACTTCAGCTGCTTTGGGAGAGACATTCTTTGTCTTATCAAGAGGTATAATCTAGATATAGTGTTCAAGGATGAATGGCAAAACAGAGCTTAATAGGCATGATGTCTTAATAGGCATGATGAAAAGATTAGTTTTTTAATAGTGATTGTTGTCAGCTTTCTTAATTTCATTTATTGTTCACTTGGTTCCTTATCCTTACCATGTTTTGTGTCCATAAATTTTTCATCCTTTTCCTAATCTATAGTAATATAAGCAAGTTTCCATGTTACCTTATCAGGAATATTTAATTAAATTAATTAAATGTCCATTTAATGTAGACCATATAAATTTATTATGAGTCTGCCATCTTTAATGGATATGAAAACAGTCTTTAAAAGCCTCAGTAATTGCACTGAAATTGAAAGGGAGAAGGCAACAGTAGCAGTTTCTGTCTTCCAGTCAGAAGATAAGTTGGTGGGAAAAGAAGTTGCAATACAAAGAATATGTATTCCTTGATGTTCTAGGCCTTCCTAGAGTTGAAATAGTGAGTGATTATGTATAGAAGTGACAATGGTAAAATTCTACATCAGAGTGAGAGGAAAATTGTTATCATTTTCTGGACATGAAAATGGGAGGAGCTGTCTGTGGGTTTCCCTTGGAGATCAGGAACTCTGTTGATTTCAGTAGGGTTAGGTGTTTCCGACTGTCCTTAAGTTTAAACTGATAAGTATCTTAAATATTGGGTCTTCATATTTTGCAGCGTAAGTTGAATATTAATGATCATTTTCTTTTAAAACCAATTTTAGAGCCTATTTCATGATGTAAACAGTTATCCACTGGGGTACATTTAATACAAAGTCTAAAAGAATTATGATTCTGGCACACAGGATTATATTTTGAATGAAGTATCATATGTATAATATAAGTTACACTCTCTCTAGGTATATACATTACTTTGTTTTACTAGTCTATTTCAGATATAAAGTGAAGAATGTTCTAACTTGCCATTGGGAAACACATCAAAACCAGACTAATTATGTTTTTCAGTCTGCAGACGTTATTGCACTATAAGGGCTAAATTACACTTTGTTTCTCCCTCCAAGTATTGAGAGTATTCACTAAATTTTTCTTTGCTTTTTTGTGTTGCCAATATTAGAAGTTTAAGAAGTTTATATGGAGGTCCTTCTTGTGGGTATTTGGTGTCTGTGCCTTTCAACTTCCATCAGCCCCTACAGCACCGTCAGTGGAAAGGGATTCTGGGACATGAAGTCGAAAACATCAGGAGGGTACAAGGTCTCTTATCCCTGCTATATGCAGATCTAAACACCAAAGGTTCCTGTTGCCCTGCTCCTTGAAAAAATGCTTGTGGCTGGGAGGAAGGTTTTCATTAGCACTGCAGCCAAGAACTAGGGTTGTAATACACCTGCTTCACCCAGATGGGAATAAAGAAGCAGTTGTTTTATGGTAGCAAACTAGCACTTAGTAGAAGGGAGATACACACTTGGTATGTTCTAGCTTTCTCCTTCTTAATAAGTCTGGCAGTATTAATCATATCTGAAGTGTATATTTTATAATGTATAAAATAGTGTCTATTTCTAATGTTAAGGATCACATAAAATATCTAACACAAATGTATGAAAATTATATTAATTGTCCCTTAGTAGTACCACAGCAATAAGTAACTAATACACGGTATGATCACTTGATTGGAAATGAGATTCTCAAATCAGTATCACTTATCAAAACCTTTTAGACATACCATCCTTAGTCTTCCTTAGACTTTTTTCTCTTTCACATCTTAAACATTTCTTGAAAAAGAGGCAATTTTATTATCCCTTACTGCAGTAGTCCCAACTGACTACTTAGGAATAATTCCTATTGAGTATAGTTGGGCAACTCCTAGGTAAAGAAGCTAAAGGACTGCAACCTTGGGTTTTAATTTTAAAAGTGTACCTCAGGAAGTAAGCCTCATTGATAATTATTAGTAACTTCTAAGTAGGCATGCTTAGAATTGGGGTGTTAAAACAACCGGATTTTTACACGAGTGAAATGGATCTCCAAACATATATGCTTTTTAATATGTTTGTTGGTAGCTTTTTAACTTATATAATTTTCTCATGATGTAAAACACAATGATTTGGTATATTTTTGTGATCTCTTTTATTCCCAGATTAAATTGGGAGTTTTTAAATTGGGAGTTATGCATTCATAATGGCAACCTGTCTAGCCTAGGGCAAGTGCTAGTCAAATATTAAATTTAACATGAAACATGTGTTATTTTTATTATTTCTGGTTTTCATGTTACTTACTAGACTGCAGTAAGACCAATCAATCTCTGGACACCCAGCCCTTTTCTTATGTGGCTCCTATAATTGGAAGCTATATCTATTAAAGATAGGATTTTTTAAAGTTGTTGGCTAACATTAAATTTTTGAATGAAACAGTAGTTGAATTAGTGTGTTCACTCATATAGAGTTTAAAAACAGCAAGTATTTCAGTTGTTTTTGTAGTTCTACTAAATATATTACATAACTATTGTCTGTGTGTATGTGTAAATAATTCTGAAGCCTGCTGTATTGCTTGAAACATTCAAGTGAAAGTATTAATTCTTAAGGGAATATTTAGAGTGCATAACATGTTATTAGGCCGTTTTAGTGGAAATGTCAGGACTAATTTTTGGACATCAGCTAATAGGCAGCTTGATTAATAGTTACTTACAAAATAGCAATGAATTTTCAGGGAAATGATTGTAGCTGCTATGAGCAGTTGTAGATTTACATACCAATTTATATATTGTTTTACTAAACTAATTTGGGGAGATGAATGCAAAGAGGGTTTGTGTGGGGAAAGTACAAAGATAATGTCCAGGCCTTCCTATTTTAGTTTGAGTGAGGCAGTAAATATTCTGAACCTCTATAAGGGTCAATGAACTAAGACTAAGTTTATAAGAAACTGGTTTATAAGTACTACATCTGTCCAGTCCTGTGAAATGTATGCTGTACTGGAGGGATTGCACTTTAAAAAAAAAAACAACAGGTTTGTAGTTTGATCATTGTCTCAATGATGACTCTGTCTGCATAGAATAGCACTTCAACAGTTATTCTTGCTGTGGTAACTTCTAGTTACTTCAGTGCACTATAAATAGGGCAGCTTTTGAAAATGGCCAGGAAACTTCCCTTAATCCAAAGGAAGGAAGCTACGACTGTTCACCAGGACTAGCCAATATGCTCATATCATGCTAGTGTTTTTTCATCTGCACTTGCAGTTTGTTTATAGGACCAATTGAAAATGGTGGTTTTCATTGCTTGGTTCTAGTCCAGGACATGCTATCTTAAAAGTATCTTAGTATACTAAGCTACCTATAACAGAAGTATTTAGGTATGTATAACAAGTTCATCATCAGTGGCCTTCTTCCAGGTGCCTCCTAGCATCCAATTATATGAAACAGTGGCTACTTTTCAGTTCTAGCTGACTTCCTAGAGAAGCTAGCTTAACAATTACCTGTTGGTCTTTTCAGTGCCAAGTGTTCACCCAACATACTGTTAATCATTTTAGTGCTTTTGTAACATTGTGCTAGTTGTTTTGCTTACCTGCTTTTATATGTTCCATTTTTTTATTGTTATAGCTGACTTTATATTTTTAATTGGTCTTGTTTTCCATTATTAATATTTTCAAAATATATGATCCATATATACCACCTGAGGAACTTTTCTCCAGCCATTTCTTTTTTCATCTTGCAATTCTTCGGTATTTGGTTTATGGATTTCTTTTATGTTTTTATTAGAATCAAAGCGGCTTTTCTTATAGGAATGGCTAGTATGTAGATGTGGGGGATTGTTGGGCTTTTTTCATTTAGTGAATCTTTCAAAAATTTATTGTAATTCCATGATTTCTCAGATTTCTTCCTTTTTTTAAAACTGCTGCTTGGAATATAGTTAATTCTTTGGAATGCTCCTAAGTAGAAGCTTTTTTGCTGGATCTCAGTGTTGTCCTGCCTAGATACTAATTAGGCTCATCTTAGCTATACCAGTGGTCTATTATTTGCTCCTAGATCATTTACTGGGGTCCCACCGCTATCTGCAGAGAGTAAGACTACTACTGAAGGGTATTTACAACTAACTGATATTACAATAGATCTAAGTTACAAAGATTGACATTTCTTTCCACTTTTCTGTATGGGAGAAAAATTTCTTCCTGATTCTGACCTTATGCCAGATTGTTAACTTTTCACAAAATCACACATACAAGCAATTATTTGTTTGAAAATGTCCTCACTTTCCATGTACAGAAAGCCAAGAAATAATTATATTTACTTGAATTAATATCCAGATTTAGTATTATGTTCAGTCTTCTTATAATCTTTGCAACTTTTAATTTTAAATGTGTTTTCTTATGGGTCTTGTTTGTGTTTAATTAGAGGGATTCATTTTTCAGTGTAAAGTGTATATGCAATCACTAGTATAACCATAAACCTATAAATTGTCATATGTATTTGGAATACAATATGTTTTGGCTTAGTACAGGAATGGATAGTATGCAGCTCCACATGCTACTGTATTACAACTCAACATCCTGTGTTACATACTGTATTTTGGATTAGTATTGCTAAAAGCCATTTTTCTTGAATCAAAATGTCAGTAGTACTGTATATGTGCCAGTTTTAATATGTGGTTCTCCTACTTTAAGTCCCCACTATTCCTATCTTTGGCAAAATCTTTATAAAGTGATTACACGTTAAAAAGGCACTGTAAAATGAGTCAGTTCCTGTTCTTTTGGTTGAGGCTTTGTTGGGAGTTCTCAAAAACGATATTTCAGAATGTGGATGTGGTCAGCCTAGTCA
Organism: Python bivittatus; assembly: GCF_059951505.1. Classification (NCBI taxonomy): domain Eukaryota; kingdom Metazoa; phylum Chordata; class Lepidosauria; order Squamata; family Pythonidae; genus Python; species Python bivittatus. The sequence continues at coordinate 23,938,408 of NW_028277074.1, forward strand.
CTTTCAAAGCATCTTAAAGGAAACCAACATCAACTGTAGCACTGATATAGTCTAAAAGTTGTCCTTAGTCACAAGGTACCCTGCAAATGTGTCTTGGGGTTTCTTGGATGCATAAGAATAAGTTCTCTGCCCCAAACTGTTATTAAATTTGATGATGCTAATAGATAAAAAATGCAGTTGTATCTAAACTACAAATATAGTTCTGATAAAGTAACTTTGACTTGTTTATAGTTATGACATGTGTCTGTTTTTGTATGCAAAATAGTAAACTAATTTTAAGCATATGAAAATAGTTAACAAAAAGCCATTTTAATTATAATGAATCTTCTTTGTGTAATAGTATAGTATCTAGTAATACCTTACTGAAGATTTTTTAAAGGAATAGTTAGTTCCTGGCAGGCAATACTTCTAATAACACTTCTTCCTAGTTTGTATATATAAAAATATAATTCCCAGTTGCCCCTAGTTCTGCTTAGTTCTGTGTTCTAATCTTTATTGTTCAGGCAACAATAAAAGAATAAGGGGAATGTAGATTCTTCATTCCAAGTAACAGTGTAAATTAGATCTTTAAGTTTATAGATTGCTTTCTCCATTGCATGATATTTGATAGTTGAAACTTAGATCTCCTAAATATATTGTTTGATTTTATAAGAACAAAAAACTTCTCATTCAAAATATCATGGATTTAATGGACTGTGACTGCTTTTGTTCTACAGTTCTACATTTTTCATAATAATTTCCAGCGATGTAACCCAAACCAAAAAGGAAGGGAAAAAAATTGGAGAAAGTCAATGATAGAGAACAATTGTTCATGCAGAATAGCTTGGTTCAATTCTTGTATCCCCAGATAAGGCTAAGAAAGAGTTGGTGTAACTCTTAAGGCCTCTATTAGTAGACATTACAAACTATTACTAACAATGTGAGCTGATATAAATTTGTGTGTGTCTGTATAATGTAAATGATATGAATAAGTTCCTGTATTTAAGACTTCCTATATTTATCCTATAGTTATAATTGGTTATACATCTAAATCTGAAAGTGTCTTCATTCAAAGGTTTAGTTGCTTCACTTTAGCAATTCCCAATCTGTTATAATCAGCATCTTCTTTTTCTTTCCAGTCAATGCTTTCATAATGCCCCAGTTTTGCTTCTTCCATCAGACCTGTATTAGGACTTTCATCAACTATTTTAAGATGAAGTGGAGTTCTACCTCTTGATTGGAATCCCCCCCCACTCTAATGTAAAAGCAAGTGATTTAATTGGATGTTAAAACATGCTTCAACTATGGAAATATATTGTTGGAAAAATGTAAATAAATGAAGATTATTCATGAAGGACTAAAACTTCCTAAACAGATGGCAAGATTTTTTTCTTTTTGGGGGGAAGAAAAAGCTAGTGAAAATTATTGAATTGGTTTATTGAGCCTTATTCAAGCTTAAGTGCAGGTGTCAGCCCTCATTACTAAGAATTGATTTTGGAGAACAGGTTATAGTTGCTCTTTTTAAGCAAGCTCTAATATAGGAGTCTCAAATTCAAATTGTCATGAGGGCTGCATGAGAAGTTCATTTGCTGAAAGGATGCAACCAGAGGCATACCCAGGGACTGTCAAAAAAGTCAAGATGATGGCTATGACTGTACAGTACAATTAAAGCCCCACTTCTTTTTACATGTGTGTTTTGTTGACATTGATATAAAAGTTTCTAGTGAGTCAAAAATAGATGAAATGAAATGGATCTTGGATGTCATTAAATATAAATTTATTAAATAAAAACCTTCACTGAATGTATTTGATTTCAGAAATGGTTTTCGTCATGCACAAGTGGTTTTCAGTAGTCTGGAATGATCCTTCTGGAGGGAGATAGCAGATATCTATGTAGGTTCCATAAAGGAAGATATTCTTTTATTGAGCAATGCACCAGCATGAAAGACTGAGAGTGGTAGGTTTTGAAACTTTTATTGAAGCTAGACCGCAGCAGTCCTTTTTGCATTTTGTCCTACAGAGACAGATTATGAGAGAAAGCTAGCCAAAATAAAAAGATTAGTAAATCAGTCCTACCAGGATATTGGAACTTTAGCTGGCCCATGAATTCAAAGCCAGTACTGTAAATGCTATATTGGTTACAAAAATGAGATCAGATGGGATCACGGTCTAGGCAAAGGTTGACATATCCCAAAAGCAGTTCCTGATTTCAAGCTCCAGTGTGGGGAATTCAAGACAGGCTGTGATAACAAAATGTAAATGAATGTAGACCTAGCCTTTGTACATGGGAAGAACTGACTGGAATAATGTTTAGTGGCTGCGGCCCTGAGATTGGAGCTGCAGAGTAAGAAGATGCTATAGGGATTGATCTTTCTTCAGAAGATGCTTATATCTGTATAATTGTGTGCAGGGATTTTGTGTGCTCAATGATCAAAATGGTGGCTGCTCATGGTTTAGAAGGCAATGTTTAGAAAGAAAAGGGTCCTAAAAATGCTACACTTTTATTGGAGACCTACATAGCTGAATCTCAATACCTAATAAAGTTGGCAGCTAGCAGATATGGTCAACTCTTGATCAGTATGTTATTAGAATAGGACTTAAGCTAAGAAAAATAACATTACCATGTACCCATCCAGTACTCTGTACATGAGCGAGAGAGGGAACCTGAAAGTGGGCCACCTTCATCCTCTATGAATTCACATTCTCTGTATCAGTTTTCTTCCTATATTCTCCTTGCTTTATGCGTTTTTAGCATAGTAGTAGAATGCCTAGTAGCTGAAATGTTCTGTGTTCTGTTTGGATATATTAAAGGTACTAAGTGTGAGATAATATTAAAACATGGCAATAAAACAGTATTTGGTTGAATAATGGAAAAGTAACAGCAGGGATAATAGTGTGGCACTTAAACTGACAGGAAAGATAAATCAGTACAGAGGAAAAGAACTTAAATACTTAAAATGCCAGGGGAAATTAAAAGACTGAATCTGGCAGTGAAAAAGACATAACACTGGAGCTAGACAAGTATTTTTCTGAAGGACATTCTGTATATAGAATTCCACCACTGAAAAAAATACTTTGTCTTGCAACCACTCACCTCATTTGGCAGAAGAAGGACCTAAGATAATGAATGACCTTTCATCAAGAGAAGTAAAGAGAAAACAAGATGCTCTTCATGTAAGCAGGGAATGTAGAGCTAGGTCTAAAAAAATAGGTTTCTCTCAACCACTATTTTATTTACCAATACTACACTTCTCTCTAGCCATGAGCAGCTTGAGAGAGACACCCTTCCTTCAGGCTAAATAATGAATCTCCCAGGCACACATTATAAGAAATGAAACTCTCAAGGCAGGAACCACAGGTTCCCAGGCTAGGGAGAGCCATTGTGTCAACATAGATCAGGTTCCTTTCAGGGGAAGCAAGAGAATTCTCAAATATCCTTTCACTTGAAAGGAAGGAGGAAAAGGCCTAGAATTTAAACCCTAGAGCATTAACCTATCTATATAGGCTTTGACTCCTATGTGTTGCAGCAGGCAGTTACTCTGTATGTAAATGGCTTAATTCTTGTCTGCAATAAAGAAATCAACCTAGCTGTGAGCCTTCTGACAAGTAAGCAAGTTCCTAAATAAAGGAGTCAATGTCTGGAGTGTCAAGATTTTCAGCTGTGTCTGTATGAAGACTAACACATATAAAAACACCAGTAAAATAAAAGAGGCTCACAGCCTATTCCTCATATTTGTAAAGATAACCAGCTTAATAAACTAAGTACCAGAACAAAAATAAGTAGATCAGCAACTTTACTTAGTCTTCCCGCAATAAAAGTTGTCTTGAAACTCTACAAATATCTCTCTCGCCCTCCCGCCCTTTGTATTCTTTTGGGAACACAGTACTGGAATGTCATGTCATGTCAGTCCAGCAAATATACAATCCAGAAAGTCAGCTTCCAGGTGATGGTTCCCCTGCCTAGCAGAATGGCTTTGCAACCTCTGTTGCCTCTGAAGTCAACTATAAACCACAGCTGACTGTAGTTTATAGTGATTGTAGAGAAAGTCAATTGCAAGCCTTTCCCTGGTGCCTGCCATACAGATTGGAAATTGGGAATTAGTCCAATATACTGTATCTGGAGGCCACAGGCTGATAGGCTGCTTTATAGCTATCTCCTAGATCTTTTTTGTTAATTTAAAACTTATTACTTATTTTTATGATTTTTGCAAAAAATAAACCAAAGCCAAGAATTTTTGAGAGTAATACATTTATGAAATATATATAATTGAGAGTGCATATATTTATGAAAACATGTTGTCCTGAGGAGAAATACAGATATTTTAAACATCCATATTTAATATTTATATTTAAGATGACATTGATACAGATGGGGCTAATCTGTAATTATATAAAATTGCCATACTTCCAGTACCCTAGTTCATTCCTGTCTCTTTATTCCTCAGAGCACTGTCTAAGCAGATAAGAAGTCCTGCTGGTTCACATGAAAGGCTAATCTAACCCCTCTTTGTCACTATTTCTAACCTTCCGAACTCTGAGATTTCCAACTTTATATTCTGTCTTCCAAGCATTCTTTTTTTAAATAAAACTTTATTAAGTTTCAAAAAGAAGATAAAATATAAGGAAACAAAAAAGAGATTAGAAAAGGAAAAGATCAAGGAAAAAGCAAAATTAAGAGTGCGGGAAAAAAAGGAAAAGGAAATAAATAGAAAAAGAATGACTTCCAGCTTTCTTTGGTACAGATGCAAATAGAAAATACATTAACCTCTTACTCTAAAATTAACAATAGTACACAATGTTTCTATCACTACATATAATTCTAATCATCAAATCCCAAAATTAAAGTTTCATTTCTTTCAGTTTCAAGCAAAAAGTCCAAAAGTGATTTCCAAGTAGAAACTAAACTAGACAAAGTCTTCTTTAATCAAAGTAGTCAATTTCTCCATCTCTGCCAGTTTCACTAATTTCACCATATGTATTTCTTCCATTGTAGGTATTTGTAAGTCCTTCCACTTCTCTGCATATAAAAGTCTCACTGCTGTTAACATGTGTAGAAACAAAGTCCCATATTTTCTCTCAATCTGTTTATCAAACCTAGAAGAAAAAAAAAAGACATTCCAAGCATTCTTGAAAACATTGCTTCTTCCACTTTTTCAATTTATTCCTAATAGTATTCCCTGGGAAATTTCCATGGCTAGCCCTCCTTAGATGCCCTTAACTTGGTCATCTATTCAGCAAGTCTCAGCATCTGATCTATTCACACTTGTTTTTCCTGCACTATTTTTTCTGTGTGCACATTATGCAAACCTGATTTGACCTTTCTGTTTTTCTAAGTATATCTATCTTCATGGTTCCTTGCCTTGAATTCATTATATTGGGTACTAATGACAGAGGGCATTAAATAGACTTAAAATGGTCATTTAAAATGTACTACTTGCTCTCTTTTCCCTGAAATTTTAATTGTAGGAATTATATCAAAAATCTCTAGCCAAAAGAAAAAAAATGCAATAGGTAGGAGGATTCTAAGCTTGCCCTTCCAATGTATAAAGTTTCCACAAGCAGGACTTTCCTTACTTGTTTGAATAAAAACTTCTCGCACTGCGTGCTTCCCTCCTCTCCCCAGTGTAATGTGTTGACTAAGTTTCAATTTCCTAACAGGCAGGCTTCCTTTTTTTTGGTTTGTTACGTGTTGTTAACAGATAAATCTGAGTTTGGTGAATGACTTTGCTGTTAATCCTGTAGTTTTCTATTAGTAATTATCCAGCATTCTTCCCTCTCCGGTGTTCCCAGGAAATGTTGGGGCTTCAGCTCCCGACATTCCAGCTAGGTAGGGAAAGCACTTCTGGAGGCTTGCCTGATAATTACATGACAGTAGTTGCCAAAATGATTGTAAATCCAATGTTTTTAGAAGTTGTACTTGGATATTCTGGCTATCCAGTCTGTGTCTAGAAACTAAATTAGTTTCCTTCCAGTTCAGCTGAGGATAGAAATGCATATATGTGGGAGGAGAGAGGGAACTCCAGATCTTGACCTAAGGATAAATGCCTTCCTTATATATAAAATTGTAAATTACAATGTGAGCCTCCCTCCATACAATTATAATCCTGAAAAACACTTGTAAAGATGTAATCAGGGGTCTAACATCTTGTTCCTGCTTCTCTTCATCTCTATAGCTTCATATTTTTAATTCATAATTGTTACCAATATAATTAACTTAACCAACTTAAACTGGTGATAAACCTTGAGTTTCTAGCTTATCCTCAGCTCTAGTTTCCAAGAATGATTTTATTTTAAAAAATATGTGGTGGTAACATGCAAATAAGATCAAGATAAATATGGAGATTACTCTGGCTACCTAAAATTTACCTCTCCACAATTACATCTTTTTCACAGATTACCTTTCAGCAGTGAGATTCTTAGATGTTGACATTGTTATACAATTTAATTCAATTTAAAACTTCCTGCAGCAAATAAGAATTACCTTGCCAATATATTTGTATTACAATTTGGATGTTGATGGAGTAAGAGCAAAAGGGTTTTTTTAGATTTTTTTTATCCCGCCTTTATTACTTTTATAAATAACTCCAGGCGGTAACATACCTAATACTCCTTCCTTCTCCTATTTTCCCCACAACAACAACCCTGTGAGGTGAGTTGGGCTGAGAGAGAGAGTGACTGGCCGAAAGTCACCCAGCCGGCTTTCATGATTAAGGCAGGACTAGAACTCGCAGTTTCCTGCTTTCTACCTGGTGCCTTAACCACTAATCCAAACTGTCTCTCTTTTTCAGTTTACCTTAGCAAAATTAATATTGTAGTCATTAGTATTATTTAATATTGAGGGTATTTAAAATAGAAAATTACACCACCAAGTTTTCAGAAGTGTCATTTGCTGTCTTAGAGCTTTATAAAGCTTTGATCTCTATATGGTGCTATGCTGAAAAATCAAACAATTGCTTTAAGTATTTGGGGTTATCATCTCTGAATCCTGAAAGCAGAAGTGATCTTACTAGATTTTGTAGGAAAGAAATTTCACTATTCTGTAATTTAAGGTAGATAGCAAAAAGTTAATCAGGGTTTTAGAAAAGAGTGTGTCTGTGCTCACAAAAGGCTTGGTAAATTCCCCTGCAATTGGTATTGACTATTGCAGCACACTCTACATTGGACTACCCTTCAACAGTGTCTGGAAATTTCAGTTGGTACAAAATGCCATGGCAAGGCTGCTAACCAGTGCAAAGTAGAGGAGCTACATGATATCCTTTCTTAAATAATGGTTCTAGCTGGCATTGCCTGTTGGGCACAATTTAAGATGTTGACATTGACCTTTAAAGCCCTAAACTTTAGGCTTAGGGCATGACTATCTAAAGGGCGACCTTATCTGAACCTGCCCAGTTACGTAGATAATCAGAAGATGCATTTCATAAAATACCCCATTGCCAGATGCTTGGTTTTCTGATACATAGGAGACAGCCTTTCTGTATAGTTCCCCAGGTATTGTATATATTCCCCAAAGAGGTTCATTTGGCTCCCCTTTCCAGTATTTAGGAAAATGGTAAAAATTCACTTCTTTCTGAAACAGGCTTTCAACTGTTCATTCATTTTAATGATCTTGATTTTAATTTATATTTTAATTGTACTGATTTTAATGCCATGTTTTATACTGTATTTTGCATTGTTTTAATTATTCTAAGCTGCCATGAATGCTTATATGGGCATAAAGATGGAGTATAAAGGTTGAGTCGCAACTGCAAGATGGGAAGCTATATAAATTGATATAATAAATCACATAATAAGTGATAATAAAATATTTGATTTTATTATGGCGCATTCTCAGCTTTTCCATGTTTCAAGTTACTCATCAGAATCTTGATAGTTATGCTCTGTGCATTCTGTGAAGTAAACTTGGACACCAATAGATAAATTTAAGCGAAGAATGATAAAATCATTGATGATTGCAAATCAGAATTACTACTGCTTATATTCTCACAGGGATCATACCTTCATATCTTTGTGTTGTATGTACTATTTAATTTATTATGGCCATAAAATATTATTACAGTCTAGACTCAGCAATTTCTAATTTTGAAACAAACTTCTTCCAGTTTAAAAAGTGGGAAGGTGATGGTGGGTGCAGAATAATGGAATTTCATAGTGAAATTCCTGAACATTCAAATGAGTAACTTGTATCACATGAAACAGAATTTTTTAGGGTCACACACATGATACTTTTGCTTGGGGCAGCTTCACATCAACAATACAGTAGCAGGAGGAACAATAGCAAAGGTATGAGTAATTTGGTCTTTATCTTTCATTCCTCTGTAATAATACCCAAAGTGGGTGTGTACATCTTTTCACATGTTCAGACATCTCTTAAAAAATCCCCAGTAACAAATATAAGGCATACAAGTTATATCTCTTTCCTGTAGTTACATGGCTGACATATTTCAGTCAGTTGGGTATAAGGCTGAAATAGATAAAATATATGCAGGATTCTGCTGTTCATATTCAGACAATATGAAGTTTTGGGGCTTACTGCTTTCACAATAACTGCAGTTGGGCTGGGGGTGGATGAAATTTTAAACATTTAGAGCACATCATTGCCAAAATCAGTGGACTTAGGTTTTTTAAAAGTATGAGGGGTAGGGTAGAATAAATCAGAACAGGCTATATACATCTGTATGTTGTACTTCACTGTAATATGGTGGACAAACATTTTGAGTCTTAATCAATTAAGGCTGTTGAGCCTTATTGTTCATAATACACTACTGTGCAAGAAAACAAAATATTAAGAACTCGATATGCTATACTGTCTTGAAATATTTGAGAGTTTTAACAAGGTAAGGAAAAATCTCTGACAACTTGGCATATGCCAGGAATAAAAATCACATTGAGCTCTTCGTAGAATTAATTCCTAAAAGTTTGTTGTTAATACTTAGGGAATTTGAAATATTTTTCCAAGCTTGCTTGTACATATCACTCACAAACCTTCAGGGAACCTTCTATTGATAACCAAGGATAAAGGTAGCTATTTAATTACATTTATCAGCAATTAAAACTAGTTTGAGTCTGTCTTCATGGGCATGCCAGTGGTTTTGCCTTTGGGAACTTGTTCTAGAATATTGTGCCAGCCACCCACCTCTTCAGGCCTGCTCATACTAGTATTGTCTGGCACAGTGATTAAAAATGCCTTGGACAGGAATTTCCCTGACCACGTTCATTTCAAAGTTTAATTTATAGCGCAGTTCATTAATTAGTGTAAGTCAAGTGACTATCAGCTGTTATGTCCAATACAGTCACAGGTTCTCAACTATTTAAAAGTTGGAATCATTACAAAATGATTATTGTAAGATACATTGACGTTTATATCCATAGCTAACTCAGTAGCAATTCTTGTTCTCAAGAATGTGCTTTAATTAGGCACCTGCGTTCCATCAGGTAGTTCCTTTCTGTGATAACATAACATTATGCAACGTTACAGACTCATTTTGGAAAAGAAAAAATAGCACAGGTACCTTTTATACATTCCTACACCCATAGTATTTTAGTCTAGATAAATGTTGTGGCAAGCATTTTTGGCATGCTAATCTTTCTTCTGAATTCTTACCTATGATAGAATTAACTATATCATAGAATTATTACTGAATGGTGAAGTATAATTTCAACATTAAGGGAGAAAAAGAATCTTAAATGCAGATTGGCTTCAATTTAAATGTCCTATTACATTTTATAAGCATGAGGTATGGTTTATATTTAAATTATTCCTGTCTGTACAGAATGTAGGGCTTTAGGTTTGATTTCCAGAAAAGGAGCTTTAGCATGTAAAGAGCATGAACATAGCACTTGTTTACAGCTCTTTAAAGCAGTTGCATATTTTTAGAAGTGACTGCTTTAAAAGGTGTTGTCTTTGTGCTCCTGCACACTCTGATGTGATTTTCTGGAATCAGATCTGAAGTGTTGCATCACCCTAATAGAATGCTCAGTTACCAAGGAATGATGCAGCCTTATGGCTCTCTATTTCCACAACTGCTTCTTCAACGAAATAAGCTGCCTGGAAATTTTCTTCCCTTTGCCAAATCCCTGGCTACCCATACCACGCTGAAGGTTAGATTGGGGCAGAAGCATGTTTTTGTCCCAAATCGAGGGAAAGCAAAGGGCCATCTCCTATTATGACTGCTAAGGAAGCACAAGTCCCTCAAATTCTTGGTCAGCACCTTGTGAACAAAAGCTGGAGTCCTATGGCCTGGCTATCTGTTTACTCACTCTGTGATCTTCCAGTATTATCTTAGCCTCCCTCCTCCCTTCTCCTCTCCCAGTTTTATTTACAGTATTTATTAAACCATCTTCCATTATAGAATAAACAAGAAAAAATCAGCCATTTTCATGTTTATTTTGAAGCTATAAAATTATTAACAATAGTTATGTTGAAGAATTAAAAGGCATGAAAATAAGCCACTGATTCATCTCTTTTCCAGATAGGGTAGCCATTGCTTATTTATTTACATGCATATGGGAACATACATACATCTTAGTATTGTGCGGAATTAATACTTATCCTTTACTTTCCCCCTGAGGCTGAATTACTACTGTAGTGAAATTTGAATGGTAATATGTTTAAAGCTTACTCAGTTGCAAATATCTCTTGTTTTTAGTTACCACACATAAAGCTGTGTATAGGAACACAATTTGATGGAATGTCAGGAATTCAGTAGCAGTCTACTGCTGCACTAGCAGGAGGGGCAATTCTTCATCCATGCTGTTTTCCCAATAACCCAGCCATTGCACTTAATATGAATATAGTGATTGGCAAGCCTTGTTTATGGCAGAAGCCAGTAAACTGTAATACAGTTTTGGAGCCTTAACATATGTCATTAATGGGAGGAAATTATCCTTTCAGATGATTCTATTTAATTCCTTAGTCTAAATGCCTCCATTTTGCTGTATTTACAAAAATAGTACAGGCAGGAAATTGTATGTGTATGTGTACCCAGTAGATATACTTGAATTGTTTCCATCAATCTCAGCTTCAGAAGAAGAACTGATGGCTGCAACAGTCTTAAGTACTTTTGATAGATTGGCTTTAAAAGCATTAAATCCTACTCACCAAACTTTTAGTTCAGGCTAGAACAGGCCAGAATATGTTGGAATGTGACTCATAAGCCCCTGAGTCAGCTACTGTGGTATTGTTGCACAGTAATGATGTTGCATTTTCCTTAATTTTTATTTGACCTTCTGCTGGGTGCACTTCATTTCTTCAGTTTATTAATGAGACATCTCATTAATATAAAAAGAACTTATGAAATGTCCTAAATTAGATTTTTCCAATTGGAACCACATCATTTCACTTTATGATTCTGGATTTTTTTTTTTTTAATTCTTGTTAGAGTACCAGTGTTTCCTTATATCTGAGACTGTTAAGCCTGGTCTTATGCTTTCTGTACCATGTATCACATCTTAAAACAACTGGCTCTAACTACAGTAGTCAGAATTTAAATGCATACATTGTGAATTAATGAAATATTAACTGTATTTTAGAATAATACTCCTATTTTGTATTTCTGTATTTGTATTTCTGTATTTTCTTATTTTGTATTTGTATTTTTATACTCTCAAACTGTATTTTAGAATAATACTCTTAACAAAGGTTATGTTGAATATAAAATGTAAAGCTTGGATGTTAGGCATCTAGAACAAATTAACTGTACAGACAACCAAGCACAGTAGCTTTAAAGCACAGTATTATGTGCTTTAATTATGGTAGGGCAACATAAGTAAGAATCTTCCTCATATTTTATCCCAAGAACAGCTCTGTAGACTGGGCTAAGACAAAGTGTCTGATCCCAAATTTCTTAGTGAGTTCCATTACTGGATCTCTTCTGTCCAGATCTAAAACCATAAGGAGATTTTTTTAATGGACATTAAAATGGACCCACTATTTAATTGTACCAGTATAACCTATTAGTCCATCACCTAAAATTAGATTAGCACAAATTAATTATATAGGCTGCTATATTTTTTGCACCTTCAAAAAAAAATCCTGTGATAAGCACAGGTAGCAGTAAATGAGATAAATAGCAATAAAACATAAACATGCTAATTGTTAACAAAAATTATTTTGTCATGGTCAGATCATCACATGGTACAGTTGCAGTGGTTGCTTCCATATCTCCTGTGAGGCTGATTTTAAGGGACTTGCACATGGATCTGGATCTGGTGGTTTCATAACTCAGTACTGGGGAAATATACTGATGTGCCATACTTTTCAGGTGAGCCTCTGGAGGTGAGCTGAACGCCCCACTGTCCCAGGCTTTGAGTCAGTTGGCTCCTTAGTCATCTGCCTGTTCACTGAGTCCACAGGTTGCTTGAGTTTACCCAGGCACTGCAGGCAATGAAGCAAGTAGGCAGATATTTGGAGTGTCAGTCATGGAAATCAATAAGTGAGCATGAGCCAGCACCCAGCTTAGAGTATAATGCAGAACCCATGCTGTAGAAAAATAGACTTTTCTCTGCTTATACTCTGTTGAAAATCACTTGAGGGAGCTGTTCCAAATGCTTTAACCCAACCCAAGGGCTATGGAAGTCTTAAACTGTCTTTGGTAGTGACATTTAAATTCTAAAGAATTTTTTGCAGATCAAATTGCACATATCCATGGTGGGATAGATGCTATCTTTGGTGACAGTTGAAGGGACAAAAACTTACTTGTTCTGTACTATCTGATGAGTTTTCATGTTTACCTTGAGTATGCAGATAGGGTACTTGGACAGGTTTATGCCACAACTTGTATTTTAGATCTGTCTCTTTCTTGAAATATATTGGGAGAGAGGGATTCATAGAGGGAGGTGTTATGCTTGATTATTATCAATTCTCTCAATTGTAGAGAAGTGCCACATCCTTTAAAGAAAGTGATATTACTCCCCTCTTGTGGAGGAAAAAAAAATCCACATCGCTTCCTTTTTACCAACTTCAAGCAGTATCAGATCTGCCATTTGTTGCTGAGGCAGAGTGTGGTGGAGCAATAATTCCAAGCACTCCTGGATATTGGAGACATGTTTGAGCCCTGTTATGTGGTAGGAATTTGAGCCGGTTGATCCTGAGGAACTGGACAGGGTCCTTGTGGCTGCAAGCTTATGTGAGCCTCCTGTGTTCTGGATCCATGCCCCTTCGGGTTCATTAAGGTGTCCCAGGAGGTGACATGTGATTGGGGTCTGAGGTGGTTAATCCCACTTTGCAGGAGGGGGTAGTACCACCTGCCTTCTCAAGAGGCCATCCTTGGACTCAACCACGTTAGACAACTCTAGTCTCCAGCCTTCCCTTTCTGGTGAGGGTGGTTGGTGCTTAGCTTCAAAGGACCCTGGATTAAGCAGATTATCTGGACCCTTTTCAATCTAGGTTCAGATCAGGGTGAAATACTGAGACAGCATTGGTCGCACTTAGGACAGGGATGGTGCAACTGCCCTAGCTCTCCTGGATCTCTCAGTGGCTTTCAATACCATCGACCATAGTATCCTTCTGAACTGGCTTTGGGGGTTGGGAGTGGGAGGCACTGTTTTGCAATGGTTCTCCTGCTTTCTCTGTAGCCAGTTCCAGTCACTGGGTGGGGGGAGAGGTCACTGGGGCTCCTGCAGTGTGGGTGCCCCAGGGCTTGGGTCTCTCATCTTTCCTCCTTACATCTACATGAAACAGCTGGGTGAGGTCATTCAACAGTATGGAGTGTGGTATCATCAACACACTGATGATACCCAGTTATACATCTCCATCCCAGGCTGGGCAGGTGATGCTGTTGTGGTGCTGACTGGGTGCCTGGAGCTGTGAAGGTCTGGATGGGGGGAACCTACTTTGACTCAACCCTGGCAAGATGGAGTGGCTTTGGATTTTTGGCCAAAGTCTGGTGATACGTCATCTTTTGACTCTGGATGGGGTGGTGCTCTTCTGGAGTGAGGTGGTGTGCAATTTGGGGTCCTCCAAGACTCATGGCTTCTGGAGAACAGGTGGCAGCCATGGCTAGGGGGGCCCTTTGCACATATTTGTCTTGTATGCCAATTGTACCTTTTCCTGGACCAGGCGGCCTTTCTCACAGTCATTCCTGCCTTGGTAACTTCCTGTTTGGACTACTGCAGTGTGCTCTACGTGGGCTGTCCTTGAAGCTACAGCTGGTCCAGAATGCAGCAGCGGGCAGTGTTGGACACCCCTAGGTTTGCCCATGATACACTTCTGTTGCACTAGTTGCATTGGCTCTTAGCTTCCTTCCAGGTGAAATTCAAGGTGCTGGTTATTACTTTTAAAGCTTTACATGGCATGGCACTAGGTTATCTGAAGGACCACCTCTCCCTAAGGGTATCTGTCCATTCCAGTTCAGATAGGGTATCTACTGAAATATTCCCATTAGATGGGACCTAGGAGGTGTGCCTTTTCTGTGGCGGCCCCTACCTTGTGGAACACTCTCCCCCTGGCTATCCGGCAAGCCCTTCTCCAGCTCTCTGGAAGGTCTTACAGACCTGGCTCTTCACCCAGACACTGGGTTAAAGTGATGGGGGTCTGTGGATGGTTGTGGGGCATCCTAGGAGAATGACATTTTCCACTAAGGCACCAGGTTTTCAGTTTCTGTTTAATGGATTTAATAGCTTATTGTGAACCACCCAGAGTTGTCCTCTAAAATGGGTGGCCATACAAATCTAATAAAAAATAAAGTGAAATAAATTAAAGTCATGGAGCAACAACTCAAGTACCCCTGGATGACTTTCTGGATAGTTCCAGACTGAGTCATTACATGGAGATGGTACTGGTCACCCTGGTAGACCATCTAAATGTGTCAGATAATTTGTCCCTGCTTGTGCTCCTTGCTGTCTCTGCTGCTCTTGATATGATTGACCATGGTATCTTCCTAGACCTCAATTTTAGCCTATTGTAGTGTGCTCTATATGGGGATGTCCTTGAAAGAATGCTGGAAGATTGCAGTAAGTCCAGAATGCAGTTGCTAGACTTCTGTCATATATCTCCAAACAGAAGCCTGTAACATTTGTCTTGGCTGTACTAACCCAAATAGATTTCTGAGTTAAGGTGTAAATGCATATAACCTGGTTTGTGCCCTCCACTTACAGAAATGGCTGTTCTCATATATTGTATCTCAGGAACTACAATCAGCAGCCAGAGATATACTGCGTGTGCCATGGAGGGACTACTAAGGGTGTTGTCTGCAGTGGCTCCAAAGCTTTCAGTAGTTCTATCAGCTTTTTCTTTTGCTAGTTTAGACGTAACCTGAAAATGTATTTGTTTGCTTTAGCCCTTCCCATGGTAGCATTGCAATATTTAGTCTGTCATTTTTTTTTTATGCTGATGTCTTATAATATGTAGGTGGCATATAAGTATGATAAATAAATGTTATTTATATTGCAAGGAGTTTTGAAAAATTTCTATAGGATATAAAGAAATAATAGTCACCAAATAATGCAAAACTTTACAAAAATCTAAGCAACTGAGTGTGATTTGACTGATTCAAACTGTACTTGCAGAAATGCAGATAATTTTTAAAATGTAGACCAGTGACTGCTGTGATATATGTTACTTAAACTCCAATTTCTGTTTCAAAAATACCAAAAAAATATGCAAAGTAATCTGGATCACAAAGCATTGTTAAAAAAAATAAATAATTATGACTCTAAAATAAGTAGTAATAAACTTTCACTATCTTGCTTTAAAAACTGTGTTTTTTCCTGAATAATGGGCTAATTCTTAGGGAAAGGTATCAAAATTTTCATTTTGCATGCAAGAAAATTAATAATTCATTACTTGCCAATATTGTTGAATACTGATAATTTGCATACTAATAATCGAATAACAGTATTTATTGCTATTTGATCTATTGGATAATTTTTGAATTATTGTAATGCATGTATTGTATATTTTGTTGTAAGCTACTTAGAGTCACATGATGGAAGCAGCGTATAACATAATAAAATAATCATTAACTTCTCATTATGAGATACTTATGGATTATTCAATACGGAGACCCTAGACACCCACATGCAGAAATTAAATCAACCAGTATACCATGATAGCAAAGATAATATGGCTAATCAGTTGATACTTGCCAAGGTAATCTATATGTATAAGGAAGTTAGTAATGTTTAAAATTGTGCCTGAATCTATCATAAAGAAAATACTCTGTATAATTATTCTTGTTCTGTTTCCACAGGTTGCATTTGACAGCACGTGATGGTCCAGAAACTTAAGCTGCTCATCAGTCGCTCAGTAGTCAGTGTAGATTCTGTTTCTTCGGTCAGCAGCTACATCTGGCTACTGGGTCTCTGAAGACGTCTTGTAGCAGCTGGTCACTGTACTTCACCCCTGACTGGTTGGATAACTTGAATTACTTTTTAGACTATCCTATAAGATAAAATTATTCAATAATATTCAGAATTTATCCACAAGTATTAAAAAGTGATTCCAGATACACACACACACACACACACACACACTTCTGATTGAATTAAACAGGATTTTCTTTTAGTAATGTCAACTATAACAACAGGTTGCAATAAATAGTTGCTAGTATTTTTAAAAATACTTCCACCAATTGCTACATGTTGCAATAACCAAGTTCTGTTGTCCTTTTATACTAAAGATGAAAAAACTTTATCCAGAGGTACAATTTATTGGGAACTGTCTTTAGAAAGAAGCATATATAGATAGGGAAGTTTAAGCAAAAAGTGAGATAGGATCAGAGCCAAAGGTGGCTCAGACCATCCATTGATACTGTTTCACAGCCTAACACTTTTTGTTCTCTTGCACTTCACATTGTCCTCTTCTCCATGCAGCTAGAATGAGAATGGTTCCCAGAAGTTCTGGGGGTTTTTTTGCAAAGGAGTTTTGAAATGAGGCTGAGAACTGCACGTAGCCCAAGGGTCACAAGTTGCACACCCCTACATGGGACAGTAGAAAAGGAGAAAAACCCCACTGAATATCAGGAGCCTTTTAAAAGACTTTGCGTGTAAATATTCCTTCAGACCAGAAGTGAAAAGGATGTTGAACAAATACTGTAATCCAATTTTTTGCATCCTTGGAATCTAGGGTGGCCACAGCAGTAGCATATGCCTGTGGAGCATCCTAGAAGATCAGAGTGAGTCCCCCTATGCCTGTGCAGACCAGCTATGCAGAAAGACATTAGAAAATGGGAAGTGGGCATTGTTTCGTGGTGGACTGCATTGTATCATCTGTTTCTAATAATAGTAGTAAAATGGTATCTGAAGATAATATTGGAATGGCTCCATTGGTTCTAGTGTACCTACTTAAAGTACACCCAGTATGATGATGAAAATGATCCAGCCTTTGGGCCTTGACCTGGCATACAATGTAGAATACTGTGTTTGTTAAGCAACAGCTACATTGTCTGCTGGGTTTCAGGCTGTCTGGAAGTACAGTACAAAAGGAAATTGTCATGATGCTTACTATTTTACATTCTATTGCTTAGCTTTCAGCATAAAATCAAGCTGAGCTTTATAAGAAAAATATGCTGGAATCTTTCTTATATTAAATAATTTAAATACTTCCATTTTGGTCATATCTTTATTTCAAATTGTAATACATTCAAAAGGATAGATTTTGTGTTAGCTCTGTTGCATTTTATTGAAAAAAATGGAAGCATACTAAACAATAATTCAAACGTATTTGGTACAGTAAAACCATCTAGATAATCTTGTGGCATATGTGTAGAAAGATTATGTGCTAGAGTTCTCTGGACACTCTATACCTTTTTGGAGTGTAAGCAAATGGACTATATTTTTTAGATGCTTCAGACCAGAGAGAAGACAAGGCTAATACAAGGTTTCATTTCTTGAAGAAGGCTACTTTCAGTGTGGGGGAATGTTGTACCAGCACCAGCGTTCTAGTACAATCCAAATGATTGAACCAGATTATCATATTTTGGAATATGGAATCAGATTCACCTTTGGAATCAGATTCATCTTTTATATTCCACTGTGTTTTCAAAATCAAGATAGTTTCTCTAAACCACTGCTCCATTTTGTGGCAACACTGTAAGAACTATATTGGATTGGTCTTTAATGACAAGGCTATGCTATAGTAGTTTGTAATTTAGGTATAGAATTTCATGTTTTAGTACTTTTTTTTTAGACATTTTACTTTTTATGCATGAGAGGAAAAATTGATTAGATAAAGTGATAGGAATGAACCATTATTAAAGTCATATGAGCCATATTGCTTTGTAAATTTAATGTTCAAAAAAGTAGTTTTAATCTATGACATTTGCCTGTCTTCATAAAGTGTGGATGTCGTGCAATCACATCCGCATGTATTAATGCTGCAGGACTGTTTATGGATCTTTGGTAGATCAGCTGTGCAATAATCGTGCATATAGCCATTTATTTAAGTAAATGAGAATGCTAGCATTTTGGAAATTTAGTTAAATTTCCTACATAGCATTTTGCCCACCATGGTGCCAGTTAGATTAGGTTAGATTTAGAATTTTTTTTATCCTGCCTTTTTTATTTTTATAAATAACTCAAGGTGGCGAACATACCTAATACTCCTTCCTCCTCCTGTTTTCCCCACAACAACCATCCTGTGAGGTGAGTTGGGCTGAGAGAGTGACTGGCCAAAAGTCACCCAGCCGGCTTACACGCCTAAGGTGGGACTAGAACTCACAGTCTCCTGCTTTCTAGCCTGGTGCCTTAACCACTAGACCAAACTGGCAGTTACAGCACGATTTCTTGTTTTCTAGTAAAAGAAATGTTAACGTGAAATACAAAGTGAACAGAGAAGCAAAAACTGGCCACAAAATATTGATCTCTGCAAGCCAAAACTATGTCTTCCTGGCTCCTCAGCTACTTCCTTGTTATCCCAGAAAAGTAAGCATTTGGTTTAAGAAAGTGCCAACATGTACTACGCACATATCAATGTGCACTCTAAATCATATTTTCCCTTTCAAATACAATTTGCTTTACAAACCTAATTTTCAATCTCTTTCCTAAAGATCTCTAGCATGGAATTTGCCCTTTTCATAGCTACCTCCCTGAATTAATACCTTCACTGAGCTATCCACTATGACTTCAGGATATTTCTTTCTTTTCTTCCCTTTCTCTTTCCCTCTTTCTCTTTTTCTCTTTCTCTCTCTTCTTTTCTTTTTTTCTCCCCATCAGTTACATATGTGAAGCAAGGGAGTTTGCCGCAGTGTGCAACACTAGCTTAAATGGAATGAAACTGAATTTGTCATTTGGATAATGATTAATATAGAATAAAGACCTCTTCACAATTGTTCTGGATCTCTTCACAATCCTGCTGGGGTTTTATCACCTGGAATAATTGGTATCCATAAACTTGGCCAGGTTGTGCTTACCCCTAAGTCAAGGTAATTTGTGAACAAGTTATTTATTTATTTGTCACATTTATATAGCCACCCATCTCACATAAAACAACTCTGAGCAGTGTACACCAAATGAAACAACAAATGGATGTAAAAAACCATAAAAAGATAAAAAGTGATTATTTAAATGAAAACATTATCAAAAAATAAATAGTTAAATTTGAAGTTAAAAAATCCTTGAAGGATTCCACTTTTTCCATTAAGAAAATTTGTATTACATGGGACCACCTTCCAGTCCTGTAATTGCACCCAAATTTAGGGTCAAGTAACATCTCATACATGCTCGTTGGGGAATTCTGGGAGTTAAAGTCAACACTTCTTAAAGTTGCTGAGATTGAGAAACACTATCTAGGATGTCAGCAGTTTCCTAGTTGTGTACTTTAAAAAAACTTTTGGGTGAACGCCACTAGAGCTCAGTGGTTTCTTATTGAGTATTCTCTTAAAAATGCCCTATAAGATGTCTGTACAGTCTCCATATCATTCATGAGCATCCCGTATCACTCCCTTATTGTATAATAGTCCAACTATTCTCTGGCTGGTTTTCTGCTTCAGTTATATTTAAAGCATATTGTACCATACAGTCCTCACTTTTTTCTTTTTGCCTTACTTCATCATATACTTTGTTTGTTTGTTTCTTGACAGAAGCCTTGTTAATTTTTACAGTTTCCTGGACACTATTGGAGAGCCATGTTAGTCTCTTCCTTGACTTTGCTGATCCTTTCTTACATACGGTAGGCATTCCAGCTGAGCTTCAATTAGCATCTTTTTATGTAACCGCTAGGCATCATGAATAGATTTTGCTTTCATGACTTTTCCCTTTCCGTTGTCTTCATCAGTCCCCTCAGTTCTGAGAAGTTTTCCCTTATATAGACAAATGTACAACTTTGGATCTTTCTGGCAAATTCCAAGTTGTATGTATGTTAAATACGTTAACACTCACTGTTTCCTATCAGATCCACAACACATCTCTCACCAAATCATGGTAATCGCTTAGGATTAAATCAACGTGTCCCTCTGTGTTGGTTCCAAGAGCAGTTATTTTAATGCACAATTATTATTACAATAATAATAATTGTACAACATACAATCATGTATGGTACCTAGAGACTGGGTTTTCTTTAACATGCTTGAGCATGAATGTACCCACTTTGTGAGGGTCATTGGAGTCACTCATTACTATTACAACTCCTCCTCTTCATGTCTCTGATTTTGCACAATTTCAAAGTCACCAGTAGCATTTTGTTCAGGTTGGGAATAGCAGATACTTAGATCTAATTTGCATTTGTGGCTATTGTTATCCTTATTGATTCTGTGGACAAATCTGGTCTTCCAGTGTTTTCTAGAATGTTAGATTTATACACTTTTTGATATGCAGAGCAACAATTCTCCCAGTGCCCACTTCCCTGCCCTTTCTATAAAGTCATATCCCTGATTTTTTTCAGTTTTACCATCTTTTATACCTGCTATATCTTTGCTCTTGTTTGTAACTAAGCACTGTCTTCATCAATAGATTTACAGCATTGACATAAGAAAACTGAATACATAGTACAAGCATCCAGCCAACATTATTTCAATGTTGGCTGGATACTTTTTCATGATCTTTATATCTCCTGACTATCTTGTCCACCCATTAACTAATTCCAACTTAGGCTAGATTCTGAAGCATCTAGAAGCTTCTGAACCAGATGCTGCCCTAGATCTCTTGGGTTTCCTGCAGGGATCAGTTTAAAAGCTATTCTGCCACTTTTTTGATAACTATGTACCAGCAGTCTGATTCCATTTTGCTCAAATTCAGCCCATAGCTCAATTGTACAAGTCTTGCTTCTTCCAAAAGATTAACCAGTGCCTAACAAATCTAAAACCCTCTATCTGGCTCTATCACTTCATTTCATTCATAAACTCTGCTTATGAGAACACTACTATGGCAATCCTGAACTTTGTCTGCTATGTAAAAATCTGGCTTCTAACAGCAGCTGACCACATTCTATAATATCACCATTGCCAGTATGGACCATAATCATATGCAATAGCATATCTAGATGTTGTTGCAAATCTACCTTTGTGTTTCTGATAATCAAAACACCCACAATCCAAAGTCCTCCACTTACAGAGAAGTATCCTTGCTGAAACAGGATTCGGGTTCATCACCCAAGGATTGGGTCCCTCCTATGGCAACATTTCCCTTCACGTTGAATTGATACCTTCCTTCTCCAGACCTTGTTCTTCCTGACAGCAAAGGAACTATAATTCTGGAAGTGGGACAAAGCTATCACATCCTGGGAGGTCATATTTGCACACTTTCTAGTTTTTCAAGCAACTTCACCTTATTGCCATCTAAAAGGTACAGCCTTGTTCCATGCTAGCTCATTGTACCAAGCACAAATCCATAACGTACATCCAATAGCAGATAGACATTTGATGCTGTTTGCAATAAACTGGAAAGCACCCATTCCCCTGCTGACTCTCTACCTTCATATTCCTCAATAACTGTTGTTGGTTCTTCTTTAGGAATTGTTTTCCTAAAAGTTAGCCCTTTGTTACACCTTTACATTGTACAACTAACAAGTGCAAGTAGCTATTACACAGTCACTGTCTCTGGAATTTACCATCAGCACTTTTAGGTGGTTATTGTCATTATGTACATACTTTATTTTTATGCATATTAGACGATGGCTTGCTGTATTGTGTGAACTGGGTGTTTCTCCCTTATTTTGAATTGGAACTATAGTTTTATAGTTCATTACTTTTTAAAGAAAAAGATAGAAAGTTAATGCACACGTTCAAAATACATCTTATAAATCAAGATGAGGAGAAAGACAGTACCAAATACAAAAAGGGAAAGGTTGAAGACTCAGATGCATGTTGCGACTGTTATATAAAACTTAATACCCCTGCTGAATCTTGTGGTAATGAATTCCACAAGTTAATTATCCACTCAAGAAGTGCACCATGTGAAGAAATTTCCAATCTCCTTCCAGTCAGCTTCACTGTATTATTTCTGATCCTAGTATTTTAAAAGAGAGAAAAAAATGCTTCATCTTTTCCACTTTTTCCATGCCACACATGATGCCACACAGTGATAATGTCTGCCCTCAGCTGTCTTTTTTCCAAGTTAGAGTCTCAAATGTTCTACCCTTTTCTTGTTAACCGCTTCTGCATATTTTACAGCTCTGTTACCATAGGTGTCCACAGGAGGGGGGTAAATGATGAAATTTGTGATGCAAATTCCTCCCCTTGTGTCCTTGTGTGTGACATCACAATGCAAGTATGAAAGGACAGACCTTTTTTGTTGTTTTGGTTTAATTGTGATTAGGAACAACACCAATATCTGTTATATCCTTTTTTCACAAGTAGTGACTGGTATCATAAATAGTATTCCTTGAGAAAACAATTTTCCCCTTGTTTCCATGACATTAGCTTATTTTGTTCAGGCTCATTAATGGAACAGCCTTAAGTTGTTGTTAGCTGTGTCAATATTAAAGTAGCATTTCCCCCCTTACTGTTAGAGCTTCCAGGGGTTCCATCCAGCCTCAAGATTCTTTTTTTTTTTATTTTACAATACTTGTAACCCACTCCAATCCTGGATTTTGGGCAATGTGCTTCATCAAAAGAAAGCAACAAAATCATAAACCCAAATGAGTATTAAAAAAAAGAAAAACCAAGAAAGACTACAGCGAGTCCTTGGTTGGGGCCAAAAGCCCATTTCAATAAAACAGCTCTAACTTCTTTATGGAATTGCAGCAAGGTGGGGACTGCATGTGCTTCTGGGGGAGGGTATTCCATAAGGTAGGGGCTATTATAGAGGTGAGTAAAACCTGTCATCCATTACTTTGCAGGGCAGTCAAGCGACTGGCAGTGATTGAGAATATAGAGGCAGGTGAGGGATCAGCAACAGGGTAGCAAACTTTGTTCCTAGATTTTCTGCCAACTCAAGGATGGGTGAAAAACACTTTGAGTCACTAGTGGAGAAAGACCCTATATTAAACTATTCACTTAACTCTAGAGAAGTCTGTAATGCTAAGAAAGGCAAAAGAAAAGAGGACAACCAGCAGCAAGGTGGATGGCTCAATTACAGCTGAGTTATCAAATCATTGGCACCTAGAGACTGACTTCTGCAGCCTAAAATACCAAGTTATTTTAAACAGGAAATCAATCTAGTATTTTTTTAATCTTGGTCCAGCTACCTAGTTATAACTGCTACCAGTTGGTCATCAACAGCTCAAAAGTGCATGTCTGTGCTGATGATTACATGCCATCAAATCATTGTCATCAAGTTAGCGACAACATACATAGATTTTCTCCACAGTGACCTGTCCCTAACTTGGTCCTTCAGCTCTTCCAATGGTGCATTCATCAGTACTGTAACTCAGTCTGTCCACCTTGCTGCTGTTTGTTTTCTTTTCTTCCACCTTTCCCAGCATGCAAAGACCTAGCTTTCTCCAGAGAGCTAGGTCTTCCCTAATGTGTCTGAAGTAGGATAATTTAAACCTGGTCATTTGTGTCTTGAGTGAGAACTCTGGATTGATTTGTTCTATGATATGTCTTTGCTAAGCCAGGAAATATGAGCTGCTGTCCTCTCAAGTGCACTTTCTGTGTTACCTGAAATTCTCTTTCAGCGGTCTACAACCAGGTCCATAAAATGACCTTTTTCTGGTTTCTGTTTAGAGTATATACAAAGACCAGTCCATTTATAACATTATCGACCCATATTTTTCAAAATGTGCATACTCTATACCTGATTTTTACCCCAAAGCTTCAGTACATTAACTAAACTTGTGGCTTTTAGGTTTTGCTGAAATTTTGCCAAGCCTTTTCTAAGTTATGACTTGTTTACAAAGACACGGTAGCTCTACTTGGTAATAGTTGTTTGATGCTAGGAAGAGACTTTCATTTGCAAGGGTGTTTGCTGAATGCAACAGGATGAATAAAGAGAAGAGTAAGAATTGACAAGTATATCCAAACTGCAATGTGAAAGTTATAGTCTTCAATGAATGGTAGCTTTATAAATGTCACACTGAGGTATCTTTGGGAAGAGCAACTTCATTGTGTTGATTTTACGTTACATTCCACATAACTGCATGTACTGATTTAAAATTCCCATTTACCTCCACCTCCAATTCCATTTTCTGATGTTTCCTGTTGATACCTTCTTGAACTCCATGAAATCTGGTGGACATTGACAACATTACACAAATTATTATTCATAGATATTAATATGATATATAGTTTTTAATTAAAATGTTACAAATAGTATACAATAAATATAAATTACATTGAATAGCCTACCCTGAAATAATTTAAACAGTTCATGAAGTTAGAAATTAAATTAAAATTATTACCCTATGAAAATATATGTGCTTGATAGTTAATTGTCCCTATAGGTTGGAGCAGAATAACTTCTTGGTACTATCAAATGGTTGTCCCAATTTTTGCTTGAAAACTTCCACTGATGGAGAATCCATTACTCCAGGAGGCAGGCTGTTTCACTGTGTAATAGCTCTTGTGGATAGGAAATTCCTCTTTTTTCAGCTTGGATCTCCTTCTGCAAAATTTCCACCCATCACTTCTTGTTCTAGCCTTCAGCACTACAAAGAATGAATCCACACTCTTTTCTGTGACAGCACTTCAAATATTTGAAGACTCCTATCATGTTTCCCCTTAGCCTTTAGGCTAAATGTACCCAGTTTCTTTAATAATTCTTAATAGAATTTAGCATCTAAGCCCCTCACCATCTTTGTGGCTCTTTTCTGTATGTTGTCTGAACAATGCAGCACAGAATGGAATTATCACTTCCCATGACCTTAATATTATACCTCTCTTGATGCAGCCCAAGATTGCATTGGCTTTTTTGGCAGCTGCAGTACACTGCTGCCTCATGTTTAATCTGTGGCCTACTAGGATACTGAGATCCTTCTCATATTACTGCCAGGCCAGGTACCACCTATCTTGTACCAATACATTCTTGTTTTTCTGGCTTAACTTACATTTTCCCCCTTAAATTATATATATCACATTTGAATTACTTATTGTTGGATAGGACCCAATGTTCAAGTCTATCAAGATCCTTTTGAACCTTGAGTCTGTTTTCACTTGTTTGCACTTTTCTGTCATCTGCAAATTTGTTGAGCATCTCTTCATCTAAGTTACATATAAAAATGTTGAAGAGCACTAAGCCAAGGACAGAACCCTGAGGTACCTCACTATACCCTCCCTCCATGCAAACACAGATCCATTAAAGACCACATGCTGGGATGGTTGGTTAACCACCTGTGAATCCATCTGGTAGTGACATCATCCATCCCACATTGTTCCATTTTACCAAGAAGGAACCTATGGTGAACTTCATCAAACGACTTATTGAAATCTAAGTACATTACAGCCACAGTATTCTCTTGGCCTACTAATATAATCACTTTGTCAAACAAAGCAGTAACATTTATCTGGCATTTTATTTTAATAAACCCATGCTGGGTTCTAATAATCATCTTGTTCCTTTCTAAGTGCTTGCAAACCCATTGCTTAATTATCTTTTCTAGGATTTTCCCTGGTACTGATGTCCAAACTGATCTGTAGTTTCTTGGCTCTATTTACTTCCTTTTAAAAAAAGATTAGAACAAAATTGCCTACATACAGAAGTACATACACATTGAAATCCCTGAGCAACAACCTCAACTCAAGAATTTCTTATAAATGAGAGAGAGAGAGAGAGCGCGTGCCCACCAAGGGGACATCAGACTTCTTTGTCTTATTCTCTGTTCAGCATTGAACCATTCATTAAGCATCCTTTGCTTCCATCATACACCACTCTGACTGCATTCAGCAACAGTTATGTATTCCATATTCATGCAGAATGTTTTATATTTCAAGCCTGTTCCCATTATCATATGCTTTCTATAAATAACAAACATCTAATAAACTTTCTCATGTTCTCAATGACTTGCTGAAGAGCAAAAAATTTGGTTTGCAACACTCTGCCTGGGATAAAACTGCAGTCTACTTCCAAATTTTGCCCATTGTCGTATTGTACGTTTTCCATCAGCATTCAGCAAGATACTCAGACATGGTTAATAAAGTCATTCCCCTGTAGTTATCACATTCATTCTTACTACTATTCTCTTTGTAAAAGGGAACAAAAATGGCATTCTTAAAATGACCAGGCACAGATTCATTTTGCATAGAGATTCCAGAGCTAAGCATTCCTCCAGTTATATTCTCAGTACCTGCAGCCTTACATTTTTGTTTTCAAAATTCTCATAGCACTGACTTTATTTTTCTCATTTTTTTCTTGGAAACGAATGCAGGATTCATTTTACTTCAATTCATCAATATATAACTCCCAATATATATCTTATATATAATTATGTAATTCCCACACAAATTTCTAAAATATTCCTTACAGCATTCCCTCACTTGAGTTTTGTCCCAAATCATATTACTTTTATTCTCATCTCATGTACTCTGCTGGAGGCCATTTGTTTAGCTGTTTTTGCCCACTTCCCAGCAGTTTTTACTTTTATCAAAATCACTCTGCATTTTCACTGCCTCTTTCAAACTGAATAGTTTTTGTTTTGTTTTTTTTCTCTTTGCAACTATCTTGGTTTCTCCCTAAGGCGGTGAAATGCCTCAGATTCAAAGAGAAAAAGTTGACTTGGAGTATGCAGAGGTGCACACATAGCCACCTGGTGGGAACATGTTAACCCAATTATACCTTTTCCCAAGACCACCCTGAAGTGGTAGAAGTCAGCTGGGGGATCCCAAGAAAAGACACAGCTGATTTAAGGAGTTGCTGAGAGGTGCTACTTGAGTATCTCTTTGTGCTCTGAAGTATATTTTCCCTTCAAATCCAAAGTGTCCTTGTCATTGTTTTCACAGCAAGCTTTCCCTTATAGTCATTTCCCCCTCTTTCTACCCTCTTTCACTTCATCATCCCCCAAACATCCTTTTTCATACTTCCTACAGTATTAGCATAATTCCACCCACCCCCACACCATTTTGTACGGTAATTATTTCCTCTCTATTCCATGCAGCTTCCACATTCTCTCTCCTTATGTCCACTTTCTATTCATTCTGTTGGGAGAACAATCTATTTCCTAATTTTTTTTAAATACAAGACTCATACTTTCTCTTCCTGCAGTCATTCTACTTTCACTCTCATTTCTTCCATATCCATCTTCTCCCAAGATCCACTCTTGACAGTAACCACAAATGATCTTCCCACATTCAGGATCTCTCATAACCCTTGTATTTTTCACTGATTCTGTCATCTACCCAATCACTGCTCTCATTCATTCTTAGGTCCCCAAATGGCATAGCTGTTGTTTCTGTAGCTTTTCACCTTTTTCCTACAATGCATCCTCTCATCCAACAGAATATATTTTAACCCATATTACATTCATTCAGAACATTGCACAGTTTTTCTCAGTATTCATCCCTGGTTCTTTTATTATCACTACTCACTGGAATATAACATGCAAATATCACCAACCTACATGTTCCTTCTTTCACATGCATCCCACAACTATTTTGATGCCCTAATTCATACTTTCCAACAGTTTAGCCCTTCCATTCATTATTAAATCTCTATTTTAACTCCCATTCATATTTTCATCAACTCTATTGATATGTTTAGACCATTGTCATGCTGTTCTGATAGGTCTTTTGCTTTTTCTTAGTTATACAATATATCTATTTTTATTTTACTCATAATCTTCCTTATAACATGGTCCCATAACATTTATCTCCACTTCCCCTTCATGGCTTTTGTCACCTGAGGCTTTTATATACATGTAGTCCCCAGTTTAAGAACAAGTTCTGTTCCCAAGGTCTGTTCTTAAATCAAATTTGTATGCAAGCTGAAAGGGTATTATTGTATAATAAATACTGTATAAGTAGCATTGTGTAATTAACTTGAATCATTGTGTATTTAACTCAAATTTTGCTATAATAAGCTCCATGCTTAACTATGGGTCATCTGTAAGCCAGGTGTTCTTAACCTGGGGATTAGTTATCTCTAATTTTAAGAAATAAATTCTATACTTTCTTTAAGCCATACTTGTAGTTAATACTTCATTTTTAATGCCCATTTTATTTGGTATAGTTGCATTACCCTTTGGCACAATTTTAATATAATTTGTCAGAAGAGTCCTTGCATTCCACATAAATTCAATTTCATATGGGAGCATTTTCCTGAACTTTTATCATCTCCCATGATAAATAATTCATTTGCATGAGGCTGCCCAGAAACTACAGTTGGTGCAAAATGCAGTGGCCCATATGCTTACTGGACATCCTTGTTGCTGCCATGTAACACCATTGCTATAGGAGTGACACAGGCCACCAATATGTGCAATTCTGTGGATATCACTTAGAAAGCTCTATATGGCTCAGGGCCTGGGCATCTTTGAGACTACCAATTCCATCTAGATCATACTCACCTAATTTAAGGGCACAGAGAAACAGAATGTCTGTTGAATGTCTACCTATTGACAGGTATGACAGGTCCCTAAAGCACAGAGAATGCCTGTGGAGGCTCCCTTCCTCTGTTCCCACCCTCATGACCTTCCCGAAGCTCATAAAACCTTGACTGTTCCAGAAAGCCTTGGGGATTTAAGTGCTGAAAGGCATTTAGTGCCATGAATTAATTTTAAATTGCCTAATGTATTTTTTGTATATTGTTGCATTTTGTTACCGTTGCACTGGCTGTAGCTGTTGTTTTCATAAATTGTTTTATTTCCAAATTTCTAATCATTGTATAATCATTTGCCACTCTTCTATGCAAGTATGAAAATAAAGTAGCAAATATCCAGGAATTAAGAAAAGCAGGGATTCACATCAAATGAATAGTGTGCCCTACCCTTGTATGAAATAACCAGTAATGGAAATACTAGAAACCCTGGGTGAAAACTACATTCAAATTTTGCTACCCACAAAGAACAGGCCTGGGCCCATCTGGTAAAGGATTGCTTTGGTTGATATCTCAGCTGACCTCCAAGGAGACATTGCTCAGTTGTGGAGGAGTGTTACCTTGCTTCATGGCGCCAGCTCACCAGGATACTTCTACTCTCCCCCAGTTTCTGGCCTGCCCAAAAGTAGGAGAGGAAACTGCAACATCATATTTCATACCTCATAGCTTCCTTGTGTGAACCTATTTATACTCCCCTATCACCAATTCAGTACGATCAAGAAACTGCTTCCTTTATTTCCTACTGTGGACAGAATCTCTCTACGTTTCATGGAACTCTTGTGGAGGTGATTTAATTTTTGCCAATGTTTTCCCATCAAATACTTGGTTCCTGTTTTGAGGTCTGATATAAATAATGCTGTGGTATTATTTTTAGTCCTTTATTCAGCATGACAACCCAGGGGCTCCCTGCAGGCTTGCTTCCAAATGTCTCTTTTTTCCCTACATTCTGTCTGTATCTTTAAAACCAGGCCAATGGCTTTGTCATGGAAGCTGATACTAAGATAACTAAATCCATGAAGTTTTTTTAAAAAATTGTTCCAGATGTGTACTTGGGATCAACAGTAAACTCATTCAGTTTGATAGAAGAAAGACTGGAGAATGATAAACAGAACCCCCAATCTGACACAGGTTTTCCACTGGCCACCTCCCTTTCAATGAGAGTAACAGTGCTTCAGAATCTTAGCATAGCGGCACCACATTTGTTATAAGCAAGGAGGCAGGTGGAAAAGACCAGCCTTGCGGCAGATAAATTTGGTGGGGTGGTACCTAATAGACCAACTCACCATCCATTATCTCAGTGTGTTTGAATGAATCTACAGATTTTAATATCCACTGAAAAAAATAGGAACTGAGCAGGGCCTTTCACAAGACTTATGTGCAGAATACTTGTAGGAATTCTGGTATTTATATTAGCACAGAGAGTCCTCATTTGGGAGTACAACAAACAGAAAATTGTCACCAGCTTCTATATTTCTATCAGAAACAATTCTTTTCAAGGGGGAGAAAGAAATTGTATATGTATTTGAAATTATCAATTTACCATATAATTTTGGAGGTAGAAGGAGGAATTAAAGGACAAAATACACAAGGAATAAAATTTTTAAAAGCGTGTTTGCTTTTGCACATCTCTCAGTAAGATTTAGACTTCAGATTAAGCTGAGAAAAAATGCTTCCTATACCAAATCCATTAGCATTTTCCAGAATTGGGCACTTGATCTTAGCAGCATTAATATAAGTGCAGTTAGGAATCATGTTTTCAAAGAAGAAGCAACTTGTCTTTCCTACATGACACACTTATATTAGAAGCATTGATGAGACACAAGATAGTGCATATTGTGGGGCTAACTCTCACCTATTCAGATTTACAGCAAACTAAGTATAAGGAAATGCTAGGATTCAGAAAAGGATGCTATAGAGTTAAGGCCAACAATGAAAAATTATACATATCATAAGTAGTAAGCCAGTTAGGGAGGCAGTTAGATGAAAAGAGAGTTAAATGAGTAATAGTAGTAATAAGATTGCAGGGAACATAAATTAATTCTTTGTTTCTGTCTTCATAGAAAACAAGTAGGAAAAATATTTTCAAGATTATCTAAAGATTTGAGGGAAATAGTGTCTTCACTGACCAACTAAAAGCAAATAAATTACCAGATCCAGATGGAGTCCATCCAATAGTTGTTAAAGTAAATGTGAAGTTGGTGATCATATGATCCCCCCCCCCAAAATCACATTTCCTTAAAATCACCTTTGTATTAGAGGACCAATAAAAATGGCCAATATAACTCAGTTTTTAAAAAGGGATCCAAGAGATATCTAGATTTTCTGAAGAATCTGATACTGGAAAGTTCTGTCACACTATTTTGAGTTCTTTGAGAGAATCCACAAGTCTGTGACACTGTTGGAGTAGGAACCTGTGATTTTCCAGTTGTTACTGAGGTACTGGAATACAACACTGCTAAAATATAGTATCATTGGGCTGCTTAAAGATGCTGAAAGGTGCAGCTCAGCAACTTCTGAGGTCTTACAAATTTTCCCCCTTTTCATTATTTGCAGTTTCAGAAAGTTTTGACAAATTCTATCACAAACTTGTCTGTCATAAGAGGACAGGTCTTACTATGGATTGGTAGCTAATTAGAGAATATAAGATATTATAGATACCGTGTGGATTAGAGTTATGTACATTCCAAAAATGATTCAGGGTGAGAATGAGCCTGTAAAAAGAACATGCTGCAGCTTTAAAGCATCCACTCACACACAAGATCCAAAGCACATTGTCTGAATTATCTCAGAGTTTGCACAGGCCTAATATGGATATTTTTTATAATAGAGGATTTAACAACAGCATTCCTTAAACATTTACACTGGGGTTTTAAGCAGATGACACCACTTTCTTAACTGAAAATAACGAAGGCTTAGAAGAGCCTCTTATGAAAGTAAAATCTGAAACCAAAACCCCAGGGTAATGTTAAATATTAAGACTATGGTAATGCCAAACTGCATACTTGGGGAATTACAGCTGGGCATAAAAATAGAGATGAACAGAATGCTAGAAAAATAAGAAATTAATCTCAGGGAAAAAGTCAATAACAACTTAAGATAAAGAAAGATAAGGAATGACAACAAATATTAGAAAAGTTAAAACAATAGTCTTTCTCAGTGAAGGAAAGAAGATAGATGCCTTTAAATAATGGATTTGCAAAATACCGATGGACGTACTCAGTCCTGAACTAAATAAAGGTTTAAAGCAACCAGAGACTCCTATATTTTGGACATATATTAAGAGCAGAAGATGAGCTAGAAAAAATTATTAGTATAATAATATGATTAAGGGAAATAGAAGGGGCAAAGACAATGGGTAACTTGGATAGATACAATTAATAAGATTACTGAAATGTCCTTGGGAGACCTGGAAACTATCACAAAAGACAGGTTAAGATGGTAAACATTTGTCCATGTGGTCAGAAGGAATTGAACTTGTCTCAGTTGTATCTAAGTAACTATTGCTTTTTAGATAGTTTGTAAAAACAGGTGGTAATATCTGGCTGACCTTGTCTGGGTTCAGAAGCTAAATAGGCAGGAGCCCAATTTGTATTTGGACGGGCAGTACTAGAACTGTATGCTAGGCTTGGATGTTGGGGAAAAAGCCCTTAAAAGAAAGAAATGGCAATGAAGTCACCAGGTATCCAAATTGATGTCAGAACCCTAGCAACAATTTGGACTGGAGAAGGACAGCAAGGAAGAATACTTTCTTAATAGCTTGGGTTAAGTAGATTTACTAAGAATAACATTGCGGCAACGCACAAGAATTTTAGCAAAGTAACTGCTTTAAAATGTGAAACTATTTATAGGCAGTTCAAAGCTATTAAGATGCTGTCTTTCTTCCACCTGTGCTTTTGGTCTAACAGCAAGGATGCCAATCTCTTCTAAGAATCTGTTCTTGTGATTTGTTTACATAACAGTCACTAGCCTCATTTTCCGTGTGAGAGAATCTTCTTTTACCCTCTATTTGAAGAAGGTTGTACCTTTAAATACAGTTAGAAGCGTGCACTGAGGCCACAACTTTGCTGATTAGATTAAGGTGTATAGGATAGTTTTAAAAATGGGGTGTTAAAGAGCTCAAGAAATAATCTTTCTGAATTGCCAGAAAGGCATAGAAATGGTCGATGTGGTTCAATTTCTGTTGATGAAGAGCAATGCACACTGAACAAAACATCCTAATTCAGGACCTCTTTAAAAGTAGTGTGGGACAAAGGGGCATTTGTCCTACCCGCTTACATGTCCATTCAGAATATAATTCAGTATTTGAAATTATCTGAAAGCTAAATGTTTTTCATTTAAGATGGCAAAACTAATCAGTTAAAAATTAGTGCCACAAGTTATTTCAGGTTTCCCTACATAGTCCCAATTAGTGAACTATTGAGTTCAGTGGACAAAAAATGATGGTGAAATATGAATTATATTGAATAGGTTACAGTAAGAAAAGTGTGTGTGCATACAATCAAGTGAACATTCTTTCTGCTTGGCCCTCAAAGTCTTAAAAAGACCGTGTCCTTACCACACACATGGTTAAGGCTAATAGGGACTGAATTTGCAATAGTATTAAGAATCTTAGAATTATGGCAATTTAGTGACAGTACTGGCTGTGTATGCAGCTGTTGTGACAAGTCAAACTTTATGTTAGAGAATGAAAATAATGGGTTTAAGGGGTTTATTCAAATTTTAATGATTTTTATACAAATTTATTGCATTATTGAACTTGAAATAACATACAGTTTTTATTACCACACATAAAAGGCTACTGTAGAGCTCAAGAAGATACAAAGATCAATCAAACTGATCGAGGAACTCTGCTGGACCAGCTCACTTTTGAGGAATGATTATATCAGTTGATGGTTTTTAGCTTTTAAAAGAAATGAAGAAAAGGGGGCACAGTGTGTAAAATTATGCACAGTGTGTTAAAAGTCGATACTTACCTTTTTTCTTCATTATATCCTCATAACAAATGGACATGGGGTTCATTTGGTGCTTAATGGTAAAGATGCTGCATAGATAAAATAGTGTATTTCTTAACATAAATCATAATTAAATTATGGGTTTTTATACCATTAAATTTAGTGATGGCTACCAACTTCAGTAGTTTTAGAGGTGGGCTAGGGAATTAATAGGGGAAAGTAGCAGCTAATTATGATGGCAATATGCATTAATAGCAGCTGTGGAGGATAAGAATAGGAGGATGTTAGTGCACTAATCCACTGAGGATTAATGGAATAGATGAGCTTCAGTTTAATCTATCATAGCTCTTCAATTCAGCATAGTTATGAAAATATTACTGTGCATAAACAATTATTACATTAAACTTCATATTACATTATCATCAGGATTTCATTATTGACAGGATTTGAATTTGAATTTGATCCAATCTGGCTCCTTTTATGTTCTAAAACTTTGATGCATTTCTTTTTTATTATTATTATACAGCATATAATTTTTATTAAAATGTTTAAAAGAGAAGATGAAAACTAATGAAAACTAATATAAAAGTAAGGAAGAAAAAAGAAAAAGAAAGCAAAGGGAAAGCAAAAAGTGCAAGAAAAGAAAAAAGTTAAAGAAAAATACAAAAGAAAGAAAGAAGATACAAAAAAGTCACTTCTGATATTCTTCACAGCAGTTATAAGTACAATTATATTTTAACCTTTCTCTCTAAAATTACATCATGATACTCTTCTTTCTATAATCTATCCTGTCTAATCATCAAAGCCGTAAATCACAAGTTTGTTTTTTTCATTTTTTCGCAAAAAGTCCATAAGAGGTTTTCAGTCACCAACCAATGTAGATAGTGTTTTTTCTCTAATCAGAGAAGTTAGTTTATCCATCTCAGCAAGATCTGTCAATTTCACCAACCATTCCTCCATAGTGTGTAGTGTCAAATCTTTCAATCTCTGTGCATATAATAATCTTGCCACAGTAATTATATATTGAAGTAATATTTCATAGATTTTTTCTGTTTATCCATCACACCTAAAAGTTCTGGCTTCAACTGAATATTAATATTTAAATTCTCTGTCTCAATGTATGTATTTGAATCCAATTCTTTTTTAGTTTTTTACATGTCCACCAAACATAATAAAATGTCACTTTCTTCTTTAACATTTTCCAAAAAATCTCTTGCTTATTGCACAGGGTTCAGTCTGAATCTCTGTTGTTTAAAAGTAAAAATCACCCCTTCCGGCTTATCCCATCTAAATGAAATTTTCTTCTGTTTAGGTTTGTCAGGAAAAAAAATTCTTTTCTTTTATGTAGTATTCTAATTGGAATTTCCTTAAGTACATTTACATCTGCATTATCAATCCTCAATCTAGTATTAAAATGCTGCTGTAAAACGTGATCTCTGGTCTTCTTCCTGAACAAAGTGCACAAGGAAATCTCTTGGAACATTTTTTAATTTGGCAAAACATGTATTATTCCTATAAACCTTATCAATCTCTGTCTCAGTGTCATCTTCTTCTCAAGCCAGGCAAACACTTAACAATATTTTCTCTGATATCTTTTCCAAGTTGTTCTGTAATTGCTCTAAATCTTAAACAAAATTATTTTTCTCTCAGTTCCAGTAATGCTAAATTGTCAAATCTTTCTCCATCTCTTTATTTATAACTTCTGTCTTATTTTCCAAAACTTCCATTTTGTCAATAATTTGTTTTAAGTCTTCAGCCAGTTGCCCTATAGATTCTTCTATCTTCTTAACTCCTTCTGTCACATCTTTTTTTATTCCTGAAAACCAATCTTCAATTTCCTTTTTAAAAGCATCCAAACTATTGGCAACCATTGCAGTCATCTTCTTGCCAAGTTCCTCCAACATTATCTGCAATAAATCTAGTGAAATGCTCTTATCTGTAAGTTGTTCTAATGAATCTCTCCGTCCTTCTAATTTGGCAGCTTTTCTTGTGGTTGCCATTAGGAGAAAGTGAAAGTATGTCAGTTATTTCGGTGAAAGTAAAAGGCAGGCTTCTCTTTTTTTTTTCTGTTTTGCTTTTTTTCTTCTTTAGCACTTTAGTCCCAATTAGCTCTCCATAGTTACAGTCTCACAGTTTAGCTCATATTATCCTTATCTTCTTCTTTTGTAAATCCACCAATTATCTACTGTCCTTAATAATAAACAGTCAGCATTCTCACAAAGGTCCGGTCTGTTAGTCTAATTAATTTTGCTATTTTCAAAGGCACTTTCATCAGAAAAAAAATTATTTCTTCTGTTTTTTAAAATTACTGTCCCCTTTATCCATTTTAGACTTTTTTGAATCACAATCTTGTTAAGCTTTTTGCTTTTAAATTAAAATCCTTTAAAATAGCAGGGTTCCCCCCCCCCCTTATCTTAATTTCAAAAAGAAGGCGACTCACTGAGGGTCTTCTATCATCACTGCTGTTCAGAATTTCTCTCTTAGGTTGTAAATTAATTCAATCCAAAGGTGTTTAAGAAAGCTTTTGCTGGTCAAATGTCTGTAAAGGCTGCATAGCAGTTAAGGGCAAGTTGATAATCCCTTGGCTCCCAAGCCACTCAACTCGCGATCGGCCACAAGAAACTCAATTCCTATGGTCTCTTCTCAAGGAACAGCTCTTCCAGAGCACAAGTGGGCAATCCCTGGATCTCTCCTATCCGGGGAGATTTTCGTCAGCCAGAACCTGTGTCCTGGCTGGCGATTCCCCCACAGTGCTGTCCCCACTTGCAGAGCTGCTCACAGGGACATTTAACCCACTATCGGTCCTCATCCAGAAATTTAAACCTAAAACTTTAATGCATTTCTGTTACCATCTTTTCATGATGTTACTTCTGCCCAAAATCTATACGTATATGTATAATATTTAAAGTGTAATGAGTATATTATGTTATTTCATTCATATAACAAATAGTAATACGCTCTCAGAATGCTTTACAAAGTGAACTAAAACAAGAATTAAAACATTTAAAAAGAAAACAGGTAAAGAATAAGAGACATGAATTTCTGTGCCTTTCAAGCAAACTTCTATGTGTTCTATGTTTTTAACAAGCCAAGAAAATCAAGATCTAAAACTCATAAGGATAAATAAGCGCAAACACTAAGCACATTTAATTTTATGTTTGGACTGTGACTAAGAGAGGCAGCTAAAATTGTAAGCAAGTATTTTAATATATAAAACTAATTCTGCTTATTAGATAAGAAGATCTGGCAACTTCATGGAGCAGCTTTTTGCTGAAGTACTGGCAGCATTTGATTTACAGTCTGTTTCATCCTGCCTATCTGTTCTCTTCCATCTGTTAATGTTCTGTAGCTCATTCCTTATGATAAATACTTGCTCATTAACTCCCTGCCCCTGTTTCCAACTTCCTTGTTTTCAGCATATCCTTTACTTTGCCTGAAATATTTCCTCTTTTGCTGTCCAAGCTGCTCTTCTGGATAAAACTACCTACACTGGAGAGAAGACCATAGGAAGGACCAAACTGCCATATCTGCGAATGAATTGGTGGCAGCCAAAGTCAAGCTGTTTCATTAACCAGGCCACATACATGGCAGTTGCATCCCTAATACCAACTGTATTCATATGAGGATATTCCCATTATTGTATCTGATTTTTTCTATGTTTCTGTTCTTTAATTCAATTAAAAGTAAACTTTGTTTACACAAATAGACAGAGATTGATCTGCTAAGGCATTCTTTGTACTAGAGTCTACATTTTGCAAAAACAAAGAAAAAAACACTGGTATTACAAAATCAATTATCTAATAAATAGTAGTAAACAAACAATGGGGACTCCTACAAACTGAGTGGAAGGAAAAAGCTTAAACATTTAGGAGTCATTTGCTCTTAAAGATCAGTTGTGTTGTCCATATGCAAAGCATTGTAAGAAAGGGTTGAGTCACATTATCTCCCTACTTTGTTATAACATGTTACATGTATGAATATTTCAGGGGTCTATGAGACTGCAATATTTTAGGCCCAGCAATCCAAGACTTGATTTTCATATGTGAGATTCAATCAGTTTATCCACAATTCCTAATCTCAGATGCATTGTTTCCTATTCTGTCCTTTGAAATCTGTTGAAAATATAATGCCAGCAAGAAGATAGTATAATCCACTTTGAAATCTGAGAATAAAATGGGAAGGAAATTGGCAGCACTGTTATTGTACTCAGTAACTACTCAGAAGCAATCCCCATTAGGTTCCATGGGATTTATTACCAGTATCTATAGAATTTCAGCCTAAAATATCAGTAGCATTTATGTATTGAGTATTCAGCTCTGACAGACTGAGAGGCTGCATTTGAGGTGCCATGCATAGAAATCAATTGTAGTGGCCATTCTAATGTCTGACTATACTCTGGATGTCAGGAAGTTGTGTTATATGAAGCAAAACTGAAACTATGCTTTTAATCTATGCTGACATAGTATATTGGAGATTGTATGCAAACTAATGCGTTACTCTTTTTACCTTATTTTAACAATTAAAATAAAACAATTAACACTGCCTTCCCCAAATTGAAATCTTCCAGATGTGTTACTCTGCAACACTCATAATACCCAATCAGCATGGGCATTATTTTCAGTTCATGTTGTGCTGCTGTTGAGCCTGAAGTAAATTAACTCAGCAGTTGAACTCAGAATTATGGATTCACAGAGGTCTGGAGCAGGTCCTGAACTGCTGCAGAATCCTTGTGTGGAAGTGCCTTCTCCAGCAACTGAAGAGTTGCAGTCTTGCACAGTAACATGGGTTGTTCACATTGACCATCCTTCAGGTATGACAGGAAATCTTGTCTCCCCAGATATTGACCTCTCATTCAGGAATTGTTTTTTGAGTCTTCCACTGATACCCAAATATACCTGGATTAATTCAGACACAGTTACTGGGGTGCTCTGAGAAATGAGTCTATCACATCTCTGTTTGAACTGGTTAATAAATCCTTTTTCATTCCAGACTACATTAAGAGTTATCAGCTGATACTCAGCAGCATACACGTGCACTATATGGCTTCTCTGTCAGGCGATGAGTTTCCTGGCTGACAGTCACCAGCTTGATCAGCTCCTCAAAATTATCTATGCATTGCAAAATTAATATGGTGTCCAATATGGTGTCCTTCTGTTCTGGGACAGAAGGAGGATTGTCCATTTTTCAGCTTACCCAGTCATTAAGAAAATTATTAATGCTATTTGAATTTGGTTGGTGAGAAAACCATTGGATGTCAGGGAGATGTAAAGTTCACATATTATGTATTCATTTTTATTTATGTATTTAATTTAGAGAACTGCTTGGGTCCAAATGATTGGGCAGCTTATTCTTTAAAAGCAGGAACAAAAATTAAGAGACAGATCACAGTCTTCCAGAAGAGGAAAAAACAAACATAACAAAAAACAAACAGTAACAACAATAACAATAACAAAATTATGTTAGAAAGGCCGTACATTTGCTTGGATTCCCATTTATTTCCCATGTGAAAAGGCAGATACTTGCTGCTGGAGAGTTGCAGCTACTGCTCCAGTAATGACTGCTATGTCTTGTTCCATGACTGGTATGGGGACTACCAGTTGTAGATTCTACTATATCTGCTGGACTGCCTAGTTCATTGTATGGGCTCACTGGTCTGTCTAGGGTGCCATTTCATACTGATACTGAAGCAAGGCATTAGCAAGCAGTATTAGCAGGTTAGTAAGAGAGTATGCAGCCATAGTTTTTCCTTCATCTCTAGATGAAAGCTGTTTTTTCGTGGTGATGGAAATAAGGAGTAAGCTAATCTACCTGTCAGATTTCCCTTGTGCATGGCAAAAATCTTGGCCCTCCAGGCATTGACCCCTAATTCAGTAAAACTATTTTAGAAAAGGAGATATTGGTTAATGATTCCTTACTGATCATGGTTACTTACAAAAAGCTCAGTGCATTCCCCCAAATGCTTGGGGATGTTTGTATTACAGTACTTTCATAGGTTACATGTTTGCTTGTAAAGTAAAATTGCTTTCAAGAAACCTGATTGGTATATAACATTCTCAGATAAAAGACTGGGCTCCTTTGCTTCCCTGTGGGTGGCTATACTAGTATTATGTTGTAGGAAAACTGATTTTATTTAGGGAGACAATGTATAGCCAAATGTTTGTCTTAAATCAGGAAATTACTTTCCTGACATAGGTCTTCTGAATACAGTGAGCTTTTAGTTTATACTGAAGATGTAATGTGGCCGATGAGAATATGCCTGGCTAACTCTGCCTTGTGGTATGATGATATCAGGAATATCTGATTCATATTCATATTCTGATATGATGAATCCAGTTGAAGTGTTACTCCATATACATAGAGTTTTCTTCAGAGGAATGGAAATTCTGATTGGCCAACTTCCCATTAACATTAAGACAACTCTGAGGATGTTAGAGTATCTCCCTTCAGCTTGAACCAATCCATATTTTCAAGGAAATGTTGCCAGCAGATATTTTTAGGGTATACGGGTAAACCAATGGATTCCCTCTGACTCCTTCATACTTTTGTTACCTAGGGCTTGAATAGAGCTACTGCATAACTTATGAGAGTAGCTTCATGGAAAATATGTTTCAGTTGTGCAGTTTACAAAAAGTTGGTGAATTCCATGCACAACTTGAACAGTTTGGTTTACAATGATTTATAAGCACTATATCATGTGAGGTACTTCATGTTTCCAGTGTTAAGTCAAGTCCCAGACTTATATTAAGGATCACTTAAGATAATCAGGTAATTGATCAACACGCTTCCAATGACTATATTTGCAGTTCCTTTAGAATATGTCTAAAATTATAAATAACCAAAGATCTCCCACAGAGTCTTGGGAAATATTCTAGTCTTATCTTAGAATGATGGTGCTAATGGTTCTACATAAAGCACTAGTTTCTTCTACATTTTGTATATACTTTCAGATTTTAATAAATAAAAATAGGCTATTTTGTTAAAATTTATTTCAAAAGCCATTGACCCTAACTTCCCTCTCAAATAAAAATCTCACCTTCTTTTTTACTGGTCTCAGTTTTGCCTTAGTGAACCAATATTGAGTGCCAACATAATTTTATATTACTATTCTTCAGGAAAAAGAACCTGTAGTTACATAACCAAAATAGCATCAGCCAAGCCCAGACAGGAGAGAGATATTAGAAGACACAGAGGAGCCCTGAGATTTGCAAGGAAAAAAAAATATGAAAAACAAAAGAGGGGAGAACAAAGAGCCAAATGAGGATAGAATGTTGATTCACTATGAACGGAAAAAATAAGAATACCTAAAAACAAACTCATTTTCTGAAAGCCAATCTTTATGCAGCCAAAAAAGCACTATTCACACATAAGAGGACTTGGCAGTTTTCTGGAACCAGAAGGCTGCAGAAATGCAAACATATTTTAGGCGGTGAAACCTAACAATTGGTGATCTCTGTTTTGCTCCACTGGCCATTGGTATAACTCAGGCTTCTCTCTTATTCTATAATATATATATCTATGTTGTGCCACTTGGGGAAGCCATCAAGAAATGCAGACTAAAGTGATTAGATCAATTTGTGATTTGAATAGATTTTCCTCTTGTTCTTCCATCTATTTCCAGGAAGGCTGAGGAAACTTTAAACAAAAGTTTAGAGTGGATAAGGGCAACTGACTGGAGTTTAATTAAGATAAGATGAAATACCATGAGATGGGGGGGGGGGACAGTAGAGATGGAATTATTACACAAATGTTGCATAGGGTTATCATCTCGTAAAAGATAAAGTGCACAATGTGAGTTTTTCCTTGGTTTGTTACTATCATAACAAATGCACAGTTCTCTTACTGAGACAATCTTTGAAGAGCTTTAGCTAATCCATCAGCTATATCCCTTTGTAGAGATGGTAGACCTATAACCAAACACACAATCTATGGAACAGCTTTTAGGCTTTGCTTTATTTGTGGGGGTCTAGGAAAATGGGGGGAAAATTCTGTACAAGCTGCACAAGATTCATAGGAGCCACACTCATGGAGTTCAGGTATTAAGATCAGCTGTAGAGATCTTCCTCATGTGCTCATCAGTTTGACTTATTACAGGGGTGGCTACATGGTGCTACAATCTTTATGCTCCCTCCTTATTTTTAAATGAACCTTCAAAATTTGTATATATCTGTTTTCTTTTGTTACTTTAACTGTTTTAAACCAGGCTCAACTCCACCCCCAATCATGGAAACTCACCGGGTGACTCTGGACTATAACCTATGCTACAGATAGTTGTGGGAAAAAATTGGAAGAGAGAATGTGATGTAGGCTACCTTGAACTTCTGGAGGAAAGGCAGGATATAAATTTAACAGTAAACAATTAAACCAATGTTGTGCTTTTAAAAAAACTGGCAAAGTGCCTTGAGGCTTTGCCTTTAAAAAGAAGCATACATTATTTTAAAGAGCAGCATAAGGCTTTAAACATATGCATATTTACATGAAGATATGTGAATGGAACTTAAAAATTCCTTTTTGAACAAAGCATACAGGCTTCCTAGTAGTGGTTCTATCCTCTATAGAATAACATATTGAAGGAAAACAGATATTTTGCTTCCTATGTGCTCTTCAATATACATTTCACAGAAGTAAGAAAAAGTAATTGTGAAGATGTCAAAATGCAGATTATGGTACTATGAAATTATCTTACCTAATCAAACTCTTAAAAAGAAAGATTCGGGAAATAGGACTATATGGTAAACCAATTTATGAAGGCTGAGTGTTTAAACAGTAAACAGTACTTAAGAAAAAATTAACATATTGATCATGTATTAAAGGAATTGTGTACCAGATCCAAGTGCTTTCACAATTCAAACCTACTTGCTGCTGTTGGGATAGTATGCCACCCTTGAATGAACTGCCAAAGCTATTGAATACACAAGTGTGATTAGCCTTTTATCCTGACGTTGCTATTTGCTTTAAAAAGAAAGCAGATCAAACAAAAAGGCTACTACGTTCAAGACACTGAAACAAGCCAGCCTCTTTGCTTCAAGACACTTAGATTTGAATTAATCAATGGGGAACTTTAGCTTCAAGAAACTTTTGAAAAAAAAAGAAAAATTGAATGTTTATATTTAGCAACTTGCTTATTACCACAAAACCCAAAAATGCTTTTATTTATTTTTAAAAGATCTAGAATATGTTTGAGCCTTTATGACTAAGGGATTTTTCCTCAAGTGTAATTAAGATTTCTTTGCTCATTCGTAGCCATAACCACAAAGTTAAACTGTCCCTTCTGTTCTTGAGAATTTCATCTTTGAAAAATGCACTGAACTTAGTTCCTGCCAAACACAGGGATGTCCAGTCCAGTGCAGAGCCCCAGCCCAGGTATGTGACTAAGTGCTGAGTCACATAAACAGAAAGTACTCATGCGGTATTAGTAATTGTTATCTTTCAGGCCAGCACTAGATTGCTTCCTTTTAAGACCAGGCTCCACAACACTCCAGCGCTGATATACAAAGTGAAGCCTATTCGTTTTATGAATTCAGAAACACAAAGCACAGATATCCTGACCACAGAAGCATACTTTTCTTTAAATGATTAGATTCCACAAAGCTTTGGAACAGTGTTTTGGGGGAGTTAGAATAAAGATTTCAAGAAAGATAGTATTTTATTTACACTGAGATTTTGTAAACATGATGAAACATCTGAGAGTTATGCATTCTCAATTTGTATGAAATATGAGACAAAATTGCAGTAAAGGTCATTACGTAGTGATATATGGAAGACAACATAGTGGAAATACATAATTCTAATGTTTGGTGTCTACATTATTAGGTCAAGTATGATTTTTGTCCTCTCCTTTTCTAGCTCTGAGTGCTAAGTGAGGAAAAAATCTATCAGGAGACTTCAGAAATTATAATGCCTGCTGCAAGTTTTTAATTTAAAAAATGAAGAAGAAAGCTACCTTTCCATCACTTAGATTTCCAAGGCTGAACCAACAGTTTAAATTTAGGCTTCCTATAATAGCTTTTGTTTAAGAAGAAAGAGAAACTTAGCAAAACAAATGTTATTCTTAAGAAGATGGATCATTTCAATCCCAGCATGGGATTGGGCTATTTACTAAAACATGAGCATCACAAAGAAAGAAATGAAAATAAGAAATTACAATCTTATTTTCATTTTAAGTAAGGTACAATTATTACTCTTGTAGTAGTATAATTAAAGAAATGAAAATAAGAAATTGCATTCTTATTTTCATTGTAAGTAAAACAAACTTATTACTCTGGTAGTAGTATAACTATGCACACACACACACACTAATATATATAAATATATATATACTAATACACATATATGTGTGTGTGTATTCATTCATTTTTTGTAGAATATACTAGTAGGCTGTGTAAACAGACAAGGAGGAGTTATGTTCACTGCAGTGAGTTAGTTCTTTTAAGAACCTCAAAGGAAAAGAAAACAAATAAGTGTGTGTTTTGATTATGAAGCTGAGCTCATCACCCGAAAATACTCTCCTTCTACCACATGATGGAGCAGAAAGAACATGTCTAGACATGTAGCCTATGTAATACCTGAGCCAA
Organism: Python bivittatus; assembly: GCF_059951505.1. NCBI lineage: Eukaryota > Metazoa > Chordata > Lepidosauria > Squamata > Pythonidae > Python > Python bivittatus. Next base: position 23,982,746 of record NW_028277074.1, read on the forward strand.
TAGGTATCTTTGCCAAGCTTAACCAAGTGCTGAAAAAACATGGCCAAGAAGCAGGAAAGGAAAGTTTTGGAATCCTTGACACTATTAAATCAAAGCTAAATACTTTGAGGGAAATCAACTGCCTTTGGCACAGGACACATATAATAAGTTTTCTCAGTAATCAGAACCAAAATGCTGAAGTCTTTTCTGTTGCCTTTTACTTTTGTAAGATTTATCAGGTTGAATTGTTCTTTCCTTCCATTTGGGTCTCCATACAACCCACTGTAAAGCCAAGGAAAGTATTGTATTCACGTAACCATTTTCATTCTTGGCTTCAATTAAATTTCAAAGTGAAAACTTATTACTGTCAATATCTGGCAAGACAAGCAAATGGCTAGGTCCCTTCTACTAAATACTGAAGTCAGATGATGAAGGCCAATATGTTTGGGGATTAAATGAGAACCATTAGTAAACAAGAAGAAACTATCAGCTGGTTTAGAACATTTGAATCTTTCCATGTGCCTTCCATTTCTTATTGCCTTTCTTCTATGCATACCTGCTACCCAATATATTTAAACAACAGACATAAAATGCAACAGGAATGAATCCAGATGATCCTACAAGCAGTGCATGGAATTGATGAACCATCACTCTGTCTTTTCATTACCATGAACAAAATAATTAATGGCATTGAAACATGTACTTTCACTCTCTAGTTATTATCTTTCCATGTTTTCCTTTCCTCTGAACCTTTGACTCTCAGGATAATTTTATGGCACCCTCAGCATCATCAACTTTGCTCGCCAGGCAGATCCTATGGGAATCTATTTTTCTGTTATTTGAATATACTGGGGAACATGTGTGCGTATGCTTCTCTGTCTCTAGAATATTGCTTTGAAATTAAATTTGCCCTGTTGCTTAATATTATTGGCCCTGATTCAGATTCAAGGATTTCCCTATATCAGCAACTCTGGTTCCAATCTATGTATCGAGGCTTTGTATTAGGAATGGAGGTGAGAGTCTTCTCTGGTCTGTATTCTCAAGCAGACTCAGGTAGGTCACATAAGTAGATATATTGCAAAAAAATAAAAAGCACACATACAAGAAGTTCTCCATCTAACAATACAAAGCAATCCTGTTATTTATATAGGTTACACCTAAGATTCAAATCCTGAGTTTCTCCCTCCTGTCTTCTTTCCTGGCCTTTAAGTTTTCTGCCATCCATCTCTTCTTTACAAAGCAGTTTCCTGTGATATGAGAACAAGAGATTCCATCTCACCAGCTTCAGCCTTTACTCATTGTATATAGCTTGGTGCAGCTTCTTATATAAAAATAGTTTGAAAAGCCACTTGTCTAACAGGCAACAGGAAGTTAGAGATCACTTCAGTGACTACATCTCTGCTATAATTTCCATAATTGCAGCACTACTGGAATCATAAAAATCACAACAGAGTCTTATAAAACTGTCTTTATATGACATGGCAGTAACACATTGGAAGAATTCTCCTTTACTTCACTTGAGTTGCCATCTTTAATCAGACTAACAGTTCCATATATGGTTCATTGTGGACCTATTTAGGATATTGTATTAACAAAGAACATGTTTCAGTCAGTAGGTTCACATATATTGTTAAGCCATAGTTTGATAAATAAGCTACAGTTGGCTGGGCTGATACATCACACCATGGTTCATAAATGTTCATGCTAGAGAACTGAGATCCTAGATTTGGCTGGATGTTTTCTATCAGTTCTTCTACACTTTGATTATTCTATCATTCAAAGTAGATAGCTATTTGTAAGGAAAAATATAGAAAATATTTTGCATGTGGGACAGCTTAAGTTATTTGTATTGCTTGACTGGCAAAAAGAACTACTGAGGACCTTCTCATCTGATTCATCACCATTTATTTATTTAGCTCTGCCTTATTTTTTACTGATTTTGTTTATGGCAGTGTTCCACAACTTGATTCCAAAGTTGTGGAATCTGACAATACTCTTGGAGACCATTTTCAAGTTATGAATTAAAAGAACATATTGGAGGAAAAAAAGGAATTGCATCTGACAAGAGCTAAATAAGGGAAATGGGTGAGTGAGTAAGTGAGACAGGAACTTTGTTCTAGAAGAGTAAAATTCCCTAAACCAATACGGATTATTTTCATTGTTATGAATTATGGCCAATCTGTTTAGATTTCTACATAGCATTTAAAATAAATTGTTCTTCATTTGTAGCATGCTATCATGAGGGTCAAACAGTGGGTGAATTTAGATTAACATTTGGTAACCGTTGTCATAACACTCTAACTGCATGGGAAATTCATAATCTGAAACAACATAATGAAGAGAAAGAGGAGATTTTGACCACTCCTTACTGCATTTATATCAAATATCTTTATGATCCACATATTATTATATTCATCATAAGAATTACCAGTTAGGAAATTATTAACATTTCTTTCAACAGTTATGGATTTTCTACATTGCTGTTCCCTTTGTTTTGGCCTAAACAGAGTATCTAAATCAATGTGAATGTCATTTTGAAGGCAAATATTTTCTCACTATTTTCTAAGTTTTCAGCTAGAATAGAATGTTATTCAGATGCTATTTTGGAAGCAATTGGGCATAGAATTTTTGTAAGTAGTAATTTTCTACTAGGATTGCTTCCTGTCCAGAAAGTAGCTGGGCTGGCCAATTCTCATGCCTTTAATAGACACCTAATACACAGAAAACAACAATGAAGCTTATGCCAGCATAGAGATAATTGCTGAAGGGCTAACAGCTGTGAGAAAGCATAGAGAGTTCAGAAATTGTCAATCTTATTTTCTATGTAAATTCACTTGAGATTTCAAGTCTGATCAAAATCAATTAATCAGCTTGCATTTTTATCCTAATAAATTAAAAAAGAATCTAGATCAGTAATTGCTGGTAGCAGATGACACAGAGACATAAGTGAAAGCTGAGGTGATATCTAGATGGTCTTTAATTATAGTTATTGAGGAAATTCATTATTTATCAACAAGATAACTAACCTGAACTGGAGATTATTTTCATGGCAAGTTGTTCTACTTTGGACCTAAGTAAAACTAAGGAAGCAAGCTAGTGTGGTGTAATGATAACAGTGCTGGACTAGGAGCGGGGAGACCAGGATCTAGTCACCCCTTAAGCATGGATGTCTTCTGGCTGACTTTGGACCTGTCACTCTCTCTCAGCCCTAGACAGGGAAGTTGGAAGAACATCCCAGAAGAAGGTGATGGCTAAGAACTTCTGTAGTGTTGCCAAGGAAACTGCATGGATCATTCTACATAGTCACCAGAAGTCAAGACTGATTTGAAGCAAAGAAGAAGATGCTGAACATTGTTCAAGCATTTTGAATGAGCAAGTCCTATGAATTAAGAAGCTTTAAAAAAATAAATTATGACTACTTTCTAAAAGGAAGAAGAGACTAGAAAAGCAATACTTTTGCTGGTAAATCTAGTTTCCACAACAACTGCAATTATTTTCAAATTATATAATGGTTTGGTGAAATGTGCAAAAATTTCACAGCTTGTCCTTTAAAGATTTATATCTGAATTTGGCTCCATGCATTTTACATTTAACTAATTATACTTAATACTTCCAAGTCCTGGAGTCCCTCAATAGTTTAAAATAAAGTGTTTATGGCAACCTGAAGATAACAATACCTAAAGATTAATGTTCATGAAAAATATAACCTAATTCTGTGGAACATTTCACAGAAATATTCTATCATACCATCTAAGATTAAAATTGTTTTGTCCACATTTGGCTTCCCAGTGAAAAGAGCATAATTTGGCAGTGAACAAAACTGCTGTTGTTTCACAGGAAAACACTAATTGCTGCAGAGCATGGAGATTAAACACCTTCAAATGTTCTGGGTAGATATGCATTATCTAGATCCATTCCACCTCATTTCAGGCTGTTTTGGCTCTGAAACTGCCTTAGTCACCCTAACAAGTGACTTCCTCCAGAGGAAAGGTGGGAGAACTGTAGCTTTATTGGTTCTGCTTGGCATCTTTTGATAGTATTGACCGTGGTATCCTGCTGAGTCAACTATCTGAAGCTGGAATAACAGACTGTCCCTCCACTGCTACCCCAAGATTGATTTCAGAGACTGGCTTTAGGGACCTTTGCTTGGCCTAATGTCTCCTAGGTTATGGAATCTCACACAACAATTTCACTTCTGTTGTTTAACATCTATATAAAGTGTCAGATTGGTCATCAGATTTGGAGATGCGGGTCTATTGCTCTCTGTCAACAGAATTAGGAAGGGCATGTATGAGAACTAATAAATTGGAGCTGAATCTCAGCAAGAGGGAGGAACCATGGAGTGGTGGCTCATCAGTCCAGGGATTGGTTAGATCTTCAATCCTCCATCTGCACAGTGTTGATAAGATATACTATATGAAGCCCAGGTGGCATTGGTAGTCAGCTGTACCAGGTCTAGGAGCTACAATCCTTCTTTGACAGGGGTTGCCATCTCATTTGTTGCATGTTTGACATGATTCTGCCCTTGAATACAACATGGAAACTTCAGTTAGTGCAGAATGTATCAGCAAGGTTTCTATCTGGAACATACATGTCTAACACCTATAACAGTAGTCCTAAAAGAACTTTATTTGCTACCTATGTGTTATCAATTGGATTTCAAGAGTTTAGTAATGACATGTAAGGCCCTTAATAGTTAAGTACCCAATACCTGAGAAAACACCTCTTCCACTGATACATCTATCCAAATTTCAAGATCTGCAGGGAGTCCTTCTTCAGCAGCCCACAGCTGGAAACGTGCATTATATGGGGATACAAGAGATGGCTTTCTGTTTCTCTGGTACAACTTGGGACTGCTCTTTCCATGGAGGCCAATCAAAATTATCTACTTTTTGGTGCTAGCTGAAGACCTGGCTTTTAATTCTGAGAACTTAAAAACAACAACTTAAAAGACCATATCTTTTGCTTCTTTGTTAATGTTATCATTGTTGTATAGATTGTAACCTGATTCATTCCAAATTGTCATCCTTTCATTGAAGTGTAGAGTCAGAGTAGTGTAGCAGTTAAGATGTCAAACTAAGGATTGGGCAGATTCACGTTCAAGCGTCATTTGAGCTCATTGGATTATTTTGGACTACGTCCTAGGGTTGTTGTTGTGGACATAAAATGAGAAGAGAGCTGCAATATATACTGCTCTGCAAATTTAGAAGAAAAGCAGGGTAGAAATGTAATGTAATACAAAAATGGTAACAATGATAATAAACTTTACTTAAAAGCAAGCCTCATTGACTTCTGTGAGACTTTCTCCCATTAAATTTATATAAACTTTCAACTGAGTGGTGAACCAATTGCATTCTTTTATATTTTGTAGATTAAAATAGCATTAATTTTTATATGTTACCTAGTTTGAAGTTTGTACCTTTATTAATCATTTGTTATAACAGATACTTTTTTTAAAAAGGATGTAGATGTACAGCCAGGTAAAGCTAGAGACGTGCGCTTCATGCTAACATTTTGCTATGCTAACTTCATCAATGAAACTGGATTTCTAAACCAATTCAGTCATACTATATCTCTTTGTGGCTGTGGTAGCTGAAAAGGTTGTGATTTTTAAAAAATTCCTTACTTTCTTTTACATTTACATTGATCAGACTGAATCCCATACTCCCATACCATTTTCTTTTGTATTATTTAATTATAACAATTAGAATAATTTGCCATATGTTGATAAACAATGAATGTTATGAGGTTAATCTAAATTGGTTTCTAGACTGTCAGAGGATGAAAAACAGGACATATACACATTCATTCTTTACCAGGATGAGGCCAACATTACAAAATGTTGTGATGTCGCACACAAGATGTAAGGATAGAGTTGTTGTCACAATATTGTAACAGACATTTTGTAAATTGCCCCCCTGCCCCCACCACCAGATGCCTATACAGGAAGAGTGACAGTTACACAGGAATTTCATACAAGTCAATAAATTAAAATGCATTTATCTATATGATTTATTTTCCAAATCCTTTAAACCTAACATCCTGAAGGGCATTTTATTTGAATGTTTAGTTCAATAGTATGGAACATATGAAATACTACTGAACTACACAAGCTGAATATACTTGTAGATTCTATTGGAAAGAACAAGTGAAATATGTGTGCACACACGCATAGGTGCATATGATTATTCTCCATATTTTTAAAGACTTATCCCGTATACCTGGTGTTCAATAAATGGCATAGCAATTAGTAAAAAAAAAGTGTCATAAGTCACAAAATATATCTGTTTATTTATTAATTTGATTTTTGATGCCATCTGACTCTATCTGATAGAGTAAAAGACAACTTAAAAACAACAAAATACAATAAATTAGACCAAAACAAATTTCAGAATAATTACAAGTTGGCAATCCAGACAACATATCAAAATATACAACATCACAAACAGGGAAGTCCCATCCATCCTACCCTAAGGCCTAGAGAACAGCCAGGTTTTCAAGGCCTTCTGGAATACCATCAGGCTAGGACAGCAGTATTGAAAGCCACTGAGGGATCAAGGAGCACAAGGATGGGTGCACCACTTCCATCCCAGCTCCATCAGAGGTCATCAACAAGGCTGTCTCCATACTAAATCCTAGCCTGAACCTCAAGTGAAACGGATCTAGATAATGCTTCCTCCAGAGTCCTCTGTAACTGCAGCCCAACCACCTTCTGTCTAAAAAGGGAAGATTGTAGACAGGACAATAGTTGTCTTAAATATTTGTGTCCAGGGATGGCCTCTTGAGGAGGGGGTTCCCTTCAAGGCCACTGGCACCACCTCCTTCCTCAAAGAGGCTGACACCACTACATGGACCCCAGCTCTGGGTCATATCCCTGGCTGCCTTATTGATCCAGGAAGGGCCCGGGTCCAATAAATGGGTGGCTGAGCTAATAGCATAGAGAACACTGTCCACTTTCTCAAGTGTTGCAGACTCAAACTAATTCCAGATCACTCCACCAGACTATGCCCCTAGCACCTCGGCTGGCCCTGGAGTCCAACTTGGCATGGATCTGAGCTCATGTAATTCTTTCTTTGCAAATAATCTGAAGTAGCTTATATAAAATAGTATTTTTTACCTTATCTTCTGTTCCCATAGATGCTGGTCTCAATATCAGCTCTTAAAAATTACTTTTCATTATTATAATTATAGAATATAATAGTAAACATCCAGTTCACCTTTCTGCCTTCCTTTTTAAAAAAATCACAGCAATTGAACCTGAATTCTGTTTTTATCTATTTATACAAAACCAAGAAGTCTAGGGGTGTTGGTTTTTTTTTTTTTTTTTTACATGATTCATTTATCTAGAAACAGCTCACATTTCATTTGTAAGAGATGAACCAGCAGAAGAGATGCCTGGAACCTCAGTAGAGGAAAGAAAAAGATGAATCTGACTGAGCATGATGACAAGGAAAGTGACACATCTCCATTTCTCCTTCCTTATTGCATTGGCAGGCTGTCATCCAGTGGTCCCTACAAGGCAACAATCAGACAAATGGGGCTTGAGTCCTTTCCAAGAAATTAATTTGAAGAAACATCTCAGACAGGGCCCTCACTAATTCTCACAAAGATAAAGTGAGAGAAAGGGGAAGCACATTCAGATTTGCAAGATTCTGTCATCATAGCTATTCCAATAAAAATAGTTTTAGACCTATAACTATTTTGATTATATATATATAATATATATATATATGATTATATATTTACATACACACACACATATATATATATGATTATATAATACACATACACACACACACACACATATATATATATACATACATGCCTATAACTATTTAGGTTTCTTGGTCTGGTCTACCTGATAGGGCTGATATCACAGAAGAGGCTGAAGTTAAATCCTGGTATGATGGAAGTACTGTTGAAACACTGGGCTACTCCTGTGCCTCCTGTGTTATCTCATGATAGGGAAGGTCTACCTCTGAAACAGGGGTTCATGACTTGGGGATCCTCCTGAACTCACAGTTCTTGTTAAACCAGCAGGTGAAGGTCATGGCAGCGGGCCTCTGCCCAGCTTCAACTGGTATACCAGTTTGGACCTTTACAAGTTAAATAAATAGGCACACAAGATTCAGCTGTGCAAAAACTCTCCTTGCAAAAATCCACAGAAGCTGTCAGTGTAGGAGATCCCCTAAATTGTAGATTATCTCTGAGTAGGAGAGTAATTCTTGTTCAGAATTAAAGATGGGATTTTCCTGGAATTTTTAGATCCACACAGCTTCCATTCTGGAAGAATTTAGTCAGAGTGTGTTCCTCCATTCCTGACCCAGGGAGCCTCCAGACATCAGCAGTGCATCATCAGCCCCTTTTGGCCTCCCTGAATCCTAGTGTCTCCATAGGTTATCCGTAAGTACAACCAATGCAGAGTCCATGCTGTATCCAAGCTAAAACCTGATTCACAAGGGTTCTCTAGAGTTATGAGGTCAGTTCTTTCTCTGCAATCCTTCATCAAAAAAGGAAAGTTGGAGACAGATCTAAAGTTGCTCAAAACATCAGGGTTAACAATGATTTCTTGAGCAGGAGGCAGAATACCATAGACATACCTGAAAAAAAAAAAAGTCAAATGTCTCCTTTTTCAGAATCACCTTTCTACAAAGCACATAGGCTTCACTTGGCCCATTATCTGAATAATGGGAGAGTAAAAGTAAATAAAGAAGAAAGATGAATCATCTCCTTCTATCCTCTTTGCTTTCTTGGACCATCCTAGTCCTATTGGATCATGCACATACAATGTCACCGTATGTGAATGGTTTTTGTTTTGTTTTAGGGACAGGTGCCCACACTACTTACCAAAATATTAGAATCAGGAATGACAGTACTAGAAGAGATCTTGAGAGAGGTTATCTTGATTAACTCACAAACCCATAACAGTAGTTAAAAGGTGGTTAGCATTGCTACCATTTTAGTCCTGAAAAATTTTCTGTTGAACAGTTTGGTCTCCAGAACTGAGGTTTCAGCGAGGCATTGCTCCAACATACACTTTCCCTCCTCCTTAAGGTGGCTTTGAGCAATAGCTGTATTTGTCATTTAGCTCCATGCCTAATACTAATTTTCAATTTGTCATCATTGACTCACAGAAGCTCTTTCCTCTATGAAAAGGATACAACTCCCAGCTGAGCATGGAAAAAATGTAACAGGCAATTCATTTCTTTCCTGATAGCACCAAAGATGAGAAGTGGGCAAGTTAGAACAACTTGATGAGGAAGTCCTGTCATTTCCAAAAGGAAATGTGATTCACTGTGTAGGGCATTTTTGGGAGCTTGAATCAGAGATGTCGAGGAAGTGAATTCTTGGACAGCTTAGCCTGAAAAAAATCACATGGCTTGTGGGTTAACGGTGACTTTCCCAACAAATATTTGTGACTTTCTCTGGTATAGAAAGGAAACAGCAAAAACCCAGATTACAAGGCAAGATGAAGAAGAGAAAATAAGACAAGCAGTTCAGACTCAGAAATACAGGGGGAAAAAACCCTTAATTTTGGGGGGGGAAAAATCACTCATTTTGAAATATGAAAAGGCCTTTCATATGTCTTTTTTAGAAAAACCAGGAAGCAAATGTAAAAAGCTACACTTCACATTGCAGTGCTACAGAAATAATATATAAACTGCTGTATTAAAGCCCCATAAGGACATATACAAATAGAAAGTTAGGTAACCAAATATGTATTGTAATATTTATGAATATTTATGTATAGCACAACCTCTTTCACTGTGCTTTTATTTATTTTTATTCCAGTTTCAAACCTTTTCAAATAACTGAAGCATTGTAATAAAATTATGGATTGCTCATGATGACTAACCTGTGGGAAAGGGACATTGTTTACTGCCAGAACCCATCCTTTATGTTTAGAACATCCAGAGTCAACCTTTGACATATCTAAATTAGATTACTATTGTAATGTTAAAGTGGGAGGAGGGATAATGAGTTTGTTTGTAACTGCTGTAAAGAAGGTCAAAAGTTGCTTCAATTATCTTTTTTCTTTCTTTCTTTAACTGTATTGTTCTCTGAACTTTTTCTTTTCTCTTTTTCTCTTTTTCATTCTTTTCTTTATACATTCCTGTATTTGTCTTTTATCTATGTAAAAACTCTCAGTAAAATTATATAAAATCATATTTAAAAAGAGACATATCTAAATTAGATTAGCTGAAGAGCAGCTGCTAGATTTTGGATGATGTTAAACTAGATAGACCAATGGCCAGTTACAATATCCACTATAAATGTACAATACCTGTACATTGTTGTTGGGTTTTTTTAGATTATTATCCCACCTTTTTTTCATATACAGCTCAAGGCGGCAAACATACCTAATACTCCTTCCTCCTCCTATTGCCCCACAACAACAACCCTGTGAGGTGAGTTGGGCTGAGAGAGAGAGACTGGCCCAGAGTCACCCAGCCGCCTTTCATGACTAAAGCTGGACTAGAACTCAGTGTCTCCTGGCTTCTAGCCAACACCTTAACCACTACACCAAACTGGCTCTCAATGAGTTTCAATGAGGTTTTTTTTCCAAGTTTTTTCCCCTCTTATACACAAAACTGCTTCTCAGATTTTTTTAAAATGTCATTTTATTTTTAAAAATTGAAAATTAGAGTTCTTTTGCTTTTTGAAACTCATATTTCTGACTCATTTGTAACCATAGCTACATATGGCATGTATGTCACATACACAAGTTAAATACCTTTTATACCAACCAGATATCTTACTCGTTTATTAACATATGAAAGAACAATTGGAGGATCACAGCTCAGGAATAAAGGATTAAACCTCAACTCCATGTGTGCTTGAACTCTGCACCTGCCAAGCTGCAGCTATGCTTGGAAAAAAGCTTCTACTTAAATTAAATGGAAAGTATGTTGCCTGGACAGCTAGATATATAGAGTGTGGAGAGGAAAAGTTAGTAGTCCAGTCCTCTGCCCTGATTTAGGAAATCTAGAAATCAAGTGCCAAAGCTTGCTATCTGTCCAAACTCTGATTGAAAGCTAAGGATGGTTGATTCTGCTGTTTTTGTTTCTGAGGATTTCTCACTTCTATGGACTTTCACTACCCTCAAGTTCTTATGACTCTTTCCTCCTCAGCTGCTCCACTTTCTCTCCCATCCAAAAATGTTCATGCATATCTCCATATATGTTGTAGCACTAGGGCTGAGCCCAAAGAATAAAAGGTGGTTCTTCAGAGTTGGCATGCCTTGACCCCACTTTCCTGCCTTGGGGCAGTTGTTTCATAGTTAGTGCAGGGGCCACCTAACTTCCAGGAGGTTGCCAGATAAGGCAATGTGTGTGTGTGAGAGAGAGAGGACTACCACAACCTGTAGCCTTACTGGCAAGTACGAAGGAAAAAAGATGACCAAAATGAAATCAATTCCAAAGAGCTACCTTCTAGGCCTGAAGCTTGAGGTATGAGACCAGGGAAATCAGTCCTTCTCTGGAGATAGATTTATCTCACAAGCGATAAATAAAAAAGAGAAAGAATTTAAATATTCATTTTGTTGTTTTAAGTAGTCACATGCAATACATTCAGTGGCAAATATAGGGCATCTATTCCTCTGAATGATGTGGATTCGAACCCAGATGAGTGAATGTGAATTCAGAAAGTTTACAGTTAGCTTGACACATACCTGACATTCTGGCGTACTGTGAAGGCAAGTGGGTTTCCCAGCACACATGTTCATGCTCTTATGTCCAAATGCATCCATTTCAATGCATACTTTCCCTCATACATAAAATTTTAAAGCATTTTTCCAGAATAAAATAAAGCTTTATGGTGGATATTTTTAAATATATTTGATATATTGTCCATTCAAAATAATCCTCCAGATATCTTACAAAATTTAGCATAAAAGTAAAATATAAATCAGTGATAAAATAAATAAATGAAACAAAAAACAGCTGAGGTATACCCTGTTTCAGTTTAAGCCCATTAGATCTGCTCTTGCTCTGGGAAGCAACTGTGAACAAGCAACAGCATTTTCTGTGTGAGCTTGTCATGTCTCCATTCACTTTTTTTCTTTTCCAGATTAAATATATTCCCTTCCTTCCATTTTTCGTCAAAGAATGTTCCATCCAGCTGACTATCCTTGCCGCCTCTTCCCACCCTTTTCCAGTATCTCTTTCTTTCTTAAAATGCAGAGCCCAGAATTAAATGCAGTTCTCCTGTTGAAGTCTGGTAGCACAGAAGAAAAGTGAAATTATCATGTCTGGTATCTTGGAAACAATGATCTGACTAAGACAACCTAAAATCACATAAGCCTTTTCTGTTGCCTTATCATACTGTGGATATGCTTGTGATTACCTTCAGTTTTGTAACCTTTTTCATCTGCATAATTGCAAATCCAAGTACCCCAGTCTAAAGCTCACTTATTTATTCCCTTGTCTGAAGCTTGCATTTGTCTGTTTTGAATTTCATTTTGCTATTTGCATTCCAGTTTCCATTCTATTAATATAATTTTAATGCTATCCTGTCTTGTAATGAGTTAACTATGGCTCCCAATTTGTCATCAGCAACTTTGGTAAATATTTTTTCTGTCTCTCCATCTAATACAGGGAGGTAAAAAGATTATCAGAGTTTTTTGACTTCCATATGGGTGACAGTACTGTACCAACAACTCTTTGCCTAATGAAATAAAGCAAATTTAGTAGGGGAATGTTTTGGTGTGTGAAATGGCTGCTAAGCTTGTGTGTGAAAATAAACTTTTGATCTGAGCTTGTATTTTATCCTTTTCTATTCTTTAATTCTGACTGTATGTCTACCCATGGAAACACATAGTTCCAGTTGGTAAATCTTCTGGATCTAGTCCAAACAGTGCAGATTTCACAAGCTTGAAATCAGCCTATTCTTAATCAGAGTCATTAGTAAAAATGTTGAATACCAACACAGGAAAGAATACTGTAGCAGAAGCTTTCCTCTACTTTGATGTGGCTCCATTGGTAAATAATCCTTAAGTACAGTTTTCCAACTGCATTTGGATTTATTTATTTATTTATATTTCAAATTTAGACACTGCCCATCTCATAAAGAAGTGACTCTGGGCAGTTTACAATAAAAATAGCAAATAAATATTCGTTAAAATAGAATAAAAATAGTATAAAAATCCTAATAAAACCAGATATATACATAAATAATAATCTCTTCCAAGATCCTGGTGGTTGAAAAGATATTAACATATGGTTAATATGTTAACTTCAAGGTGCTAGCCACCCCCAGGGTTGGTTGCCCCTTTTCTCGCCCCATGCCAGTTGGCAGAGCCAGGTCTTGACTGCTTTCTGGAAGGTCATGAGAGTAGGGGCCTGCCTCATCTCTGCGGGAAGGTTATTCCATAAGGTGGGGGCCATGGCAGAGAAGGCTCTCCTTCTGGGCCCCGCCAGCTGAAATTCTTTCGTGTCTGAAAGGGGTCTGCAGCATACCCTCTCTGCTTGACAGGGTGGGATGGGTCGATATAATGGGGGTGAGATGGTCCCTCAGGTAGCCTGATCCCATGCTATGTAGGGCTTTAAAGGTGATAACCAACACCTTGAATTGGACCCAGAAGCAAACTGGGACCCAATGCAGCTCGTGCAGCAAAGGTGTGACATGTGCCATCTTTGCAGCATCCAAAATTGGCCGTGCAGCTGCATTTTGAACCAGCTGTAGCTTCCGGATACTTAAATACTTAAATTTAAATAGTTTTTCTTCATGATCTCTATGCATTCACACATATGGGAGAGGTACTTCCACAGACCCCACATCAAAACCTTCTAGAGTTGACCAAATGTCTTGTTAGGAAATTCACCCTCCATTGCATATGCAACTGAAGGTGCTTTCAGTGAGTCCCTTTAATTACTTTTCAGTTTCCAGACTGGCTATAGTATCTAGACAATGGATTTAACTAACCTAACAAAAATACCATGTGATGTCTACCCAATGTTTTTCTGAAATCAAAATAAATGATGTTCATAAAATTTCCAGAATGCACCAAGATGTTGAATAATTTTTTAAAAAAGTAAAATGTAACTCTGGCAGGATTTATTTTTAGCAAATCCATTCTGGGTCCTTTTAATCACTGCATTGTTACCAAGATTTTTTCAAGCTGACTCCATACAAGAATTGTAAAGACTTCCCTAACAAGGCTAACCAGTTTGTAGTTTTCTGGGTTCTCCCTCCCCCTCCCATTTTTAAAGCTTGAAACATGCCCATCTCCAATCCTGTGGTCCTTCATCCATCCTCTGGTCTGTCTCAAAACAGTGCTGCTATATATCCACACAAATCTGAGAAACTCCAGGTAGGAGCAATATTCTTAGTGTAAAAAGTGCCTTCTGGATTTAAAAAATGTTGATTGTATATAAGCGCAGAGCAACAAATCTGGCATTTGATGAGTATGAGCTTTCATGTTTTATTGATCCTGACATTCAGTAGTAAATCTCTCAAGATGTAATATGCCAGAAACCAGAAGTCAGATACCAACAAAAATAACTAAGGTCTTAAATGCTGGCAATAAGATTCATTTCCTTCAGTTTTTCCTTGCAACACTTAACTTCAAGGTAATCTGGTAAGGTGGAGAAGGGAGGAGAAGGGAGGAGAGAAAATCTTGCTAGGCATTTTCAGAATATATATTTTTAATGCACTAATGGTATAGCCAAACATTTGTGTTTGAAGACTCATTGATTTCATGACTTTAATTATGTATATTTCATTTTTTCCTCACCTAAGAAGCTTGATTGAACGGTGCCGCTCTTGTCACTCTTGCACACTCTGGAGAGTATTTCAGACTAGTGCCCTTCAGCTATAGCAAGTATAACGCTAAGGGAAAACCCAAGAGATGTTGTTGTTTATAACTGTTTACCCAAGCTCCAGAGGATATTCAGGTGATCCTTTTTAGTCATGTAGAAATTCAGTGATTAGTTTCATTAGCATGCATATTTGCAGACAAAAGGATAATTGAGGGTAATGAAGATCCTGCTAAGGAAACAAATGTTGCTGCAGCCCAAGAAGCTTGTAAAAAAAAAAAATATGGGGAAAAAACTATGGGTCTCAGGGTCAGTTGTAAACAAAAGCTGTGCATCCAGGTGAAAAGAAATGAAGAAGCAGATTTGATCTTTATATGGCTGTGCATTACAGAGCTGCTTGCCTCTCCTGCCCATGTCATGATAGAACAGGAGGCTTTTGACAAGAGCTCTGCCATTTCCACAGACCAGCACTAAAGCAAGTGGGGGACATTACGTATATTTTACAAAAGCTCAGAGGCCTGGCCCAAACTGAAATCCCATTGATGATGCTATCCGTTCAATTGTGTCTGCTTCTTGGAGAGTCTATGGATGAGCTCTCTCCACATTTTCCAGTCTTGTACGTCTTCTTTCGGTTGTTTTATGTTCTGGTTGGTATCAGCTTTGATGGTGTCTAGCCACTGTGTTTTTTGGTGGCCTCGTTTCCTTTTACCACTGACCATTCCAAGCATAACCACCTTTTCCAGTGAGTTTGATTGCATGACATGGCCGAAATAAGAAAGGCAGAATTTTGTGGTTTTGCCTTCCAGTGATAAGTCTGGTTTTATAGGCTCCAGAGCTTGCTTGTTTGTCACATTTACTGTCCAAGGAATGCACAGGAGCCTTCTCCAACACCACAGCTTGAACAAGTTGATTTTCCTCCTGTCTAGTTTTTTCATGATCCAACTTTTGCAACTGTAGGTAGCTATGGGAAACACGATAGTGTGGACTAATCTGCATTTAGTTGCCAGGCTGATGTCCTTGCTTTTCCATATTCCTATTTCCCATTTCCAAATCCCATTACCTATTTCCAAATATTTGAAATATTTCCAAATCCCATTACCCCGAGAGAATAACAATGAGGTTAAATCAGCCTTCCCCATTCCAGTGCTCTCCAGATGTATTAGGAATTAGGAGTGCAATTTCCAGAAACCTGGCTATGCATGTTGAAAACCTGGGACTCGTAGTGCCTACTAATCTCCTGCTTGAGAATATACAGTATATGTGTTCTTATTTTTTCTTTATTTAAGTATCTATTTTCCAGATTTCCTGAGGTCTGTTAGAAGCAGCATTAGAACTGATAGAACAAAGATGTGAACAATGAGCTGCTTGGGCCAGGCTATTTTCTAGAACAGAGAGAGTGCTTATATTAGTTCAGCTAGGACTGTAAATCTAAGAAACAGACAAATCTGTACTTCCCTACCTTACATTATTTTCCAAAAACTTCCAGTTTTGAATTTCTTATGCAGAGGTAGGATTTGTGGAGACTGATTCAAGGGAAAATGAGAGCCAGTGCTGCTGAGTTATTGTCCCCAAAATATATATGCCAACAGGAGTCTATGTAAACATACTGTATATATTATTTAAGCAAACAAGCAAATATAAGCCAAAAGAGGCCTGGGACATGGTAGAAATGCTCAGGTCTTGGTCACTGTGCAAGTTTAGAAGTAAAATTTAAATGATTAAGATCCCTGGACTTCTGTTTTATCCAGTTAACCACTGACATAAAGCTAATTGATAGAAGAATCCCGGTAGGGAAGTAACAGATGCTCCTTTGAGAAAGTATCTCATGGTTTTTGGAATTTTAATCCTATAAGGTCAAAACAAAACTATCCAGATGTTTTCAGTTCAAAAATCTGTCATGGTTGCCTTCCTCATACATCACTCTCACAACATTGCAGCATACATATAAAGAAACAGCAAGGCATCATATTTATCTCTGTCCCCAAGTCGCCTGGGCCCTTAGTGCTTTCCATATGTTCATGATATATACTACATTTATCCTCAAGCTTGAAGTTGCAGAACTGTATACCTGCCAACTATCCTGGACTGTCCAGCATAGTCACAATTTAGAGGCCAGAAAAGATGACTCTGAGAATTCCGAATCTTCCAACTTGCTGGAAAAGAGAGTGAGCATGACCACCCTCCAAAGGTTTAGCACTACACTTCCAGGTTGTGATGGCTTCTAATGGAACTTCCTTGTCACATGACTCTCAACATGTGGGAAGGCTTGGGTAGACAGGATAGGAGTGGTCATGAAGTACCAGAAGGCACGATGCATTCTGTAGCATGCTGGTTTTTCATGAGGAGAATCTTTGGGAAGGCCCTAAAGCCTTTATTTGTTTATTTGTTTATTTATTTGATTTATATCCAGCCTTTAATTCCAGAGCTCAAGGTGGTGTACATAACATTACTGCATAGCACTAGCTATCATCATTTACATCATCTCTTTATTTCTTACACAGAAAATCTGCTTACAACAACAACAACAGTTTATAGGAAAGAAAGGAAGGGATTTTTTTTTTCATCCAGAACAAAATTTTATTCTCAAAAACAGCTTAAGTTCCCCAGTTACACTCTTCTTTTGTCCAGAACACCATTTTATTTAAAAAAAAAAAAACAGTTTCTAGCACTTCCTTATTTCACAAAATATGTGCTGCTCATCCTGTGCTGTGAAAGTATTTTCAGCATGGGAAGAAAAAATAAAACTAAGATGGGATGTTCCTTGTAGATTCAGAAGAAGCATATGCTTTAGCCAGTGCTAAAGGAATAAAATATTTTTCCACACTGCACAGCATATAGCACATAAAACAAAGTATGCCCCTATTTCTGATCATAGTATATTGCAGGAACGCAGCTCAGACTGAAATTTGGTATAGGGAGCGTGTTGTGCTTTGTAGCTCCTCTATGCTTTAGAAGCCTGATTTTTTCCAGAATTTTAACTTTTGACAGAGCAACACAAAGAACATGTAGAATTGAAGTTCAATGTATTTGGAGGACACCAGGTTGGGAAGGTTGTAGAATTTAAGTAAAATTCATCCATCAGATTACTTATTAGAAGGGCTTCCAGTTATTACATTCAAAAGAACAAAAAGAAAAATATATATTGTGATTCTAAATGAAAGTGTAGAAAATATGAGTGATAATTTGACAATGCTTAGTTTTAATAGTAACATGGTTCTTCTAGCCTTTTTCTTCAATCTCCTTCCTCAGAAAATTCAAAATCTGTGGCTATTTGTGAGGAAAACTTGGCAGGAGTGAAATGCAGAAGCCAAGCTATGGTATGTGTTTTTCCAACACCAGCATCTGGGTCCCTGGTTAACATCCTGATTGATCTTCTGCCTGAGAAGATGCCAACCACAATAAATGTAGAAAGTAGTTGGAAAGAGGCCTGGACTTAGCATATATTTTTAAAAATAGCAATGAAAATTCAAAGCATATTGCCAAATTGTATGCAACTTTAAAACTCTATTGGGAAATGCATCTTCCTGCACATTGCCAAGTGGATTATTTCCTGACTTATTTCTATATTTGTTCCAGCAGTAAAGACTATAGTTTCATTCAAAAGAATGACCTTCCAGCTTCAATTCAGCTCTATATTCTAGAATGTTTTTTAACTTTTGTTGTCAGTCATTGCCTCTATACAATAGATCTTACTACTGAGCTTTTCAGCCTATGTTACAGCACTGAAAATGGTATAATAAATTGCACTTTTAGCAGCATATTCAAGTCACTTTTCAGGAAAGAACTAACTTGGTCTTCATACACTTCGTAGTCAGGTGGGGTATGAAGCCTAGAGGGTAGCAAGGGAAAAATCTGAGGCAGTTTGGGGAACATATGCACCATGTGCAGGACCCCAGAGTTATATGATGCCACATGATCCTCCATCACAGTAGTAGAGTTGAGATGCTTCTTGATGTGTCAGCCATCATTCCTCATTCACAAAAGTTTATGAAGGGGACAATTGATGATGTCCTCTGTTGCCCATCACTTATTTCAATTTTTTTTCTTTTTTGCAGAGAAAAATAATCAAGGATGGGGAAAAAATCAGTAAGTGCATATGGCATTTCTCTGATAGCTCTGTGAAATACTAAAATCACTTAATTTGGAAAACCTGAAAGGGTTTTGATCCTTCCAACTCATTGGGGTTTGGAGCAGATGACAGTGCCTAATCATCTTTGGCTGAACCTGGAAAGCTAAGCAAGATCAAACTTGGCTAACAGTTGTATGGGAAATTACAGGCTATAGATTAGGAAGTTTTAAAAAAAAGAGATGGCAATGGCAAACCATTTCCATATTATTGCTAAGAAAACAACTTGGATGTGTGTTAATGTACTGTAGTAACCAGGAATCAAGCTTGATTCAAAAGAGGCTTTAGCTTTGTAACTCCTTTGGAGCTTCTAATGGACATACAGTATTTCATACCATCACCTCCAGTGTTCAATTATTTATGCCTAAGAGAACCATTTTCAACTCAGCTTATTTACTGCTAGTTACTAGGTGTTCTTTGCCCTCTCTGAATTACACAAGAATCCTACCGCTTGATAGCAGAAGTGGGGCAGGTGAGAATGACAGAGTCAACATTTCCTCCCTTTGTTGCTACTTGTGGGGAAAATGACATTCTTGCATTTTTCTCCAGGTATGTGAAGCCTGGGATTGACATTTTTGATCTGAAAATTGTACAGAAGGACAACAACTTCTCTCTACCTTCTCTTCCTTCTTTCATAACAATTTCACTATTGCTTTTGCAATAGCAAACAATGTGGAAGAAAATATCAGAACATATCTAATCTAGGGCCTGAGTGAAATTCTACTGGTTTTATTTCACTAACAAATACATTTGTTGTATCCACAAGCAAGTCAAATTATGCAGCAACAACTTTTTCTCTCATTGAAGAACTCATATTCAACTATTCCCGTATTAAAAAGCCACAGGTAGACCAGGAAAACGAAACAGACATTTGGTGCTTTTTATGTGTGTTTGTGTGTGTACAAGCAAAAATATTAGGCCATGCAAACTACAGATTACAGGCTAATTTAATAGATGCCCAGAAAGTAGAACAACCATTTCAAAGAGATGCATAAAACATTTAATGCCACTTAGTGGTTGTCTAGAGTTTTGTTGCTCAGATTTGGTAGATCCACCAGAAGGTCAGATTGATGGTCATATGTGAACCTTAACTGTACAGTACTCAAAAAGCTGGACAATAACTCTGATTATCTAGTTCAGATCTGCTGAATATTTTTTTAAAAAACCTCTGCTTTTGCATATGAAAGATCAATAACAGGGATTAATAAAAAGCAGGGGATCATAAATGGCTGTGTGTCATAGGAAACAATGGAGAATTCTTCCTAATCCTTTTATTGAGAACTATGGGTGCAAATGTGAGCATACAGTATGTGTGTGTGTGTGTGCATGTGTGTGTGTGTGTGTATATATATGTGTGTGTGTGTGTGTGTGTATACATTCTCCTACCTTTTCAAAGATAATGAGATTATATTTGCTCTTAAATTCTAAACGCTGATGGGTTTTTGCAGCAAAGCAGCCTCTGTAAAGCTTAGTGGGAAGAGGATGACAAGCTTGGAAATCTTGTACTAATGTCACTGTGCAAGAGAAAAATCAAATAAGAATGTACTCAGTTGTATTAATAAAGCCATTTCAACTATGGCTGCCAACATTTTTTAATTAAATTTGTTACATTATTCAGGTTAATTCATAGTTGAATAAACAGGGCAATTTTAATCAATGATGGGGCATTTTAATTAGTGTAACTGAAAAATAAAGACCAATTATTTTATTTTCTGTGATTATTTTGATCCTGCTGAGTTATTATATGTGAACCTGAGAATCTAAATGGTAGCTTTTCCTTCTAATATCATAACTTTTATACTATAATTTAGAATTTATCACAATTCCTTCAATATCTGAGAAAGATACCCATATAATGCTGGAATATGGAAATATATTTGTACTTAATCAACTGATAAATAAATGAATAATCAACTGATATTCCTAAAATATCGTAGGCATGTGGTTAAAACTTTGAAAGGTGAAGTTTTTGCCATGCAGAATTTTTTGCATGTCTTGTCAGACAAAGTTAATCCACACTTAGCTGTGCCTTGACCTACCTGTATGTGCTAGATCCCTGTTCCAATAGTTTGGAAGGGGCTGGGTGTGAGTTATAGGGCTTTACATTCTGTGAAGATGTCATATTCAAAACCACCACTGAATTCCTCTGTGATCTCACTAGATTCTTACATCCTGTCCTGTGACCTACTATGCCCATGTTGAATATGGACATAGCAGTGGTACAATAGGTTTTGCTTAAAGGGAAAGCATAATATTTTTATAACTGCTTTCTCAGTTTCATCCAACCATACTCTCAAAACCCCTGTTTGAGCTTATAAAGTTGTTCACAGATAAATTCAATTAAAAATGATAGCTATTCCTATAGGCACTAGGAGTTCTGAACACAGAGATCTAAAAGTTATCTTCATGAAGCCTAGAAGCCTGTTATGTGCATTTATTATTTAATCTATTTATCTATTAAAAAGCAAAGGGCAGCAAATTGAAGTAGCCTACTTGCATCTCTTCTGTTTTCTCTCTCCAAAGCAACCTTGCGTAACCTTCCAAATATGTTGAGACTTCGTTTCACAGCAAGTGCAGGACTGTGAATTATTTAGTCATCATTATATCCCATCTTTTCTTCAGGAGCTTGACAGTCTCTCTATGGCATTCTTTCCTCCATGACAACAACCCTGGGAGGTAGGTTGAGCGGAGAGAGAATGACCAGTTCACAATCACCCAGTGAGTTTTGATGACTGAGGGTAGACTCAAACCCAGATCTGCTGGGTCCTAGTTCAATCCTTTAATCTGTAATCCTGAGGTCTTAGTTTAGCCCCAGAAAAATGCTTTTCATCATTTCTGTTCTCTTGATTTAAAATAGCTTGTGTCTATTATTCTAACACACGTTTCTCAACCTTGGCAGCTTGGAGATCTGTGGACTTCAACTCCCGGAATTCCCCAGCATAGCTGGCTGGGGAATTCCAGGAGTTGAAGTCCACATATCTTCAAGTTGCCAAGGTTGAGAAACACTGTTCTAACCACAAGAAAGCAGAATTCTGGACATTCATCTTTCTTTGTTTCTGTGATAATTATATTTCTGTCCATGATGTGGCAACAAAAGCTTGTGGGTTTTCTGCTGGCAGTTTCTTGACTCCCCATTCTCACCAGTAGCACAGCAATCTCCCAGTGGACTCCCATCACAGTGTTAAGCAAGCAGGCCCTGCTTATCTTCTAAGGCCAGGGGAGATTGGCCAGGATAAAGAGATATATTGAATTGTCACTGATGTGATCCCACCTGGACAACTGTTATCTCCTTCTCATCACCAGGGGTGTAATCTGACCCAAGGCAAAATCCGAAGGATGGGAAGATATTTGGTACTGTGTAGCATTTGTCTGCAAGATTGGCCCCTATTGAGGTGAAATTGATAAGAGTCATGGCTTTGTGTAAGAGGCAATTGAAGGTAAAGCTGAAGGCTAAATTGTTTACCATATCATGGGACAGTGCTGGGAATTTGTTTGCAAGATATTATGAGCCAGCATCTGTGAAATGAGTAAGGAGGAGAGTATCTTCTATACAGCTAAATGCCTTTCAGGTTTAGCCTGAAAATTAACTTTTACTTGGATGGGACTCCTTGCCTGCCGGACTTAACCCTTTTGGAGTACCTGAACTGAGCTTTTCCTTTTTCTTCCATTTCCTGCTCAGTTACTTCCTCCCCTTTTAGAGATATCTATCAAGGTCAAGATGATGACTGCAACTGAGCGATCAAAGCTCCGCTCCTTTTTATGTGTGTCGCATGGAAAAGGGCGGAGCTTGAATCATGTGGTCACAGCTGCCATCTTGACATTTTTACTTCCTCTGTGGTTACCCCTGTTCTCTTACCTTTTCTCCATCCAGTTTTATTTTCCCCTTTTTCTTTATTCCCTTTCCAGTCTATCTCTATCCTATTTTTCTCTCTTTCAGCTAAAAGAGAAATATGTGTGACAAGTGTGTGGGCAGCATATTTAAATATGTGTATAAGTGATTTATGTATGTGAGAGAGAATGTATAGACAGGGAACAATTAATTTTGTAAATGTGATACTTCGTTTTACAGGCAAATATTTTAAATTATTAGTTATTAATTCAATTAATATACTTCTATTACAGTCATTCCTAGATTAACAAGTTAGGGAAGCTGGGCATTGTGTTTAATTTCTGTGTGTGTGTGTGTGTGTGTGTGTGTGTGTGTTTTAAATCTTCCTTTTTGAGGTTTTCTGGTTGTCTTCCTTTCAGATAAAGTTTGTAATTATAATATTACCATGATTTCCACTGACTTTTTAATACAGCTAAAATGTCTCTCTACAAAGATTTATCTTTTCAGAGAAAGTGAGAGAGATCACTACAATTGTTTCATTATAACTTTATCGGAACAAGATTTTATCATTTTCTGTATTAAATTAAATGGGGATTTCTTTGGAACAAATTGTTTCAAAGCAACTGTTTTGACACTGCTGGTTATCCTATAAATGTTAGGCTTCCAAAGAGTCTATCTAGAAATCTTTCTGAAAATGTGCAAATATTTTCCCAAGATGTCTCATGCAAGAATTAGGTTTTGCTTTGCTTCCCTTATGAGACACCCATTATAATAAGACAGAAAATGTTTCTTCCCTCAATATTCCCAGGCAGGAGGGAAGTTCCCAGGCACCTGCATATGCTAGTGCAATTAAGGAACTTGTGATTTTTTGTATAGGAAGTCTTTTTTGGTTCCTGCCTAACAGTGGCAGTTCAACAGGGTATTAAGGTTTAATTTTATATAAATATTAAGTAACCAGCATACTAGGTAACTGACTCTCAAAGCTGCTTGTGTATCATGTGAAAAAAATCTGCTCAGAGTAGGTAATAATTCATGGAAAACAGTATAAAATTAGAATGTGAAAATGGCAGCTCCCAGGTGTGGGAAATGCCACATGGTTTGCAGTTAACCTGGAAAAGGAAGAAATACCAGTCAGTGACCTAAAATGGAATTGAATATGGCCACTGACTATGAAACCTCAGTTGCATCTCTGAAGGTAATGTTAGCACTTAGGTGGTGTTGCTGAGTTACATGAAACTGTAATAGGAATCTCTCCACCACATTTTGTTGCTCACTGATAGCCAATAAAAAGGTTGGGGGAGATGAGGGCACCTGGGCTTTTATACCTTATTTCTCATTTTCCTTAGAGTATACAATGGATCACAGAATGTTACAGCTGTGAACACTGTTCAAACCAGATATATGTGGAACAAGGATGAACATCTCTTACAGGCTCCTGATGTGTTTGCTCTGGCAGTTCTGCCTTGATTAACTGGTCTCATGTATTTCTTTTTAAAAAACAATTGGCCTTATTATTTTGCTTTTTCAGCCACTTCAAACACCTAGGGGAGCAAATGATACTCATGGCTTTGATTCCAAACAGAAAGTTGCATTTCAGCATGAGGAAAGGCTAATTCTGTTTCTGTTACCTTCCTCCCTAGCAAAACCTAGTTTCTAACCTGACCTGAAATCTGAAACTGATGGTCTACAATCCTCAATCCCTGAATAATTTTCTTTCCCTAGAACAGCTCTTCTTGACTTTGATATCCCAAAGGGATACATTCTATCCTGTTACTTTCTTTTCTACAATGTCCACTCAGCAAAATAAATAATATCAACAAAAATATGAGGGAAAAATGGCAATGAGGAGCTAGTTATCAGTCTCCGCCTCTGAATTTGGGAAAGATAATGTGGACCTGGAAGCACAGTCATTTGGAGTGAGGATTCAGAGCAAGTTCCTTGATACCCAGAGATCTGTCCATGGTCCTGCAAGTTTTCTGTCTGATCTTCAATTCAACACTAAGTTTCCTGTTTCTGGGCTATCCTGTTCACTGATTATAGTTGTTGCTATCATATCAAGCTGCTTAGTATTCTTTTGCCTCCTGGGCAACTGTGGACATTTCCTTCTTAGGAAATGGCTCTAAAACTGGTTTCTGGATATTTTGAGGTGGCCTTTCAGCTTTTAATATGGTTGTAATGAAGGCTTCTCTTCTAGCGCATCAGTATGTTACCAGTTCTCAGTACTAAATGTCATGCCACTGAGTACGCATCTTAATGAACTTCTTCTCAAACAGATTTTACGTATCTATGTACAGATCTGATTAAAAATTGCTATATGTTTGTGAATTGGAGTACTCAATCTTTGTGGCATTACTTATTTCTTCCTACATCCAAGAGTCTCCAAACCAGTCCATCATATCTAACCAATAGGAATTTTTCCATACCTCAGTTTGTGTAGGGGAAACTTGGAATATCTGTAAGACAGTGAATTACAAGTCTGATCTACTTTTGCCAAGTTAAACTGTATAGACCTAAAAATAGCTATAAGAACAGATCGTTTCTATATACCATAGACCCATTTCTTTTGTAACACTTAGAAGAGACCCACCTTACCTATGGTCAAGAACTGTATTGAAGTTAGCAACCAAAGTGATTGCCTTGATTTGTGTTTTCTTGGCAGAAAAAAGTTAATAGTCCAGGTGATGATTCAAGAAACAGAGTAATCTTCATAGGCAGATAAAACTAGTTCCATGACTATCTAGGAGATATTAAATCATAAAAGAATGGGTAAAAATGCATAGTGGGCTGTAAAACTGCTGTACCCTAGACCTATTTTATGCTGGTTAAAATTCTGGAAGGTGCTGTCCAGTATGTTTGGAGAAATCCAGATTAGGAAAGGTTCTATTAAAGACAATTTAATAGGCCTATTTGAAGCAACATAAATTTGGTGAAGCAATTCAGGGCCAGGAAATTCACTGAAATTAATAGGCCATTGGATTCCCTCAGAGAAGCAATTCAGTCATCTCAATGTGCCAGAAGGCTCCTCTCAGCCTTCTTCCCCAGTGCTAGTTGAAGTACTTCCAGGCTGGATGGCTTCACAATTACTTGCAGCCTTGTTCTTAGCCTTCTTAATCTAAGCTCTCTGAGAAAAGGCCAAGAGGAAGTCCAGAGAAGATGAAAGCAAAGGAATAAGGTTGCTCCTCTTTGTCATTACATAGAACAGCTTCAAGAGAGTGCTTCCTTCAAAATTTCATCAGAGCAAATCACCCCTTCAAGGCTTTGCACAGTCCTAATTCTATAAGCTTATAAAGACAGAGTTCTCAAAACTCCCTCTGTTGAAAAAACAGATTTAGCTGTTTAGATTTTTTAATGCAGATGGCTAGTTCCTAAATTTTTAGCTCCAAAATAGTGATTAATAATCAGATATGTCAGAAATTATGTCTGATCTTGCCATTCCCTTTTTCTAACACCCCTTCTCCAGTGCATTATTGAATAAACAAAAATACTAAGGTATATGAAAAGATACAAGAATTTTTTTACAATTGTATTTCTAGTTATCTCAGGTCTTTAACTGAATTTAGCAGTTTACTGTATTATGTGGTCTTAGAGTGGCTGCCATTCTCGGCTTCTGGAAACCAGACTTCACAACCTTCTAGATCAGTCTGGGTGTAACATGGCAGCATGTGTACATATGTGCTTATTAAATGAGCTTTACTACTAGGCTTTAGGTAGGTATAAACAAACTCATGGGTGGTCTTCAGAATCTGGATGGATCAGAAGTATGCTTTTGATAAAAGAAAGCAAGTTATTTTAAACAATATGTAAATACTAGTTCCCCTTCATGGATCACTGCCTTGTCGTGGCGAAGGGGCTTGCGTAACTCAGTGAAGCCATGAGCTATACCGTGCAGGGCCACCCAAGACGGACAGGTCATGACAGAGAGTTCTGACAAAATGTGGTCCACTGGAGAAGGAAATGGCAACCCACTCCAGTATCCTTGCCAAGAAAACCCCATGGACAATGTTAAAAGGCTAAAAGATATGATGCCGGAAGATGAGCCCCTCAGGTCAGAAGGTGTCCAATATGCTACTGGGGAAGAGCGGAGGGCATTTCCAAGTAGCTCCAGAAAGAGTGAAGCGGCTGGGCCAAAGCCGAAAGGACGTTCAGCTGTGGATGTATCTGGAAGCGAAAAGAAGGTCCGATGCTGTAAAGAACAATATTGTATAGGTACCTGGAATGTAAGATCTATGAACCAAGGCAAGCTGGATGTGGTCAAACATGAGATGACAAGATTGAACGTCGACATCTTGGGAATCAGCGAACTGAAATGGACGGGAATGGGTGAATTTAATTCGGGTGACCATTATATCTACTACTGTGGGCAAGAAACCCTTAGAAGAAATGGAGTTGCACTCATAGTGAATAAGAGAGTGGGAAAGGCAGTAATGGGGTACAACCTCAAAAACGACAGAATGATCTCAGTGCGTATCCAAGGCAAACCATTCAATATCACAGTCATCCAAGTCTATGCCCCAACCACTGATGCTGAAGAAGCTAAAGTTGACCGCTTCTATGAAGACCTACAACACCTTCTAGAACTAGCACCAAAAAAAGATGTCCTTTTCATCATAGGGGATTGGAATGCTAAAGTAGGAAGTCAAGGAGTAATCGGAATAACAGGCAAATTTGGCCTTGGAGTACAAAATGAAGCAGGGCAAAGGCTAATAGAGTTCTGTCAAGAGAACAAGCTAGTCATAGCAAACACTCTTTTCCAACAACACAAGAGACGACTCTACACATGGACATCACCAGATGGTCAATACCGAAACCAGATTGATTATATACTTTGCAGCCAAAGATGGAGAAGCTCTATACAGACAGCAAAAACAAGACCAGGAGCTGACTGTGGCTCAGATCATGAGCTTCTTACTGCAAAATTTAGGCTTAAATTGAAGAATGTAGGGAAAACCACTAGACCACTCAGGTATGACTTAGATCATATTCCTTGTGAGTACACAGTGAAGGTGATGAATAGATTTAGAGGATTAGATTTGGTAGACAGAGTGCCTGAAGAACTATGGACGGAGGTCCGTAACATTGTACAGGAGGCAGCAACTAAAACCATCACTAAGAAAAGAAATGCAAGAAAGCAAAATGGCTGTCTGATGAGGCTTTACAAATAGCTGTGGAAAGAAGGAATGCGAAAAGCAAGGGTGAAAGGGAAAGATATAAGCAACTGAATGCAGATTTCCAGAGAATAGCCAGGAGAGATAAGAAGGCCTTCTTAAATGAACAATGCAAAGAAATTGAGGAAAACAATAGAATGGGGAAGACTAGAGATCTCTTCAAGAAAATTGGAGATATGAAAGGAACGTTTAGTGCAAAGATGGGCATGATAAAGGACAAAAAAGGCAGGGACCTAACAGAAGCAGAAGAGATTAAGAAGAGGTGGCAAGAATACACAGAAGAACTATACAAGAAAGATCTTAATGTCCCTGATGTCCACGCTGGTGTGATCACTGACCTTGAGCCAGACATCCTAGAGAGTGAAGTCAAGTGGGCCTTAGGAAGCATTGCTAACAACAAAGCTAGTGGAGATGACAGGATTCCAGCTGAGTTATTTAAAATACTAAAAGATGATGGTGTTAAAGTGCTGCACTCAATATGCCAGCAAGTTTGGAAAACGCAACAGTGGCCACGGGATTGGAAAAGGTCAGTTTACGTTCCAATTCCAAAGAAGGGCAACGCCAAAGAATGCTCAAACTATCGCACAATTGCACTCATTTCACATGCTAGCAAGGTTATGCTCAAAATCCTACAAGCTAGGCTTCAGCAATATATGAACCGAGAACTACCGGATGTACAAGCTGGGTTTCGAAGAGGCAGAGGAACTAGAGATCAAATCGCCAACATTCGCTGGATCATGGAGAAAGCACGAGAGTTCCAGAAAAATATCTACTTCTGCTTCATTGACTATGCAAAAGCCTTTGATTGTGTGGATCACAACAAACTGTGGCAAATTCTTAAAGAGATGGGAATACCAGACCACCTTACCTGTCTCCTGAGAAATCTGTATGCGGGCCAAGAAGCAACAGTTAGAACCGGTCATGGAACAACCGATTGGTTCAAAATAGGGAAAGGTGTACGACAAGGCTGTATACTGTCACCCTGCTTATTTAACCTATATGCAGAGTACATCATGAGAAATGCCAGGCTGGAAGAATCACAAGCCGGAATTAAGATTGCAGGGAGAATCATCAACAACCTCAGATATGCGGACGATACCACCCTAATGGCAGAAAGTGAAGAAGAACTAAAGAGCCTCTTGATGAGGGTGAAAGAGGAGAGTGCAAAAGCTGGCTTGAAACTCAACATTAAAAAAACTAAGATCATGGCATCTGGACCCATCAATTCCTGGCAATTAGAAGGGGTAGAAATGGAAGCAGTAACAGACTTCATTTATTTGGGCTCCAAGATCACCGCAGACGGAGACTGCAGCCATGAAATTAAAAGACGCTTGCTCCTTGGGAGGAAAGCTATGGCAAGCCTAGATAGCATATTAAAAAGCAGAGACGTCACCTTGCCGACAAAGATCCGCATAGTCAAAGCTATGGTTTTTCCAGTAGTAATGTATGGCTGTGAGAGCTGGACCATAAAAAAGGCCGAGCGCCGAAGAATTGATGCCTTTGAACTGTGGTGCTGGAGAAGACTCT
Source organism: Python bivittatus (assembly GCF_059951505.1). Taxonomy (NCBI): domain Eukaryota; kingdom Metazoa; phylum Chordata; class Lepidosauria; order Squamata; family Pythonidae; genus Python; species Python bivittatus. The sequence goes on from NW_028277074.1 coordinate 24,012,128, forward strand.
TAAGAGTTCCCTGGACTGCTAGGAGGTCAAACCAGTCAATCTTAAAGGAAATCAACCCTGATTGCTCATTGGAAGGATCGATAATGAAGCTCAAGCTCAGATATTTTGGCCACCTAATGCGAAGAGAGATCTCTTTGGAGAAGACCCTGATGCTGGGAGAGATTGAAGGCAAAAGGAGAAGAGGATGGCAGAGGATGAGATGGTTAGATAGCATCACTGAAGCAATGAGCATGAAACTGACCAAACTCAGGGAGGCAGTGAAGGACAGGAAGGCCTGGCGCAATATGGTTCATGGGGTCACGAAGAGTCGGACACGACTTAACGACTAAACAACAACAAAAAATACTAGTTAATTGCACAAAATGCAAACATGAATATAAATGTTACTTATGACAGTAGCTTCAGGTTGAGGCCAAATCTTGCTAGTGGTCTGACAAATGCTTGCTCAATATGCACCTGGCAGGAGCAGCCAAGGTCATGCTAGTGGAAGTTACCTCATCTAATTATATTCTTTGTGATCAATATTTATTTGGGGATATTAAATTTTAACTTCAATCTCACTGATACTGCAGATTGACTAGCAATCCTTACAATTTGCATCTGTCACTGCTGGGTAGACATGCTGATTTACTGTGCAATAAACTGCCTTTCCTAAAGGATGCAAGGTTGTGGCTTGGTTCCCATTCTCCCCTTGGTCCTGGCAAAAAAAGTTGTGCTAAAGAATGTAGCGGCAACAATGCTTTTATGCAATGTCTGGCTTCTCTCTTTCTCTTATCAGTGCATCTGTTAATTTTTTTAAAACGTTTACATCTTCTAAGAGCAGACCATACAATATAAGCCAAGTTTATATGTAGTGTTTTATCAAGCAATGTGAACTACGCTAAATTGGGTGCTGATTTGAACTATTTGAGGCACATATCATTTCCATCTTCATCCATCCTGCATGTTTTTAAAATTTGCATTGTACTTTTTAATGTATATTGAACAAGCATATGCACCTGATACAGGCCATAACAACATTACATATGTTGTGATATCATGCAAATGATGCAGTTATGTACTTGTGTCATAACTCTGACACAGGTATATATTGCATGATGATGGAATGATGTCATGATTTGCTCTCTCTGACTCCTCTGTGTATGCCCATGTGCACAAGGAATATATCAGTAAAATTCAGAGTACCATACACACTTTCTTTCAAGCCAAGCCAAGCCAAGCCAAGCCAAGCCAAGCCAAGCCAAGCCAAGCCAAGCCAAGCCAAGCCAAGCCAAGCCAAGCCAAGCCCAGACATAGTAGCACCCATCTTTCAATCTTTGTTGGAGTTCTTGTTTGCCTCTACTTTTGATCTACTTGGATGAAACTAAATAAAGTAAAAATTACAAATATGACATGTCTGTACTTCTCTCTCAGTTTTTATAAACCAAGCCTGGTGGCATTGCCACTGAAATGTTGTGCTAGTTTCTGAAGTAAGAAATGCACAGGAATAGATCGCTGGTTTATCACTCACACCACTGCATCTTGGCTGCAAAAATGCAGACAACCACCAGATAGGAACAAGGAATTAAAATATTCTGATGTGATATGATATGATATGATATGATATGATATGATATGATATGATACTATTTAAAGTTTACAAATACAAAGATAAAACTAATACAAATTAAGAAAAATATAAAAAGTACAAACAAAAAAATGTAGAGAAAAAGAAAATAAAGAAGAAAAAATATAAAGAAAGAAGAAAAAAGATATACTGTACGGTATAAAGAAATGACTTCCCCCTGCATCAAGACAAATACAAACAATTTCAGTAATTTATCACTTTCTTTAACATTTCAGCAAAAGATCTCTTCTTCCCATACCTCATCTCTTATTTATAAACAAATTATAAAGCCTCCTCACTCAGCCCTAATCAGCAAAAGTCCATTAAGAGTTACCAGAAATAACAACATATGTATTTTAACCTTAATCAAATAAATCAGTTTCATATTCCTTTCCTTTCCTTTTAGCACAGTAACTTATCATTTTCTCTAAAAATACAACAAAAAAAATCTCTTCTTCCCATATCTTATCTCCTATCTATAAACAAATCTTTAAAGCCTCTTCATTCGAACCTAGTCAAGAAAAATCCATTAAGAGCTACCAGAAACAACATATTAAGAATCTTGATGTTTAATCCCTTCAAATAATGTCCCACAAGTTGATTTCTTATCATTTTCTCTCTGTCTCCTCTCAGAAACTCTTCACAAGTTTAACACATACAATATCTATATTTTAACCTTAACCAAATAAGCCAACTGTAATCCGTTCCTTTCCTTTTAACACCATAGCTTATCACTTTATCTGAAAATACAACCAAAGATCTCTTCTTCCCATATCTTATCTAAAAAACAAATCTTTAAAACCTCGTCATTCAGTCCTGGTCAAGAAAAACCCATTAAGAGATACTAGAAAGAACATCATATATATTTTAACCTTGATCAAATAAGCCAACATTACATTCCTTCCTTTTGCTTTTAAAAACCTTGATATTTATTCCCTTTAAATAGTGTCCCAAAAGCTGATTTCTTTTCATTTTCTCTTTGTCTTTTCTCAGGAACTCCTTCATGAATGTAACACATCTCTTTTGTAAGTCCAAGATAAGAAAGTTGTCCAAGTCACTCTACTGATTTATTATTTGTATGTCCATTTTAATTATTAAGACATCAGCTGGGTTTCATTTGTAAATCCAGGGTAACATCTTTTTCCATATCATTGTCATAACTTGTCATTTTTAAATCCAGATCCAAAACAGCTTGATTCTCAGTTGTATCCTCTTCTATCTCCTCTTTTAAACCCATTTTTATGGTAGCAGATAGTCTTAAAAGAAATTTCTGGGTGTATTGTTCCCAAATATCCTTAAATTCTTCCAAAGTTAAAATACCTTTCTTCATTCTGTATTAGTGGGTCTCTTCTCCTTTAATTATAAACTTTAGTTCTTTCTGGTTGCCTCTAGTGTCCAGCCTTCAGTCTCCTGTGATCATGTTTTTTTCTCTAATCCACCACATTTTCCCATAGGAAGATTTCCTACACTTAAATTGAAAATCTTCATATATTTTACATAGGATTTTAAGCAACCCACAGGAATTCTTATAATTAATTTCAAAATCTTATTTCCAAATCATCTGGCCCCTTAGTCTGTTTATAACTTTCCAAAATCGACCATCTAATCACCTGTTTGCTCTGGGTGTGTGTGTGTGTATAATCTTTAAACTTACAAGAAACTTCTTTTGCTGAGGATTGAAGGAGAATCACCCAGTATGAGGAAACTTGTTGTTCTGAAGGTTCTTAGTATCCAAAAAGCAATTAACAAGCAATTTCCAGAAGTGGTTAAGAAAGGAAGTAGGCAAACTCAGCGTCCATCTGAAGGCTCGGAACCATGACTTGGGCAAAGCTGACTTTCCTCCGGCTCCCAGAGCTCTAAAACCCACCAGAGACTGCTATTTATGGTCTCCTCACAGGGAGCCTCTGTATGGAGCCCTTATGGGTGATCCCAGGTCATCCCCTTTATCCAGAGAGGAATTTCAAGGTGCTATCTATTTGCCAGCGGCTCTGCATCTTCAGTCTGCCATTGCTTCCCCAGAAGTCCAAAGAATTAAGCTCTTCCAACTGGATGACACCAAGAGCTTCGCAGCTTAGATTTGGTAGCCCTAATTATGATGCCTCCTTGTTTTAAAAGAATCATACATGTTATTGAACATTTTTGCAAATATGGTTGCAGCATAAAATACAATTTAGAATGCTGTGCTTTTCCAAACTATAAAAATACATTTTAGATTGCTGTGCTTTTCCAGACTATTAATAGTATTTCATCAAATCTTCCAACTCACACCTGTGCTAGCATTTTTCTCACAGGCACGCATGTTGCAATCTATGTACTAGTTAGAGCTCTCCATTTAAAATTACTTTTGCATATGAATTCTTTTGAAGACTGTTTTGCACAGCTTCCTTCTTTTGTTTATGTAAGAACCATACATGATGAAAGATTTCTCTCATTGATGATGTTATGTAATAATCCTTAAAGTGGCCTACTCAGAAGGACTATTTGGAATAATCTGACAAATATCCCTAATTCTAACAGCAAGTTTGGGCATTGTTTCCATGTGGAACCTGATCTTGGTGAGAAATAAAGACAGTGAAAAACTGACATAATTGAAATTGAGAATAATCCTACTTTGCACATTTCTGTTGTCAAAGTGCAATAGTAGCAATTATATAAAGGTAAAGTAAGTTTATTTCCAACAAGCTAAATTAATAGGAAACTGGTTTATACCAAGTCAGATTATTAATCCATTTACTGTAGTTTAGTATTGTTTACTCACTGTTAAGCAATGGTATCTCTCCAGGTTTCAGAAAAGATTATTTTCTTCCAAGAAATGTGATTTTTCTGGATTCAAAACAACTTGCAACCAACACAGCAAGCAACTGCCATTTTATTAAAAAGTAAGAAAGAGGCCTGGTTAAAATTGTGTCCCTGCATAACAAACTGTGTTCCATTACAAGTAATTCCTTCAACTAGAACAGGATGTCAATCCATGCATATTACCAAATTCATTAAAAACGAAGATGAAAAAAATTATAAGGCATCAGAAGGTTTATTCATCTGGGAGCTAGCTTTAATTTTTCAGCCTCATAGGAAATGGTGACATGAGTATTTTAACATTTACTAAATTAAAATCCTAACCTTTTAATCATATCTGCTTCTCAAGTTTTTTGAATCTACCTTCTTAACAGGATAGCCCTGAATTCTGTGTGTAAGAATGTCTAATAGGAATATTTTGGATCTCAAAATAAATTATTAGACTAATCTCTGATAATTCTCTTTGTCTGAAGATTGGAAGTATCTTATGACTTCCCAGTGAACGTGGGCTTAACTTTTTAGGGAAAGAGAAATTATTATCTATTACTCAACCTTGCAGGCATTGACATCTTTCAAAACACACCTTCTAAGCAAATGGTGCATGCGTGTGCCAGTGTAGAGCATAAATGCCCCAGATCAGATGCAAATCTGCAAAATTTTGGGCAATGCTATCATAACCACCCCACAACCTTATGTGTTTTATTCTACCTTTTTCTGGTGGACCAATTGATCATTTTCATGAAAATCCCTAAGTAAGGTCTATTATCTTGTGCTCTGAAAGTATATGTGACTGTTCCTCACAATCGGTGCTAAGATAATATATCACAACTCCCCCCTCAAAATGGAAACTGTGAAAGTGATTTTATTTGAATATCTTCTCTACAAGCTATTTTAAAAAGTAACATAATTTAAGTGTGAGAATAGTTTCTCTTCTCCCTGAACAAATCTTCAGTTTATTTCAAGTTGTTAATTCAGGCATTTTACAAGAAATTTTTCAAAGTTTTCTATAACTTTTGTTATTGTCTTCTCAGATAAATTAAGGTAGAAATTTACTGGGTTTTTGCCACCATTTTGGTATGTTTATAAAAAATAAAGTAAGAGCCCTTTTGGATCAGACTGTAGGTATAATAACAACAGCAGCAGCAACAGCAGCAGCAACATCTGCCTATCCCAGGTCCTTGGGAAGAACTTGATAGGTGGATAAAAATGTCAAATCCAGTCTAAACATCTGGCTGACTGTGTGACCGACCATCATCATCCTCATCATCCTCATCCTCATCATCCTCATCCAATAATCCAGCATTATTTTTAAGCAAGCAGCAGCCATGAACAGCCTCCAAGCCACAATTCTCTCCCATTGATCTTCCTAGGTCTGCTGTTCAGAAGCATTCTGGGGTACTTTCTCTATACTATGCCTAAATCTGTTCACCTTGATAAACTCTCTCCTCATATTTGTCTGTTTTCTGAGCTTAACTGCTCCTCTCTACATAGAGGGAGTTGTTCCATCCCTCCTTTTCTGCACCTTTTCTGTAGCTTTACTGTATCTCTTTAGAAGAGTAACAGCTAGTACTATAATCAATAGTCTAAGACTGATTTTACCATAGGGCTGCATAAATGCAAATGCTGAAAATTCTACTTTTAATTCCTTTCTAAACAATCCCTAACATAAAATCTGCTATTGTCACAGCACCACATTGATGTTTTTAGTGAGCTATCCACTGTGCTAAGATTTTTTTTCTGGTCAATGTATGCTAGATTAACCAGTTCCCATCAGCCCATTTCACAACACACCACTATGCTGCCTTTACCTAGCAATATTCCAGATCCAGGTTTTCAAGATCAACATGTTTGTAGGAATTGCAGAAAGAATTCCTTTCGTGGTAGGGGGAGTGGAAAAGAGAGTGACAGGGAAAGGCTGAAGATCCTTTCCACCTTCTTTGCAAATTTTCTATCCCAAGATTGCTTTGCAAGTGAGAAGCAGTAATCAGGCTAAAGTTACATGTTGCTCTCTATAAAGTTTAATCCCATGTCTGTTGCATTTAAATAAGTGAGAGCTCTACCTGTTAGAATGGATATGGTTGTACTTCCAAAAGCAATTCGGAGTTCACCAAGATTTAATTCCTTCAAAAATACATGTCCTAGTGCTTTGCATCTATGTGTGCATACTTCCTACCAACCCATTTAAAATCTGAACATCTAGAGGAAGAAAGAGGGCTGAAAATCTGAAGAATGCTATTAATAGTATGAGTATGTTAAAAATAAAGATCTTCCCTAAAGGGCAAAAACCAATAATACAGGGCAAACATTTTACTGCAGACAGGTCCCTGGATATGAGTGACAGTATGTGGGCATATCTTCTCACTCTCACCCACACATACATACATGGCTGCTCCTTCCCCTGGCTCACAATTCTGACTATTCTCTTCTCCATACCTACCTCTCCAGGAAAACTGAGCTAATGTCTTTTTTTTTTTTAATAGGACAATTAACCGTCAATCTGACTATAGCCAGAATACTGCATTATGGTTCAATTAAAATCAGTTTTCCTCCATACAACTACCTGCACCCAGCTGTGTTGAGTTATTGAAGACTGCTCCTCCCTCAGTGACTCAGACCCACAGCATTCAGGAGATTCACCCAATTTCCTTCCAGATCCACTGGGAGCAAAGAGCCATCACAAACTGAAGTAATAATACAAGGCCCTTTGCTAGGGTGGTCCAGCATCATACTTTAATAAACAATGGACAATGTAAGTTCCTGAGTGAGTCACGTACATGACTGAAATAGCATTAGGGGAGCTGAGAACAGAGGTGCAATGAACATACATAATTGTCATTTAGATTCAGCTGTGTATGCTATAACTTACAAATTAAAGAAAGAGCTATGGCTGTTTATTATGCTCAGAATGTTTAGGAAGTGCAAGCATGAACAGAGAGAATATTATGAGACTACAACAGATTTTGTTTTATCCCAAAGTGCCACATTGGCAAAATACTGTGGCTCTTTGAATCAAAGTGAATCAAAATCTGGACCCTCTTTGAAGCTTCATGTATGATCCAGTTCTTTGTAGCAGATGAAGAAATGTGTCAAATTGGACTGTATTCTGCATTGGCAAAACAGGGTTGAACTGCATCTTGGGAGTGGTGGATACCATTGTGTTGTATAACTAGGCTGTGGCACTACAGTTCTGATGCATCTTCTAAAACCGGCATAAGTCCTTTCCACTTTTCCGCTGTTCAAAAGACGTAATCAACAGTCAGGAAGGCAGATACCTGCTAAACTGTGGAAACTCATAAGAGCCATAACAGTGAAATGAATTGTTGCCAAAGAAACTGTACTGACTGATATAGTTTTTCCTGCTTGTGAGGTTATAAACAGATATAGTAGTGGGTTGAGTTCAGGCAGCTATATTACAGTATTCCTTGCCAGTGTAAAATGTGTTCTTATTAATCAATTGGGAAAGATATTGGAATGAATTGTCAAAACACTTTTTTTTTTTTTTGTACATAGTTATTAATCAGTTAGGTTGCACTTTGTAACTGCATTTTTTTCCAACAGAAAGAAAGCAGCTTTCCATACAATCTTTGTAGATTTAATATGTTGTAATTTTAAGGCAGGTATAAGCAACTGGTGGTCCAGAAGAAGTCCTCCTAGTCCTATTTTAGTCTTCAGTCTTCCCTCCCTCCCTCCTTCCTTCTTCCTTGCTTTCTTGATTTATATGGCTGCCCATCTCACACACATGACTTTGGGCAGTGTACAACTTTATTTATTTTAAATAAAAACACATATAATTGCTAAAATAAACCATAATAAATAGGCACACACAGTGGGAGCTGCAGGAGAATCATAAAAATATTTTATCATAATTAATAATTGTATTTATGCTGTACTATTTATGTTTTTATTGGTTTTAACTGTTTGGTTGTGAACCGCCCAGAGTCCCTCCTTGTGGGGGAGTTGGGCGGTGATATAAATTTGATTTATAAAGAAAGAAAGAAAATAAAGAAAAAACCCTCGACACTGATCGGACATGGGCTGTCACATACTGTACCTGGGGCCCCAGGTTCAAGAACAGAATTAGGTCTTCAGGGCCTTATGAAAGGGCCAACCTAATGTCAGGAGGGATGATGTTCCAGAGGGAGGTTCCATGGCAGAAAAAGCTGTTCTTCAAGGCCCCACCAGCTGACACTCTTTGGCCAACGGTACCTGCAAATTGCCTTTCCTATCAGAACTTGTAGAAATGACCAAGAAGAGATGGTCCCATAAGTAACCCAGGACCAAGCCATGTAGAGCTTTAAAGGTGACTACTAGCACCTTGAATTACACCTGGAAGCAAACTGATAACCAATGCAGCTCGCAGAGCAGTAGTCACATGTGCCAAATACCTGATGCCATTGACTGCCCGCATTGCCACATTTTGCACCAGCTGAAGCTTCCAAATGTTCTTCAGGGCAGCCCCTCATCAACCTAATGAAGACATTTTCATTTATGCAGCTCAGTTTGATTAAGAGCCAAAGCCAATGTCTGTTAGAAAAAGGAAATATTACTGTTTACATTGATGAGAATATTTAAGGAAGCCTTTGTTGCTACCTTAATAGTTTTTTAGTGTTGATAATTCGGCCAGATATGTTCTCTAGATTATATTTATTTTAACTCTGAAGGTAGAAAATATTTTGCTAGATAAATACTGATACACTATAATCAAACTCTATAATCAAACAGTGGCTCACTTCAAAATATTATTAAAATTGTATTTGCTGATCAGGTTTATTATTTGCTAATTCAGAATCAAAGAAAAATTATATGTAGTTTATGTTTATACTTGTATACAGAAATTCTCACGATTTCTATATTCTACTGAATTCCCTGAATTCTGGAAAAACCAGGGGTGTTGCCACCTTAAATGATCACTTGTTGATGGAATAAGGGACCTAGTCCACTTGAAAAAGATTTAGCACCGTTTAGGATGCATATATACCTTGAGCTAGTAAAAATAGCTGGCATTTGAAAAAGGATGATTTGTGGACTATTGATATGGAGTGTTGCTACACCAGGGCAGAGAGTAATAGCCACAGGGGCAAACCCATATGAATATATGGCTAAACCTGATGGTGGGAGCTGAAATTTAGAACAACTGGACGGCACAACATTGAGGAAGGTTGCATTATTATTATTAGTACATAAAACTTGTAATTTCTAGGAAAATTCTGAACCGGTAGCTGACATGAAACTCTTCTGATACATATGCCGAAGTGATAAAGGCCCAAGAGACAGCTATAACCTGTACGTCTGTTCCCCTAATGATCAAGCAGGGTTCTCCCCCCAACTTTTGTGACATGGAAATAACAGAGATATTTTCATAGCTAAGCCATAGATGAAAGATTTCTGTTCTCAGACTCTTTTGTTTCCCACTAAAATTCTGAGCTAATAGATTTAATAATCACTTTCATATACAGTATTTGCTATCAATAGCTTCACATCATAATTCAGCCTATATAGGTGAGAATTTGGCTTTCCATCTCCCCTTCTCTCATGAACACATGTACACCACTACTATTCTAGATAAGATTGGTGGAAAATATCTGTTGCTGATTTCATGGGGAGCAAAATGGAACATCTGTTGAAATTGACTCCACTGTGGCAGAATCAGGCACTCATGAATGGAAAATGTGAGTGTCTGTCATTTGCTCAAACATTCATGCAAAACAGCATCTATTGTACTTTGGAAATATTGCCTAAAAACAAAGACAATAGAAACAATGGCCTATAAAACTAGCTGCATTTTTTTTCTTTACAAAAAAGCTGTATTAGGAAAACCTGTCCTTTTTAAAAGTCTACAAGAAAGCTGTGAACAAAATTGCATATATTAGGAAAAATGGTGAATGACAACAAATTCAGAGGGCAAGCACAACTCTCTGTCCTGCCTAAAGTGAAGAAAAACATGGTACCTGTTCCCTTTCCACATAAAGAATCTAAATGGATGAAGAGTTTAATATCATTACACTTGTCCCCACACCATACTCTATGTCAGCAGTTCTTAAACTGTTTGATCCAATTGCCTGTTTTCCCAATCTTGAATAATGTCATTACCCCACCCACTCAAAACCAGACTGTTGTTTTTACACAAGTGTCTCAGCAGCGGCAGTCCCAAACTGGATCCTTGACTCACAAACAAGCAATTACCTCCAGGATATGCCCAAATTAACCTTGGGGTAATTACCCCAGTTTACGAACCACTGCTCTATGTGATATATAGAAGTCTATTATCCAGAAGCAGAGAGTGTCCCTTGGGCTCAAATAGAACAGCCACAGCAATTGTCACCTGAGAGAGGTCTCAATTTGCCTAGTGAGTCCTGAGATGCAGATTTTATATCATCCTCATCACCACCTTCATCATTACATCATTGGGAAAAAAACGATGGAACAGAATAATCTATGAAAACCTGTGACACCAACTCAGATATCTATTAGACTAATCTGCACACGTCCTTGTTACAAATTCTGAAGACTAAGGGCAAGTGCCATTTCAGCCTCCTACAACTGGATGCTCACCACATATCTGAAATTTCAACTCCTAGCATCCCAGCTATTCTCTGTTCAAGACAATCACGCTGGCTGTTCTGCACTATATCAATTGCTCCTTCCTTTAAAGGAGCTCCTTCCTTTCTTCTTCTTCAGATCCTTTCATTTTCATTGTTTGTCTGCCCTTCCAACAGAACATCTACTCTTGTGATAGAAAAAAGTAAAGGTTTTTTCCCCAAAAAATAAAACTGCAGGATTTTAATATACATAGAGGAAAAACTTGCTATCCTGTTACTTTTTAAATGTAGATACACAATAACATTAAATGTTCTGATCTCATCTGACTCTGCTAGTATAAACATGCAGGTTATTTGGTCTACTATTGCCCTCTTGAGGCTCTGGTATTTGTATGAAAAGAGAATAGCAAAAAACGTTCATGGGGATTAAATTTGAACTTTTAAAAACCCTCACTTTATTGTGACTCTATCATTGAAAATATTTTTGATCATTTCCAGAGGCGCCTCTGGAATTATCACTGAAGCTAAGTTGATCTGAAAAGAGGATTGCATGATGCCACTGCAAATTCACATGCATAGATTGTAGAGTTGTCCTAGACCTTATTTCACAGCAAATTCAATTGCATACATATTTATACAGAAGTACTGCATTTGGCAGAACTTGTCGTTTGTTGATTTATTGTACTTGCATTTTGCCGTTCCTTTGAAAGCTCAAGACAGCACTCACCAGGGAGTCTCATTCTGTCATAACAATCACTGAGTGCAGTAGTCGGGTTCATTGACAGATAGAGAGAAGCCCGAATTATCTACTGAGGGTGGGTTCCATGGTTGAGTGAAGTCTTCAAGTAGATTTGCTTGACTCCAGTCCAGCATTTTGACCACTATATAACACATGTTCTTTTAGATCTCTGTGCAGAATTATAATTTAAGTGTGTGAACAGTATGAATTCTTCACAGGATCAATGTAAGAAGAAGCACTTTATGTATTATTTGCTAGGAATTTTAACTTCCATTTCCTGAATTTCATGTCACATCTTAAATCCAAATGACCTAAAATTTTAACAATCTTCCCTCCAGAATTTTTACAGTAATCTTATAATGCACTGTCCACTTCAACCTTTATACATTTCAGTAATATGTATGTAGAAAAGAAAATGAACTTTGGGATTTTTAGGATCCATGCATGAGAAAGAGTATGGACGAAACCCTGTATGAGAACATAACAAAATTAAATATATGGTTTTATACTCATCCTAGTTTCCCTTCAAAAGTATTTTTGAAAAATACCATCAGCCCCCACCTTCTTCCTGTGATTCATTTGTTTTATGGAAGATAGTAAATCACTCTTTGAATTCACTGAACTTAAAGAGGCAGCATTCCATCCCCTTCCTTTTTAGGGGAGATTGTTGAGAAGGTAGTCAGTTTGCAACTCCAGAGGGCCCTGGGGGAAATGGTTCATTTGGATCTTTTTTTAGTTGGGTTTCAGATTGGGATACAGTACCAAGACAGCATCGATCATACTTGTATATGTTGGGATTGAGATGTGGGTGGTGCATCCATTTTAGCTCTCCTTGACCTCTCATGTCATCAATCACAGTATCTTTCTGGCCTGGTTTCAGGGATTAGGAGTGGAAAGCACAATGTTGCAGTGTTTCTCCTTCCTTCAGGGCCAGTTCCAATAGGTGGTAGTGGTGATGATGGTGATGGTGGTGAGAGATCTAACCTTAGACCCTGCTTTGGGAGATTTCTTAGAGGTTTATGCTCTCCTAGCTCCTATTCAACATCTATATGAAATTGTTGGGGAATGTCATTGATTGGTAAGGGGTAGGTATTATTAGTATGCTGATGTTAGCCAGCTATACATGTCAGACTGGGCCAAACAATGTCACACTGGGCCAAACAAACAATGCTGTCAGAGTTCTTTCTCAGTGTCTGGATGGGGAAGGACATGCTTTGGTTTAACGCAAGCAAGATTGAATGGCTGTGGGATTTTGGGGTCCCCTGGTTCTAGGAATTTTCCATCCTTCATTCTGAATGGGGCTGTATTCCCCTAGAAGAAAATGGTGCTCAATTTGTAGGCCCTTTTGGACTCGCAGCTCCTGCTGGAAGAGGGCGTTTGCATAAATCCATCTTGTGCACCAGTTGCATCCATTTGTGGATCACAACGCACTGTACATAAGTGCAGTGAAAACTATCCTGAAGCTGCCATTGGTCCAGAATGTAGCTGCACAGGCCATTCTGAGTACAGCATGGTGCACCCATGTAGCACCACTCCTCCACGAGCTGCATTGGCTCATGGAGTCTTCTGGGTGCTGATTATCACCTATTAATCCCTATATGCCACAGGGCCAGTTTATTTGTGGGACTGCCTGTTTCTGACTGTCTCTGCTTCTCCATGAGATCCATGAAACAATGTCATCTAGTGGGACCCAGGAAGCGTGCCTTCTCTGCCACAGCAGCTGCCCTTTGGAACAGTAAATTCCTGATGTAGAGACTGCCTTGACCCTAGTGGCCCTTTTGTAAGGCCTTGAAAATTTGATTGTTCCTCCAGACATTGGGTCAGAAAAGTGGATGAGCCTGTCCTTGAATCGTTTTAAATTGCAGTTAGGCTATGCTGGTTTTGTGTGTGTGTGTTGTTAGAGGTCTTCTGTTTTTGTTTTTCATCTATATGTAAGCTGCCCAGATTCACTTTTTGTGTGTGTTGGGCAGCCCTATAAATCACACAGACAGATAGATAGATGTCCCCTGATCACCCTCTTTGCCTTCTCTGAAACTGTTTCCAGTGAAAAATATGTAAACTAGATAGATGAAAAAATATTTTAAAGGATATAGCAGTCAATCAGTGTAAGTGGAAGTTTTGAATGTTGCGGCTGTAAGCTACAAGTTAATATACTATGCTGCTATGAAGTAAGTCCCACTGAGTTCAGTAGTGCTTACTCTCATGTTACGGATTGTATTCTTAAACCCATTGAATATAATGGCTGGAAAACGTGAGCTTCTTGCTTGCTGACATGAATTGAGGCAAGTCTTTTTACAAACCTATTGCTTACAAGTATTTGTAAGTACTTGTACTTAGTACTTACTATAAATACTCATGGATAAGCTGAGAATTTTAGGTGCCAAAATGCACCCCAAAATTGAGTTCGGCTTACCCGCAGATGGGCTTACCCACAAATATATACGGTATGACTATTTCTAATTATTCTGTCCAAAATATATCTTTTTTAAAAAATCCTTATTCAAATAGCATATCACTGCTAATATAGAGTTATGCTTATCAGGAGAATTATAAATTGCCAGATCTGACCATTCCTCAAAAGATCTGATTTTGACATTTTGCATGAAAGCTTAACAATTGCCTGTGGGGCGGGGGGGGGGGGATGTTCTATTTATACATAGTATAACAATTTTTATATCTTAGACAAAAAATTACACTGTGGTTTAACATTTAATAAAAAAGAAAGAAATAAAAGGGGGAAAAAATCTAGGTGTCTTTTTCAAATATAGTTCCAGGCAAATCCTATGCATATTTGTTCAGCTTATGGAATTCAGTATCATTTATTGCCAAGTAATTGTACAAGGTCTGCTTCCTTGGATTCTGTATATTTTACTTTCATTTTATATATATATATATATATATATATATATATATATATATATATATATTTTAAAAATAAATATTATTTGATATCAGATTTCTGATTTGAGATTTTTAATCATTGTCTTCAGATGAACATGGGGGCCAAACTGGACTTTCCTATAAACTGGATACTAGTTTTGAAACATGTACACATGGTGTTTGGAAGCTCATGTTCAGTTTATTCCATTAGTGGAATCCCTGGGCTTTAATCACTTCAGACTGTAGATAGGAGCACGCAATCCCAGCAAAATAATTCATATAGGAAAATAAGGGGGAGGGGGTGTTTCCACAGTTAAAAAATTAAATTAAATTAAACATCCACTGCTTCAGCCATCCTGCTTTGAGCAATGGAGGGGGCATAGTTTGGATGGTTGAGTATATTCTGCAAGAAGTCACAGACTGAATTCCCATCATTTCCAAATAGGTCTCCAAAAGCTTTGCTAAGAGCCTTTTAGGCAATACTAACCTAAACGGACTAATGATGTGATTCAAAGTAAAGCAGCTTCATACATAAAGCTTTATTACTTGATTGTTCTCACTATATAGCTTGGCTCATTAGCTGGGAAGCAGGCTGATGTTAAGCCGAATATTCTAAAAAGTTAGCCAAGAATTTGCTGTTGGCAGCAGAGTCAGTTTAGAAATGCTTCTGTTACTGGTCCTAGCATGTAACTAGCTGTTCACTTGTACTTTCTTTACCTATCATTAATGTTGGGTGAAAAACAAACAGTTTAGGATGGCAGAACACGACTTCTTTCGAATGACAGAATCAGACAGTCCTGCATTTAATAGCCTTTCTTTCCAACAACTCTTGAAATTCCATTCACTTTACAAAAGGAACACTTCCACTAATCTTTCAGAATTTGATGTGTTCCTTCAAGATAGTTTGCTTTCCACCAGGATTAGATTGTTTTGTTTTATTTAATCTGATTACAATGACACTCTGGAGATTTATGTTAAAGTCTTGCTCCAAGGAACTACTCCATATAAACCAACATGCACGTGGTGGTTTGGGACAGTACAGGGTTTTTTTTAATTGCTGATAATTATATGGCAGACTCTAATGAGTCACTGGAGGACGTTTTCCCCTCCCTGCATTCCACAGAACTCATATGGGCGTGGAAGAGAAAGGGAGGCTTGTGAAACAGAGAGTCCTGGCAGCAATCAACACATTTTGATTCTAAAATACTACTATATAAGGATTTCACTGACAATGGTACTTTTTTCTGCACTGATTTTTTTTTTTAAGGGAACTAATCACATTTCACCCAAACTAGTTCGCAACAGAGTGGTGGGCATATGCTTTTACAAGTTCCAAGAGGAAGTCTGAATGTCTCATTTTGTCTCATTATGCCTCTAGTTTTCTTTTTTAAATGTATGGGACAAAATTTTCAGCCATGCTAATTGTTTTAAGGCAGTTCAAATGTAGACGGTCCTGGAGCTTGCAACACTTTTAAAAATATGCCAAGAGTGTTGTTCTATTTGAGTTTGCTGATAATTTCACAGTTTGTTTTCCAATAGAAGATGTTTCACCTTGCTAGATTATTCTGCAAAAGGTAACCAGCTCTCATTAATTGGAAGAAAATCAACCTATAAAAATTTGCCTCCAGGCACTGTACTTGTCTCCACTATCAGAAATAGAAGCACATATGTTAGTTTCTAAATAAACAACATGCTGTTTGCATTTATCAAATAACAAAATGCAAGCCATTTGCCTCTTTGACACAGCATGTGAGTACTCAGCACTTAAAGGTGTTGCTATAGTCTTGTCTTAAAATCCTTATGGTTTAATAAAAATTACTGCTAGGTAAGAATGTATAGGATTCAGATTTCCAGTGTTATCTGATGTTTGTTTACTCAGAACTAAGCTTCACTGTGTTAAATCCACATACGAGTTAGGTAACCTAATACAATCTAGATTTTTGGAGGATGTCTCCCATAATGCCATATGATAGCCACAGAGTTACCTTAAGCAGGGTAACCTTTTTGTGCCATCCCCCTATTCAAGAATCTGACAAAACCTATGGACCTCTTCATAGAAATATGTACTTAAATGCATAAAATAAAATACATAAATATAGATTGCATTACAAAGGAAACCAATTATATCCAATACAGTTATCAAAATGCTAAAAAATAACAAATATGTACTGTAGTAATATATGTCCTTCATTAACCAAATAAATTAATAACAAGCTAAATTTCAGTTAGAGGTTGGTGAAAATAAAGTTTTAATTTTTTTCCCAAGTTCATGGACCCACTGCAATCTATCCATGGATTTCCAAGGGAGCCCAGGTTAAATACTCCCAGTCTGAAGTGATACAACTTGGCCATCCGTCTCCTATCACTGGGTAGTACTGAATTTTATGACCAAGTACCCTGCTTCCTTTCATAAAATTCTCTTGTATTTCCCCTCCCTTGTCTTTTTTTTCTCCACTTAAAGAAAAAAGCTTAAATACTTCAGATGTACCATAGGAAAAGTACCAAATACCTCTGTGCTATCATTTTGAGATGAGTGGTGGAAAGCAGAGGGAGATGCCTCTCTGAAGTTGCTATTTTCATTTCAAGGGAAGTTCCCATTGGCACCAGTATCATCCAACTTTCTCAGCAGAGCTGGCAGACTAAAGTCAATTCGCTTTGTTTTCTGTTTGATAATTTCAGTGTTTCTGGGCTGCTCTTCTGGCATGCAGATAGCTGGTGCTGCAATGTATATTCTAACTTTTATAGTTTATAGTATAAATTACACTATTGTGATTCAACAACTTTAAGTTTAAAAAAAAAATCCATTTGGCTATTCTTCTTCTCTATGTGTGCTAGCATAGTTAGAGATACAGCTATTGTAAAGAAAATGACATTTTCTCTCATGTCATTTTCATGTCTCTCTCATGTCACATGTCATGTGAAAAAGAACTCATGTTCTTTTTCAATAGGTAAGCACCTGTAACTCAGTGCCTTCAATCCACAGAAGCTTTTATGCACCTGGGAAGATATATGAGTAGAATGACTGAACAGTTTATTGATTGGTATTTATTTATTAGATTTATATTTTGCCTTTATTTTCTACAACTGAAGGCAGTGCATATAATGCTCCCTACTCCTACTTTCCCCAGGACAATAGCCCTGAGGTGGGTTCAGCTAAGAGAGGGTGACTAGACTCAAGTCACCCAGCTAGTTTTTCTGTTTATGGGAGAACTAGAACTCACAGTCTCCTGGTTTCTAGTCCAGCATCTTAACCACTACACCAAACTGGCTCTACTATCAATTTTTTAATCAAGACACTCTGTGAGGGAGGATGGCATAAGGAGCTAAGAACAAATCTGTAATGGTATGTGGGAAAGACCTTGGGAGACTGGGTTCAGATAAGAGATAGCATAGCCTGCAGCTAGACAGTGGGTGGGGCAAGAGGCTCAGAAAGGACCCTCCCTAGTTTCTTGGGCTGTAAAGGAGATGGGGAAAATTGTACTTTCAGACTTGCAAGGTTCTGTCAATGTAGCTTTACAATAAAGTAGAATTAGCTCATCTAGCCGTGATTCCTATCTGGTTTACACACGAGGCCAACAAGATCTTAGTACCGATGTTTGGAATATCGAAGTTAGTACA
This sequence comes from Python bivittatus, assembly GCF_059951505.1. Lineage (NCBI taxonomy): Eukaryota > Metazoa > Chordata > Lepidosauria > Squamata > Pythonidae > Python > Python bivittatus. Next base: position 24,030,306 of record NW_028277074.1, read on the forward strand.
TCAGAATTAGAGAAAATCCCCTAAATTTTGCACATGGACATTTGGGAAAAAATGTGGACTAAAAATATTAAATTGTATTTATTTATTTGTTTGATTTATATAGCCACCCATCTCACTTTTATGTGACTCTAGACTCTATTACTCTATGCAATAATTTAAGAGAAATGTTTTATAAAATGATATAGGAATGGCATTTGACACCTGTGAAACTCAAAAATGTATAAGAATGTTTCAGTGTTGGAAAAGTAGAAAAGAGGATAGAACCTATTGTCGTATGTGGTAGACTTGTGAGGTGGCCGAAAAATGTTTTGTTGGTGATCCACAGGACATTGGTATGAAAATAATAGACGTCCCTTTCAGATGAAACCAGAACTGTACTTATTAGGGTTTATGGAAGAAGAACTGAGTAAAAAGCATGGTGTCTTAGTGTTATAAATGAACACTGCAGCAAGATTATTACATACACAGAAATGGAAAAATAAAGAAGCCCCAAATGTTGAAGTCTGGATATTTCAAATTATGGACTTGGCAGAGATGGCAAAACTGACATGTCTAGCAAGAGAGAAATCTACAGATGCTTTTATTAAAGACTGGAACCCGTTTATGGATTATATTACCAAAGCAGAGAAAAATAGCTTGATGATAAAGGGTTTTATAGATTAAATAAGGAGAGATCACAGAAAATTTAAATAGTGACTACAAAAGCATAAAAGAATAAAAAATGGTTAATAGATCCATGAGGAAAGTGAAGGGCAGAAGTAAAGTATATTTTTTTAAAGTTAGACATTTAGATTTGTGTTTGCAGGTTTACGTTTTTGTATATGTTTCTGCATTGTGTTTTTTATGTTTATTTTATGTGTAGAAGTTTATATAAGTAAAATTAGAAAAAGTACCATTATACCAATCTGGCAAGGCATACCATGCATGGTATCCATATTTATTCATCTTAAAGTAGAGTTACACGATGCTCCTAACTAACTTAAGTCCCACTTGATAGCGATTCAGCAGCCTTGAAATATGAGTTTGCTTTTAAATGTCCCTGCTAAGAACAATCATAAAGGCTAAATATAAAGACTAAATAATTAAACTATTGTGGTCTTTGTAAAGCCTATCCAGGAAGTGTACAACTATGATCAACATATTGTTTGTCTTTTTCGCATTTTCCCCTTAACTATCAGACAGTGTACAGATGCATTTGGGGGTGCATACAGGGATGATGGGAGTGGGAACTCTAAGTGCATGTACTAAGAACAGCACTGTTTCCTAGGACTCTACCAGCTTTTTCTCCTCCTCCCACAGTCATGCTGACAACCCCATCCAGTGTAGTTAGACTGTAAAGCCTCTTGACACAGACTCACCTGAACCATTGCTCTCAACAGAATGACAATAGGTAAGTATTGTTGGTGAGACAGCAAGTGCATTTTTGCATCACTGATACTCTCTTTCAAAATATTTGTTGAGGATAAATCTAAGAATATCCCATGGGAAATTGAATTTACCAAGTGCAACCCTGTAGTCGCAACCATCATCATCATCTTTTAACTTGATTTCTTGTCCTTGTCAAGACTTTAAGTATATATGGTATTTTCAGTGCTTTTCTGTAATTTCGAACCATAAATTTCCTAAATGCAGTCTCTGCCACAGATGGCCTTGTAATACTTTGTGAAACATTGTACTTTATATTCCATGCTCTGCGTAAACCAAATACATCATTTCAGGGATGGAGAAAACTTGGTTAAGGTCACTTTGGAGTTCTGTTTTACCCCAGGTATATAGAGGCCAAATATCAACCATTTAATTGAAGCTTAACTATCAAGATTCATTGTTCCTGTTTTTGTTTTTTGTTTTAATAATTTCACAGTATGCATTAACATCTGTAGGGATGACAGAATTTAAGCCCTTTGCTCTTCACTTAGTAACATTAAAAATAAATGTAGGCATTGTGCACCCACCCCACCCCAGTGACAGTAAACAGGAAGAAAAATTTGGTATTATCCCATTGCATAGGTGTAGAAGTAAGATATGCTGGAATTATGTAAATGGAACTTTGAGATTAGGTTGTTGATCAGCTTCCCCCAATCTGGGAGCCTTCAAATGTGTTGAATTATGACTTCCATTTTCCCAGCCAACACAGCTGCTTGACAGGGATCATGCAGTTGTAATCCAACACATCTGGGTGGTGAAATAATATATTTAAAAGAAGTATAAATATACTTTCTCAAAGTGCAATTCTGAGTCAAAGTGAAATGCACAAAGGATGTGTGTGTATACAATTATCAAAATATTTAAAAATAACAAATATGTAATGTAATATATGTCCTTCAATAATCCATTAAGTCAGTAACAAGATAATTTCAGTTAGAGGTTGGTGAAAATGTTTTTTTTTTCCCCACCCAAGTTCATGGACCCCCTAAAATCTATCCATAGACTTCTCCAGGTTAACAACCCCCAGCCTGAAGTGATACATCTTGGCACCAGTCTCCTATCACTGGGTAATTCTGAATTTTGTGAATAAGTACTCTGCTTTATTTTATAAACTTCTCTTGTATTTTCCCTTCCTTGGCTTTTGTCGTGTCTTTTCCTCCAGTTAAAAAAACAAAACACCAAAACTTAATTTAGGGAAAGTACCAAATACCTCTGTGCTATCATTTTGAGATGAGTGATGAGAATCAGACAAGATGCCTCTTTAAAGTTGCTCTTTTCATTTCAGGGGAAGTTCCATGGGCACCAGTATCAACCAACTTTCTCAGCAGATAATTTCTGACTCAAGATGAAGAACACAGAGGGGGGGGGTGTATCCAGAAAAAGGAGAGATAATTCAACCGCCCTGCATAATTTTATTAGAAGTCCAGCTAACAATATCTTCATTTTTAATAATCCTTTCCCACCATCTTTTTATGTTTCCTCTTAGCATGTGCACAAAAACCATTAAAGAAAGAAAGACACAATCGTTTGACAAAAAATTGTTGATAGATAATGCTGAAGGCACACAAGATGGTGGGTGAGAGTACAAATTGAAAGTAAAACTGTTTAAACTACTTTGAATCTCTTTTGGATTGATCAAGGAGAGATGCTTATGTTTCCACCCTCCTAAATATTTCATAGTCTCCAATCAACATTAATGACCACAGGAAAAGCAGTTAGAATTGAAGATTCATGAATTAATAATCAATGATTTTGGATGTACACACAGAATGAAACTATCTAATCAGGTTTCAGAAAATACCAACTCCAAATATATAATCAAAAATCCCTCAATTAATTATATATTAAATATATATTAAATATATATTAATAATATTTTAAAACTTGCATAATCTATAGCTTTAACTATAATACAAATTCTTTATAAAAAGTAGTTAAAATAAATTGGTGATATGATGAAAAAGGAATACATCCCTGGCAATTTTTTCATTCCATTTTCACTAACATTACTACTACAGAGATTCTATAGAGATAATTGGTGACAACTTTTAACGCAAAAAAAAAAAAAAAAAGTAAATGTGTCCAAAAGACATTAATCACAAAATACACAGGCATGTGAACTTGTTTTTCTCCTCTGTAGTCAAACTGCTGAATGGTAAATATATATGTAGCGCCATCAAGGATGGCCACGTGTATATTTTCCCATTCCATATAAATCTAACAAAAGAAAAGTTTATTTATATGATCTCATATATAGAACAGTTCAAGTTGTATGCAATATTCCTTTAGAATATATTTGATCAAACATTTCACATGCTGGGCTGACTTGCATTAAGAAAGGACACATATTTACCTCACAAAAGCTTTTAGTGCCATGTGGAATAAGACCTACAAGTAGTGGCAAATTAAATTCTGTGCTTCCATTGATACTTAAACACATTTTATCATAGAAGAGTGTTCGTAAACTTTCTTCTTGATATCCTTATGACAAAGCCAGGACAGTTTTCCTGAGCTTGATGCCCTCCGCTTGAATTGGACTTCAGTTCCCAATATTTCCCATCTAGCAATGGAGAATTACCTTTATGTAGGTAGCATAGTTCTTCCTTCTAGGTGTTTTTCCTCTTCGTTTTTCCAACACAAAGAACAGACTGAATGCCCCATTTTGAAGGCTGGGTGGAGAAAAGACATTGGTCTCCCTCTCTTCTCTGAGACACCATTTGATTATATAATGAGCTATATATCATTTGAGTAGGTTCATTACAAACATCAATACATGCATGATTGTTTTTTTTTTCTGTTTGTTGATAAGCAATATGAATGCTATGCTCATGAATACAATTAGCTAGAGATTCCGAAATGTGTTTTTAAAAGATTGTTCAAAGTGATGATTCAAAATGCTGGATTTGGTCCCTACCTGAACTACTAAACAATTGGAAGCACAAGGGAGAAGATAAAGGTAAAGGTTTCTCCTGATGCCTGATGTTGCTTAAATTATCAACAACCAAGGAAAACCTTTTCATTGGTTGCCCTTTAAAAGAATTACTTAGCAGTTGGAAACATTGAAGACTTCTAGATGACCAATTTATAACATTACCAGCCATCCCTGTGGTGAAATAAAGCAGATATGTCTGAGTAATATATTGCCAGGTTGATGGCTCAGTGAAGCCATACATGGCTAGAGTTGAAATCCTCTAATTGTTGAAAGAAATTGGATTTTTTATTGGGTGACAGTAGATTTTTTTCAGCCCAAGAAACCTTGAGAAGGCCTCATGAATATATTGAAGGAATAGATTGAAATATATATTGATGGCAAAAAACAGAAATACGATTTTAGTACATCCTAGGTGGCCGGTTAGCTAACAGTGGTATGCACATTCACTTTTTTTCCCTCTAGGACTCTATTTTTATTCTTTTCCTTTACAGAATATTTGAAAAGAAAAGAAAAAAAAATTGGCCACCAAAATTATGACTATGCTGGTGCTTGAACACAGAGAAGATAGCTTAAGATAGATATTTCAGACCAACATTATGGCCTTCTTGGGAAATAGTGGGGTGTAGGGATACACAGAGGCAGCCTTCCTCAGTAGCTGCCCCACTCCTGTGCAATACTTTGCCCCCTGAAATCTGGGTGGCTTCCACATTGTTCTTGTCTTCCTGGCACTTGGAGCTTGAGTTACTTATATGTTGGGTCATTTTAACTGTTAGGGTATTAAACTGATTCTTAACTTCCAATTCTATTTTTTATTCTTATTTGTTTGGAATGTTATTATGGTTGTTTGTTTTATTTATGTGTTTTGTAAGATTATGAACCACCCAGAATCTTTCACATGTGGGTGGGCTATGAATTTATGAAACAAACAAACAAACAAACAAAGTAGGTTGTAATCTCTGTGCTGTACCCAATCTCGCTCTACTCGGTATAATAACGATTGCAACCAAACGTACTTTCTTCTTACTAGCTGAATGGAGAAAACTGTTAAAAGTGAAAATGAAAAGATGAATAAAGGAAAACCTAAGAGTGGAGTCCAACTTTTGTTCATAATAGAAAATTCTAATTTTTAGGGTTGTAGTATTACACTATTTTTCCTGTGTCTGTCAGAGAGAGGAATCTCATCTTGGTTGAGAAAAATTAAGGCTGGAAACTCTCTCCTAATATTCTAATAGTCTTTAAGGGATGCCTTTTCCAACTTCAGAACAGCAGAAATGGAGAGGAGTCAGTCAGAGGAAACATGGAAACCTTGTACCCAGTGACATCCAACAGTCATTTCACATCGATTATTTAGATTTACTTTTAGAATCCAGAATATTTGTTTAAGGTATAATACATATGAGATCTACTTTTTTGAATTAGCAGTGCACAACTGATGGCATAAATGTTGTTTAAGTTTATATATATAAATCAATTATTCAAATATACATATAAATCAAGGGACTCTATGGCTTTAAATTGTTAGAAAATCAAAAATGTCAATTAAAAAAATATAACTCCCTAATATTTGAAGATTACGATGTTTGGTAAGGACAATTTTATGCATTAATCTTCCCTAGGAAACAAAAATATTTAGCATTAAACATGTTTTGATCCTGGAAAAACTACTTTACAATTAAAGAAAACAACACTTAAATAAACCCATTTCACTATTTTTTCACTCCCCTGTAGCTCCGCTGCTCATGCAGGATAGAAGGAACTGGAGATGTTGGTAAATAATTTATACTGCCAGGTTTATTCCATTTTGCTAAGACAATCATAGAAAAGATGCAGAATATACACAGAGAGACACAATACAAAGAAATTAACTTGTGTAACCTACCATGACTAGAACTATTTTTTTTTTCTGCCATAGATTATAACAGAGTAAGTATCTTCTCCATGGTGATAATGGAACACAGCCAAATGAACGCATAAACTTTTAACTTGATATAGAATAAATTATACAGTGATGGAAACAAGGCTTTTTAAAAGCAAATTCATTACCTGCAAGTGAGAAAAACAATACCTCAAATGAGAATATGAAAGATATGATACAGATCAAACATTGTAATTTTTGGCAAAGTGTGATTGTCTTTGATGTTGCTATATACATACATATATCCAGGAGGAATTTGGGAATTATTAGGGTGTGTAATTTAAATCATGATTGATATTTTTAAAAGACTGAGGAGTTGTTTAGTTTGAAGATTACTATTTTTAATTATGCTTGTAAAGCTTCAGGCGTGAAGAAAAAACAACAGCTTCTCTGGTAACAATAATATTGGATTAGATCTTGACAAATTTAGCTGAATGTAGTTGAATGCCTTGATATTAGTGTGAGTGGTGAGTCGTGACTGAAGTTCTACTTATCTTCACAGGGGCTAAATGCACCTAACTTGCTCTGGATCCAAGCTACTAACCAAATCAGATTTTAAGTGCTTAGACTGGTGGGTAAAGCAGCTACAGCAGACAAAGGACCTCAGACTAAATATTCTATCCAGAGGGGATAGGTATTATCATGCTATCACATATAGGTAACGTGCATGTTTAGACTCATGTGCCAAATCTGGTTACTGAAGTTGTTTTATAGGCCAAATTGCAATTACTATGAAGACTTGTTGAGACCACCATCATCAACTTTATTGCCAAAGCTGAAATTCAATAAACAAGACAATATAGTAAATTCAGTCACTAATGAGACATATTTTCCCTCCGATAGAATTATCTTTTATTTAGGTTGTTCAGGAGATTGTTCAGGGTAAAAACAGAGCACAGCCCTCTAGAAAATATGGACCTTGGCAGCATCAAGTGCCCACCTTGTCATTCCAAGGGAGGGCAAGCATTGATTTGCAGTCTGGATATGAGTCATGCCCTTTATTTGCAAAGAAGGAGGACCATCTGCTAATCAGGAGCAGATGACAAATTTGATGCATCGACGCTGCTGTTATTTCCAAATTTGTAAGTAAACACATTTTGTAACCTTGCAGATAACATTTTTTCCCACTAATGGAAAAGTTTAAATTTATGCAAAACAATGAAAAACATCTTTTCTGAAATGTAGCTTTAAAAGCACTGGCTCAATTTTGACAGCCAAGATTGCAAACAGCAATCTGCTAAGTAGTGATCTCATTTTCTTCAGCCTCCACATTTGAGAAAACATAGCTGTTATGTATGAACAGCCTTCCCTCTTGTGACTGAACACCCAGAATTCTTATGGGCCAGGGGGATGGGGAATTCTGGGAGTTGCAGTCCCAACATATTCTGCAGAATGCTCACTGGTACAAACAATCCTCCTCCTTTTGGCAGGAATGTGGTTCATTGCTTCCTATAAGCTGTTCCTTCTTCCAAGCAGTATTTTGAACAAAATGTTTTGTAGTATAGGTCTGCCCTCTGCTGGCTGTAGCTTTAAAGACACGCTTCCAAGGAATAAGCTGAACTTCATCCACAGAGCTATAGTACTAATAGGGCGTCATCAAGTGCAATTCTAAACATTGCAACTGAGTCCTTTCACCAAGACCTATTTGCTCAATTCCTTCATTCAACATCCTTACATTATTGGGAAGGGTTCCATAACAAGGACTGCCAATCCAGAGGCAAGATGCCAGTGGAGAAAAGAACATCTGTATTCAATCAAATCCAGATGGCTCAAACAAGGGAACTTTGCCATCAAGAAATTTATACACAGACAATCCCATGCCAGGTCACCAGCTAATTTAAAGAGGAAGAAAATAATATTTATTACTTATACTTGTGAAATTGCTGTATCTATATTGGTATGGTGCCATTCTTATCTCCAAATATACTGTAAAAATACATGCAGGGGCAAAAATTGGCCAATAGCCTTCTAAGGCCACCCAGTAGAAACAGAATTAGCAGATCAAGCAGAAATAATCAGCCCACTTTAACTGTGGTTGGAGCTCTAGAAGGAATGAACCACAGAGGACTAATATAGAGGAAGAAAGGTAGAAGAAAAAGATTCCCGGAATATCCAGGGAAACCTGATTAAATTGGGGGACTACTTGAATCTACATTTTTTCACATCTTTTTTCACATTGTAATGAAAATTCAATGAGTTCAGGAAGTCACCAGAAGTCAGCACTGACTTAAAAGCAACAGGATAGGGTAAGTTAGGATATAGTAGGGTAGGGTAGGAAGAAAAAGAACAGAACAGTACAGAACACAAAGAGAAGAAGGCAGGCAGGCAGGCAGGCAGGCAGGCAGGCAGGAAGGAAGGACAATAATACTGTAGAGAAGAGGGGCTACCAAGTAGCACATGGATAGACATGATATTATTGGGCCCCTTCTATATCTGGCATTTGCACCTTCTGATATTGGCACTTGCCCCACTGTGTTCAATTGTATCATAGGGTCTCTGTAGCTCTTCTGTTGCTTCCAGCTCAGAAAGAAAGAGTGTGAGAAGAGTTCTGCCGTTTTAATGCTGCAGCTGCAAGTGGGAGATGCTTCATATTGTCCTGCCTCCCAGATCTTTGGATTTTTCCCCCCTATCCCTTGCTGAGAAAACAAGTGCAGTGAAGCAACAATGAGAACAGTGGGTGGGATGCTAAATGGAAGATGATGTCTGTGCACCTGGTTTGGCAGCTGAAGTTGGCTCGTAGTCAGTACAGTGTATTGGAAGATGTCCACATCTGGGGGAGCAGCACAGACATGTTTCTGAGGGCTGGCTATGTGGAAATGCTCTAAGAGAGACCCCAAATTTACTGTGGAATAGATGGAGGTTTTGTGCCATCTCAGCAATAATATTTAGGAATAAACAATTTGGAAGACGTATCACCTTGAGAATAAGGGAATCGTGTGTGTGTGTGTGTGTGTGTGTGTGTATGTGCAGACCTCATCATGACAAGAAGCTGAAATTGGAAGGAATATAAAGTTGGTTTATTTGATCATGGTTAAAATAGATATGTTGTTATCTCTGGTAATCCTTGATGGACTTTGCTGACACCAGGACTGAAATGACAATGCTTTATGGATTTCTTTATACATAGATAAGAGATGGGATATGGGAAGAAGAAATCATTTGTTGTATTTTAAGATAAGGTCACAAAATTGTTTATACTTGTTATGAAGGTGAGAAGTCACTTCTTTATATATTTCTTTTCTTTTTCTTTACTATATTTTTATTTTTATTTTTATTTTTATTTTCTATTTCTATTTCTATTTCTATTTCTTTTTTCCTTTTTTCTTTCTTTTCTTGTGATGGAATGGACTTATGAAGGCCAGGCTCAGGGAGATAAGCGTGTTCTTAGCCCCCAGCAGGAGCATGAGAAGTTCAAGAAGATGAGGCTGGCACCTCCCTAAGGAATTCACGGTGTTGTGGCTGGCTGGCTTGGGAACTAGGGTTCAGTCTGGGGAGATTTTCTGTCTGGAGGTTGTAGCTAATAAACGCAACAGAACTGTATTTGCATTGTCTCTTGGAGTTCTTTGGGCTGAACCTGACATTTCTGTACCTTCTACTCTTTTATTCTTCTATCTTTTTTCAGTTTGTATTAGTTTTTACTGTTGTAATTATAATCTTTAATAAAATTACTATTTAAAAAAAGGTAAAATTGGGAACCACATATTCACCTTATCAATCAAGCCTTAAAAACTTGACCAGTTGCTAGAGGGTTGCTCTGAATCCTTGAATTGCTAAATTCTGCCTTGGTGGTTGCAACTTCAAACAGTATGACCATCCTTCTTGGCTGAGAACTCGACTAGAGTAGAAGGTTTTGAACTCTGCTAGCAGCTTGGATCTGGCCTCATAATTTATGCTGCCTTGGCACTGCTGCAGAGATAAAAAGATGCTCCAGGAGGCCTCCACCTGCCAACCTGCTGGTTAAAATCTACACTGCAGCAGATCTAATTTGCAGATGATTATTATTGGAGTTGGATATATTGCACACACTTAATTCTCTAATGTCCCTTGCAAGTTTCTTGCTGGACTCAATGTCCTTACACTTCTGCATCTTACAAACATTACAAAGGATGCCCATTCATGTACTATTTTATTGAATTCATGGTAAGATCAAAGTTTATAGACTTCCACTGGCAGGAAGGGTGAGGTTTTAGAAATTATTGATATTTTTGCAATTTTAGCTATGTAATCTCTTTCGGATACCCCATTTCTTTTAAAAATTTAAAAACACAGTTATTTGCCCCCTTAAGAGGGTGAAGTTGAAGGGGATGGGGGGGGGGAGCTTCCTAAATATCTAATTTAAGCTTCAGTTTGTTGAGCTAAAACTGAACGTAAGAAAAAAAAATTCAAAATATGACCCAGGAGTTATACCACCCTCTACAGTCGGATCTTGCATTCCACTGCATCTTCTGCCAATTTGCACCAACAACACCCTGCATACCTTATTTCCCTCCATGTGGCATTTTACATCCAAGCCTTGCATAATACTTGGAGGTAAATATAAAAGTGCCTTGATGTGTTTCCACTTTCTGTTATGTTGTGGTATATTTATAGGACTCTACGAGATTTTTTACAACAACAAAGAAATGGAGATAAGAGAAGCACTCTTGTAGAAGACGACTTGTAATAACCTTAGAATATAACTTGAATTCAGTTACAGAATTACCCCGAGGCACCCCAAGCTTGGCAGGTTGGTTGGAGAGAATACACAGTATCCAAGGGCCCAGGTCTTGTGGCCCAACCAAGAGCCTGGGGGCTTTCCTTTTATTTCTGAAGCAAGAGAAACAACCTGCCCTTGTATCCACTTGTACTGCCTTACACAACAAACCTGTCATTCTTCAAATATTTCTTTTATAACAAATTAATGAGTGTGCATCGAATAATTGAGATTAAGAGTGTTCTCTTCTTTATTTCCTTACAAATAGGCAGCACCTGCAATGGGAGGTTAGATCACCAGAGGAAAAAAAAAATGAGGCAGCACTCAAGAAAAAGAAACATCAAAGGCTCCCGCTGGCGTTCTATACGATCTTGCCATCGCCCTTTGTAAATAAATGAAAATGAGAGGTTGATTTATGAACAGGGTGACCCAGTATAGGTATAAAGTTCTATAAACCAATGGAGATACCCAAGAACATCACAATTTTAACCGTTTCATGTGGTTATTCTTACAGTGCTTCCATAATGATCTTCCTCAGTAACATTCTCACCTTGTTCCTTATAAGAACATGCAACTTTTTAATCAAGAGCACATTCAGACTGTGGTGGCTTTTATCGGCTGGTGAACCAGCAAGAAAGTATTCTGGCTTAAAATGTATTGCCTGTATTTCCGACTCTTCTTGTGCCTTCGGAAATAGCCCACCATATCCTGACTTGTACTATGATTGCCGCAAACAGTTGCACCAGGTGGACCAAAGAACTGGCGCCCATGGCCAGACAAGCCATTGGGAGAAGGAAAGGAGGAGCCCCCTGGGAATCAGAGAATGGGCACCCAAAGAACCAAACCCAGCCTGATTGTCCTGCCTGACCCCCGTAACCTAGGCACACCTAATTTGTGCGGGGCATACTGATGCAAATTACCTACACTTTGCCAAGCATAGACTTCGGGATTATGGTGAAAAAAGGCTTTTCCTTGGGAAGAAATTACTTATCATACTGATGCAAAGGACAGAAATATTGGTACAAATAAATTTCAGTATCATAATAACTGCATTTTAAAAAAAAACACCAGTTCATTGTAGATTTTAGGAAGTGAATAAGTATTTTGAACTGAACTTTTTCTTTCAACTCCCTCTTTTGGGCATTTATTCTACTAATTTCTTTCGTTTTGATTTCTTAAGAGTTTTGTTCCTATCATTTCAGTTTTAATTCAGAGTTTTAAAGTGAATAAGGAGAACCAGGGGGCAGAGAAGGGGAAGGGTGTGTTTTTGGTTACAGTTCTTCTGACGCCAGAAACAGCTGCTGTTCCCATACAAACACTTTATTTCAGGCAGTAAAGTCAGTCTTAGCTGCTGTGAAAACCTTCATTTATTCCCCTTCATCTCAAAGGAAGGTAAGTATCAGCGAAGTTCATATGCTGATGGATCCTGGACACCACCATTCAGGACCTCCAGGAACAGGAGAAAAGGTCTGCACCAGAAATGGACAGAATATTCTAAGAACAGGGTGGGAATGGTTTTAGATTCGCAGTGTGAATCTAAAGGACCTTTCTTTCACTCATGTATGCTAGCTTCTGGCTGGTGCAGAAAGTTTCTCTTCCATTCCTTTCAGAGAAATACTGCAGGAACTTACTTTCACAAATTCTGACTTGATGATGTGCCTGCCAAAAGCAGCATCACCATGGGATGTTTTCTTCTGTTTCACTTCTGCTTGCTCCAGACAAGTGCAGCAGAATCCACGGCCATGATCATCGTGCTCATGAGCTAGAAGTTCATTTCTGACTCACTGAGATCACTTTCTGAATCATTTGTTCTGCTTTCTCCTTGGACTACCAATATTTTCCACTGAAATCCCCCACCCTTGTAATGGATCAGCTGACCCTAATCGCTGGATACCATTAAGAAATTATATCCAATAACTCAGTGGCTGTATATTATATGGTCTGGTATCATAAAACCTCCCAGAGAGTGAGGATTAAATATTCCCCATGGCAGCCTTCGTTGGGTTATACTGCAGTGAGACGTTCTGCAGTATTTCCAGCCCCACCTCTATGAAATACTTCCCTGCTGAGACAATGAGTCACTTCCTGCTTACGAGTCAGACATCGACCCTCCCTTTACAAATTTAGTTATAAAGTGCCGTCAATTTTCTGTATAAAAATTATTATGTAAAGCCAACCATTTTACATTGCATTACAGACATTTTTACTTGCATTTGAAACAGCAGCTGCATTTGCATCAGTTATCAATATTACTTGGAAAATATGGAATGAAAACTGGAAGACAGCATATCTTTACATGAGGCTGTGTGCATAATTGTGCATAGATTGAACATAATCTTTTTTAATTAAAAAACAAAAAGCCAAGTGCTATCTTGAGTTTCTTCAATACCTTTTTGGACACAGGAGCTTGCTTATTATGATGTCAGCATATTGGTCTATTTAGCCTGATTTTATCTCTACTGACTGACAGTAACTTTGTAGCTTTCCAGAACTTTCTTGGTCCTGGGACTGAATTTGGCATCTTCTGCGGGCAAATTATGGGCTGCACCCCAATTTTATTACAAAATGTGTATCAGAAGACACTGTGGTTCCTGTCTATTGTAAGCGTGAGTTGGTTGCCATCACTGACATTTCAGCCTTATTCCTAGCTCCCCTGGATGATTTTGTAGACCAAGTCAGGTAATTTCACCCACTAACTTTTAGCTGCTCAACAACATTAGTCTCATAAAGGAAAAACAAAAAGCTGGGACAGCAGGAAGGAAGGGGAAGGAAGAACCTGAATGTTTTTACAAATACTGTAATACTGCTGCTAATCTCCTTTCAGGAGAGTCATGTTATTTCTTCTGAATGCATTACCAGCCTATGGGTGTCAACACAACCTTCATTTCCCTGAACTCTGTTGCAGCCCACAGCAAGTCTAGAAAAATCACATTCTGAGGACCATGAAGACAGGCTGCTAGCAAAATATCACACACTTATAGTGCAAAATAACAGCAGTAACTATTTGTTTCCTAAATGCCCTTTATTCCCTGTTTTTTAATAAAGGCCACAGCCAAGTGATTACAGACATATTTCTAACCTACTGGTTAGTAGGTTTTCTTAGATTCCCACATAAATCACCCCTTCCTTTCTTTGATTACTGTACTTTTCCAGGAAGCATCTTTCTATCTGCCTTGGTGAATGACTAATACGATCATTTAGCTTCCTATTCCTTTGTTTTTGCTGTACTGTTTCCCTTTAAACCAACTGAATAATAATCTCATGTAAGAGATGATATGACATTATAAAAGATTATCATTATTAAACTACTATAGGAAGATTTTAAATGATTGTGATTGTGCTAAAATAATATTTCTTGGGGGAAAATATTGGTAGATTAAGCTATATGCATAGAGTTTAACTGATCAAACATCAAGAAAGAATTCCCTCCCCCTGATGATGAAAGTGATTTACAAATTGTGTGTGTGTATTTCCACTCTGCAATACATGGTTAAAAAAAAACACACACACAACCCTCTTGAAAATCTAGAACTATTTGCTGTAAGTGGAGAGGAAGAAGGAACTCCTTAAATCTCAATGCACATGGAGCCCTAATCTGTCAATTATGCTACTTTATGTTTGAATTACAGTAGGAACAGCACATATCAGAAGTTCTGGCAAAATTTGCTATTAATATTTTTTTATTCTTCATTTCAATTACCATACAGGTAGTCCTTGCTTAATGACCACAATTGGGATGGGAACTTAGGTCACTAAGTGATGCGGTTGTTAAGCAAATCATCATGTGACCAGACCTGATTTTACAGCCTTTTTTGCAGTGGTCATTAAGTGAATCACCATGGTTAAGTGAATCACATGGGCATTAAGCAAATCATGCAGCTGTTACATGAATCATGCAGTTCCCCATGGATTTTTCTGGCTGGAAGCTGGCTCGGAAGGTTGCAAATGGTGATCATGTGACCCCAGGACACTGTAACTGTTGTGTGAGTTGATTGCCAAGCGCCCAGATTATGATCATGTGACCGTAGGGGTGCTGTGATGGTCATAACTTTGGGCACTGGTTGTAAGTAACTTTCTTTAGTGCCATTGTAACTTTGAACAGTTGCTAAACGAATGGCCATTAAGCAAGGACTACCTGTAAATGTATCCAAACCTGCTCAAGAGAAAAAACAAAAATGTGGCAAAGAATAACAGTTTATAAAAGCAATGAGCATAATGGTTATTCATACATTCAATAACATCTGAACTATTTTACACATTTACTGTAAACAGCTACTAATCCCACAGTATTTCAGATTCCACTGTGAAGTTCACTAAACTGACAAAATATTAATTAATTGCAAAATTAAGTTTTAATACCAATAAATACCCCTACAGACACCTAAGTATGTGAGCATGTGTGCACACACCAACAAAGATAATGACATACTTCAAGGACAGACTTTGAACCGCTGCACATTTTATCAACCTGGGTTGGTCAAAGCATTCTGTTGCACGAGGCAAAGGAGCAAATAGTGCCCCCAGCTTCCACAGATAATATTTGAAGTAGAAACAGCAGTGAAAAATGGCAGATGCCACTGCAGCCAGTAAGTTTACTGAGGGAGGGTAAAGATGTTCCCTCACCAACATTTCCTGTTCATTCAGCATTTGCTGACTAACACAGTATGGCCATTTCCTATTGCTGAGTTAAAGTGGATATATATCTGTATCTTTTATCAGTAGGAAACAAGACTGTTGTGAAATTTGCTCTAACTCACAGGTAAATACATGGAAATGTTGCCTGTATCCTGATACAGATGCTTGCAGTTTTGTAGCTATTAGGGCCCTGCCTTGTCAACATTTTGACACTGTAGCCCACACAACAGGGTTTTGTGTTTTCCTTCTGTATAATATAACAGTTAATTAATTAACTGTTAATTAAATTAACAGTTGCTAATTTTTAGACTGGACTCAGACATATAACACTATCCTTCCTGAAACTTGAGAAAGGAGTTAATAAAAGTGCTTACGAGCACATTCAGTGGTATATCAAGAGTGGAGCTTCTACTTTTTTGTTCCTGATCAGATCAAAAGCATTTAAATCTAGTCATATTCTGAAAGAGATGCCTACCAAAGGCATTTTGAAATGACTGGGGAGGTGAGAGGAGAAAACTGCAATATGTTGCAAGGATAAGCAATCAGGGCAAGACAAGTGTGTACAGAGAGAGACTGAGGCAGAGGCAAGCTATTTGAGAATAAAGCAATTCTAACTCACAGGTGAACGATTCTGTCCTAACTCTCCACGTGCAATGCTTATTCCTGGACAGCAAGGAATTGAAGACGACTCCAAAGTTGAATGGCAGCATCTTCAACTGCAATTGTGTGTTTTTATTAAGGGAAATGATTGGGTGGGAAATCAGACTTTCTGACATTCTCATGTTCAGGGATTGGGACTGTCAACTCTCTGCCCCTCCAGTAAGATCCTGTATCCTTAGCAGCAAAATAGGCACTCAGGTACACTCTTTCCAGCATGGCACCATATATTAAATGTACTGGGCCTCTCGTCATTGAGAACAATGTGACGTTTGACATATTAACAACAAATCAGTGAGAACATCTGATACTGCCTAGTCTGTTACTCTATCTTTGAATCATACTACTTCCCATATTCTTCTAGTCTTGGATTCTATGTGGGAAGTATATAGAGAAAAGTACAATTGGGAGGGAGAATAAGTGAGCAGAAGAAAGCTTAGGCATTACTGGCCACCTTCACTCTACAATTCTCCCCTGCAAATGTCAAATGTTCAAATGCTTTTTCAACATAGTAAGAAAAAAAATGGTTCACAAAGAAGGTCAAAAGTTAAAAGGAAAACAACATAAAAGAAAATAGGTATGGCTTTTTCATTTCCTTTAACCTTGCATGAGAAGATAAAGGCTTTCTCTGAGCAAGAGTATCCCTTGGATTGACATTTATTAGGTTCATTTGTCAGCAAGCACACAACAGGAGAAAAAATGATATATGCCAGAAAACATTTTTTTTTTAACCATCAAGGAACCATTGGCATAATTTTAAGCAGACTTTGCCATTACTAGTATCTGACATTCCATTTTATCTTTTTAATATATAAAATAACTGTTATAATACAATGGAAGATACCATTATAATCTTATAGAAAAACAATCTTAACTGTGTTGGTCCATGGGAGGTGAGGGGAGAGAGTCCAAAAACCATGAGTGATGCCTTTATTATGACCAATCAAAATGATACAAATCCTGTGATTTTTTAAATATAGATTGCAAAACTTACATAAGTGCCAGCATGACTACAAATTAGTCATATCTGATCATCCTTTGTAAAATGTATAGAGTGTATCAATCAAAGTTGTGAATGATACCTGAAGAACAGTATACAGATAGTCCTCAGTTTAAGAACAAGTTCTGTTCCCAAGGTCTGTCCTTAAGTCGAATTTGTAAATGACCTGGAACAGTATTATTTTATAATACTGTATAAGTAGTATTGTGTAATGAACTCGAACCATTGTGCATTTAACTCGAATCATTGGGTATTTAACTTGAATTTTGCTACAACAGGTTCCATTTTTAACTATGGTTCATCTGTAATCTAGGTGTTTGTAACCTGGGGACTACCTGTAAAGTACTTCATTTAATAGAAGGTTTGGTATTACAAAACATTTAAAAAGTGAAGCACATCTTTCATTGGATCAGTGCTATTTGAAAGGATAGGAAACTGCTTTGGCTGAAAAATTAACACAACAACAAAAGCTTTCAGAACTACAGTAAAGTACACATTCAGTCAAATTTGGCTACTGTTTATTAGTTATATTAATAACACTTTTCTTTAGAGATTATCTTTATACAAATGCTGTTTTGGATAGAAATAATGATTATGGATGTTTAAAATGTTTGCATCTTGCTTCAAGGTTAGATATGTATTCATATATGTTAATATATGCTAATTCCAATTAGCTTTCTTCTTTTTTTACTTTGCTTTTGTTTTTGTTGTGAGTTATTTTTATTTTCAAATTGTTACTGTATTTTTTTTTCATTTGGCAAAAGGAAAAGGGAAAAATAGCACAAAGGTTCTGCTCATATTTGTATTTTCTTGCCTATCTCCCTATCCCTATCTCCCATTTTCATAACCTCTTGCCTGATTAAGAGTTTTGAAAAATTTAGCAAAACCTTGCAGACCCTTTTGTGTAATTCTGGTTTTTCATGGAATCACCCAGCTGTGGGCTTTTGGATTGCAATCTTATATCGCTGGAGCATTACTTATTCGTAATCTCTAGCACTTTCCAGTTGTATGCATGTAATATGGCTGCCCTGTCCACTCAGGGCCCAAGTGAGACTGAATCTGCGATTCCCTCAGATGAAGCTGGAGCACAAGTGGGTCATGCAGCAAGACAGTGATCCCAAAGATACAAGAAACTGACAAGAGAATTGACGAAGAACAAATCCAGTAATTTGGTTGGCCGTCGAGTTAGGCCATAGGTAAAAAAAACAGCAACACCAAAGATTAGAAAATTTTAACAAGATAATTATTCAGATTGAGAAAACATCTTAGCACAATTAAGAAGGCTGAGCACAGAATGTGATGAACAAATTGGGTGTTCTCCAGGATGTAAGTCACTATTTTTATTGTATTCTGGGAATGATTACTAGAACAAACTAGCTTTTAAAAGACTAAATTTTTTGAAGTAGCTTTATTTATATGTAACCTGTTACAATGCCATTCTGTCTTCAACTACATTATTTAAAATAATACTCATAAACACATTGTTCCCACCAAATTCAGCAACAGCTATTTATAAACATGCCTGCTGTAAATTAATATGGAGACACTGCCTTTCAACATGCAACTTAATATCATTTATATTCTTAACTCCAGTGATAAGAAGGCTTTCTGAAGAGGTGATAAAACTATTCAGCCTAATTGCAAGAAACTCTCAGGTATTGCTCTGAAAATAGAAACATTGTCATTAAAAAATGATGAAATTAAGCAATGAAATTATATTCAATTCTGTAAACTTGAGACATGAGGCTGCTTTTGATCTGGAACTTTTCTCCTTATCATTTATGTAAATGTCTCTTTATTATTATTTAAGCCTTGATAGAACTTGTTAGGCTGTTGGACTTCAGTCCTCAAAGATATCAGAATCACAGGCCAGGTTAGCAGCCTTCAATTTTACATGTTGAAGCTCCCTGTGTTCTTCTTTTTGCACTTTTCCCCATCCAAAAAGACAACATGTCTCATCTATCTTTTATCTCTTGCTATGAGAAGTTCATGTAATACTTGCTTGAACCAATAGATGTCTCTAAATACTTCACAGTTTCAGGCGAGCACTACTACTGTTCAAACTGAAACTTGAATTTAGTGGATGTTTTGACCTGGCCTAGATATACAATATGGTGAAGATCTGTGTGCAGGCCCTGCAGCTGGAGGTATGCATTTCCAAACAGATGGCTAAGTTCTGCCTCTGTGATCCTGGCCCATCTGTATTAAGTGTTTCTGATACAGATTTGTGTTATAGATTTGTGTATAATCTGCACATACAGTTCCTGATCTAGCAAGAAAATATTAACGTAGAAGACTATTCATAAGCAATACAATTTTTACAAAATTAATGGTAGAATATCAAAATGTATTCAATTTTATGCCATTTATGCATGCATAATATGACAAGTAGAATTTGTAATGCATACAATGGTGAACAGGATTTTACATGTGTGTAAAAATTACAATGAAAATCAGGATCTGTTAAATCAAGAGCTTACTGGTACAATGATGGTTGGGTCCCTTATAAGTGACTGGTAGGGAAAGTATCACAATTGTGTCCTTCCAAGAGATCAAGAAATAAAGTACTGTATAATGCTTCCCATATGTATATTCAGCACAAACTTCAGGTTTAATAGGGAAAAACATTTTTCATGCTTTTGAAATGTTTATGTCAAACTGTTATAATTGTTTCTGTTTCTCTACAAGCATGCAGATATTAAAAGTTTTCTGTTAAATTAAATGTTTCTATCATCTGATATTTAAATTTTTAACGTTAGGTCATACGTCACAAAATAAATAGTATAATGTTTAGTTTGCCATGAAATGAGTCACATCAGTATGGAAATAATGGAAGAGAAAATATGGTGCATAGATCCACAAATCCTATGCTGCATAATACTCACCAGACCCACTCAGTGTTCCAGGGTCTATAGCTTTACCTGTTGATTGTCCAATCTAACAGATTTTCTGATTTTCAGAAGACACCATCTACTCCCCCAACTATTTTCTTCATATCTGAGATTAGAACCCCAGATCCAGAGTTTGAACTGCCCATTCTTTAAAAAAAAAAAATTATGTCATAGTTGTCATGGTACCCATAAACTCACAGATACCCAGGTGAGATCTTTAACCCCTAGTCAAAGGTTGCTTCTCTTAATCTGTCTAGGAAGCTGTGAGACAACAAGTCAGGCAGGGAAAGAATTTCTAGTCTATATGCCATAAATACTCTCGAACAGTGCCCTGCTAAATAGGAAACCTAGAGAAGAAGATCGCAATGGAACATTTTTATTTGTTAATTTATAGCAGAGAGGTACAGTTTTCAGGCCAAGCCTCATATGGCCTACAAAGTTCTCACTGCTGGGTCTTATCTCTGATCTTTTACTGTATAATCTGGTTTGGATCCCTCTTTTAAAAAAAAATGTTTTCAGACTACTAGAACACTGTTTTTCCCAAATCCCTATATTCCCACTTTCTCCTGGCTTTATCTAGACATTCTGGATATTTCCAAAGTGTCTTTTTAATTTCCTAAAGCTTTCTTGGCTTCTGGAGATATCATGGAATTTTATATAGCAGCCTTTGCTCCTCTCTTCAGCACATGCCTCTTTTTTCTGCCTTGTCTTCATGAACTCCAGCCCATGATTGAGGCAGATTTAAACTATCCTTAATTGTTCTTAGGTTAAAATGCTCTTTTCCCTCTTATTTCAACCTATTTTTTTGCCATTATCAGTGGCATAGTCAGTTGATCCCTGTGGATCCCAGGCCCTGGCCAGACTCCTCCAAAGATATTCTAGTTTGAGCAGGGGGAATAGCCGTATCTTTCAAAGTGGTCTTTCTCTCTGTACCTGTCAGGTCTCTGAGATAATCCCCATCTTGGAGCCATGACTTTGAATGAGGTATCAGCCAACGAACAGCTGACAGACACTGTGGGTACCACAGGGTACAACAGGAGGAAGAATTATATTCTCTCACTGTGCAAAGCAGAATAGTCCTGGGACTGGGAATGGGGTAGTGATGGTGGCAGTGGTGTTTGAATCAACTTAAAATGGCGATTCATTGATAAGCTGATCCTACCACCTAAGGTTTATGGACAGTAATGTTAACAAAATAATCAGTAAAGTGCCCTAGATTGTAGCTGTGGTAAAACTGTTGCTTAACTATTTAATTCTAGAATAGCTAAGGACAGCTTGAATTGCACTCAGAGGTGGACTGGGGAGAAGATGAAGGCAACATTATGAAGACACAGCAGGAAAAAAAAAGGTTCCTGGAGCATACCTGTGCTGGTGGGAAAATGCCCTAGGACATATTTATGAAATGAATAGTTCTGTTTTCATATTCATATATTAATACTAAAATGAAGACTTTTGTGATTAGAGTAGGTGCTATGTTGAGAATAAAAATAGCAATCTAAAATTTCTATATTTTGGCAGATGGATTGCTAGTTGGTAATATGTTAATTACAGTGTGTAGCTAATTACTATCTAAATTCTTTTTTTTCTCTTAGCTTTAAATTATCAAAAACGTTTGGGTTGACTGTTATGATTTTGCACTGCAATAATTGGAATTTTAAAAATCCATAGTTCTGTTTTAATGATAACACTTATTTGTGCATTATCTTTATGCCTCTCGTGCGAAGGTTTTGAGGAAGAACAGGGAGAGACAAAAAAACAGTACGTAACTATCAGTGATAACCTATCACTAAGAAGAATGTATTATAAATCAATTTCTTTAGTCCTCACTTGACAACCACAATAGGGACCAGAAAATTGGTTGTTAAGCGGGGCGGTTGTTAAGCAAGTCACCATGTGACCAGACACAATTTTACAACCATTTTTACAATGATCATTAAGCAAATTGCCATGTTGTTAAGTGAATTATGTGGTCATTAAATGAATCCAGCTTCCCCAATGGACTTTTTAGATGGAATTTGCTTAGCAACCATGTGATTCACTTAACAAACTTTATAAAAAAGGTCGCAAATTGTGATCACTTGACTGCAGGGGGTGGTGATGGTTTGCGACAGTAAACCGAGTACAGGTTGTAAAGCAATTTTTCCGAGGCCATCATAACTTAAAACCATCGTTAAATGAACAGTCATTAAGCGAGGACTACCTTTATTACTCTGCCTGGCAGTTGAAAGGGACATGTGCCAAATAGGGACAGATGAACATTCAAATGTGAGGATTCATGAAGACATTGGTACCCCTACTTGAATTATTCAAATACTTCCCACCTCCAATTAGAGGTGGACACAGTATATCTGAGCTGATTGTTCCTTACTGAACTAGTATCTGTGCTTGTTTTTCACCATTTCCAGCTAGAGGTCATTTGGTTTCGGGTCTTCCCTATCTTCAATTTCAAATTACAGTTTCCGAAAGATAAGGAGGGAGGTTGCTGGAGTTCAGGACTTTATGGAAATCACAGCAGCCCTACATCTTTCTTGTGGACTTATCCCTGGTGAAGTAGAACACAAGACATAGACCATGGGTAGGCAATGTTTTTAATCCTAAGGAACCACATAAATCACTGGAATTGACACAGGAACACGTGTCCATTCATTTCCTCTCTCAGCACACAGGGAGCATACTGGTGTACAAGTCATCCTTTTTTTCCTAGTGATCAACTACGGATTGATCTGTTTGCCCCCCACCCCCGCCCCAACTAACTGATTAGATGATAGACAAGGATAATGTTGCTTATTTTCCAGTGGTCTCTCTCCTCCCCCTTTTTTTCTTTTTACCAGTCAATAAATCAGTGGGGAGGGTGGACAAGACTCCTCATATTTGCAAAGGGCCAGTCTTTTTGTGGTGAAGAGTTATATTTGGGGCTCAAGCAAAGATTGCCCATCCATGAGATCAGCCTGTGATTTGATCCAGCAGACATCTTCCTAACACAGGCAAAACCTGTTTTCGAACGGCAAAGGAGCCTTACACAGACTAGGAGCTTCAGAAAGCATTATTTTGGATGGTCTTGCTGGTGTAGAGAAATAACGTTTATTCAAAACAAATAACTGGAGCCAACATGTTTCCCAATACTGGGGATGAGAAGCACATTGTCACTAAGGGGAGAAAGAAGAGAGGCAAAACATGAAACACCTTTCTTTTCCTAATAAGTAAGGAAATAAGCTAGGACACTGTAGGATTGTCTAGCTTATTTTTTCTTTTAAATTGATACCTATTTAAAAGAAGTGATGGTTAAAAGAAAAGTTTAAAAAGGAGACATACAGAAATGAAACTATTAGTTTCAATGGATCCTTTAGGGGATTTCAATTTCAAGCACAAAGAACAATCTGGATTGGTGCTACTGTGGGCAAAGAAAAGGGAACAGCTTTCTCCCCAACACTAGAGAAGGCTTACTTGTCCTGAGGCAAAGAACTATGCAGGTAGACCTAAGTAATTAAGCAGTAAAATTTGAAAGGATGGTATTTTTATCTGATTCATTATCAGGATCAATGGCCATTTGAAACAGAATTATGGATTGTAAATATGATTTGGTAAATGAAATATGGCCTTTGAATATAGAATTATAATTATGGGTCTTCAAGTTCAATTAGATTGTGGCATCTTCAAGACACCCATGTTAAAGTGCTACCCATCAGCCTGTGAGCTGGCAGAAAAGCTTGCCAGGGTAAGATGTGCTGCCCGTTACTGATCCCTATGCTGCCACAGTAACAAAGCTGGCCAATGGTGTCCTCATTTATGGTGGGCCAAGTTGAGGAAAGGACTGGTGGATTCCCATGCTCCATCTCCCCTCCCACCTGCTGCCTGGAAAAAAAAATCAACAACATCAAGCACTCTATTTAAGGTGGGGTGGAACTGAGTTGGGCAAGTTAGGCATGTGATTACAACAGTGAGTTTAGCCCATTTAAGATCTGACAAGAGCTTTGGAAAGCAGCAGAGAGGCATTATGCAGACAGATGCCTCTCCAGAGGGGTCTCTCCAGGTGTGTAAGTCCAAATGACCATGGAGAGCATTTCTCAGGGACCAGAGATGTGTCTGCAGTAGCCTAAAGTGGCCAATAAGTGTTAGATCACAACCCCCAACCTGGCTCAGTAACCACTGTTGATGATAAAAATTGTGTTGGGAGAAGATAGAAAAGAATAGTTTAAAACTGAAGCAGCTAAGGATATCTTTAAGCTGCCTCAGTTATAGACTAGGGAGGAGATGAAGTCAACTACATTACACATGGAAGAAAAAGAGTGATCCCCAAGGCATGTTCATGCCATAGTTACGGAGAAGGGAGAAAAAGCTCTCCAGCTCATATGAGAATTATGGATAATGTGGTAGTGGATCAAGCAGTCAAAAAACTTTTGAGTCACATCTGTATTGATGTATATCTGCCTTTATTTTCAGAAATTATATACTGGATTAAGTTAGAGATTTGGAAGGAGTAAAAGTGACTGTGAGAATGATTTTTTCCCTTCTCTACTTGAGGGATTTAAGATCTTTAATCCACAGGGAATAATAAAATAAGCTAGCATTTTGAGAAGTTCTGACAAGCCACTGTACCTTTGGGATAAGATATTTAAACTTAGAAGCCCTGTCTCAAGGCTTTGTGACATCTGTGGTGTAGAAGAAATCCCTGTTTGGGGTTACTTGTAATGTAAAGATGAAGGAGATCATCTCACTTGAACTGGAGTTTTGGAACACCATAGGAAATAATTGTTCCACAGTATGAATCTTTAGGGTGGAGTTTTGTAACTGCTTTGGAGATGTGTGCTATGTACTAAAATTATGGTAGTTTATACATAAATATAAATATATGTTTGTCCAGAAGTTGGGAATAATACCGTTGTTTTGTTTGGCCTGCCCTGTCATAAAAACCAAGGAGTAGTATTCAATACTGGAACAAGATCTTGAACTAGCTCTTGATTTTGCTTGTGCTCTTGACCTTCCTAGAGACCTGGACTAGGTATTTTTCACTGTCCCTGAACTTTTTGGACTATGATTATACTACTTTGATTTATTGTTTGTTGATGCTCCTATGAACGCTATAGCTTTCATCCTGAGAATTTCCAGTTGATTTCTCTACATCATTATGGCAATCTTGTAGCAGGACAGGTGAAACTCAGTCTACTGGGCACTCATTATCCTCCAGTTTATCTGTCCTTCACTAAATGTTTGCAGTCAGATAAAATGGTTTGTGCTTAATGAAAATATGCTCTCATGGGTGCAGCTATAGAGAAAAGTATTTATATAAATTAAGGCATGCACTTTTAATTTAAGGAGTCTATTTGCCTGTGGGGCGGAACCATGTTGTAAGCTACTCGTAAACGTTGGCATATGACATTAAGAAAAAATTGCTAGGTGCTGGGTGAAAGTTGGGCAACAAGAAGTGCAGATTTGGTCATGATAAGAAATGGACCCTGGAAGTCATTCTCTCCCTCTATGAAACTATTATATTTTTTTTACAAAGTCTGGTTAGTATTTGGATGGGAGATGGGGAGGGGGGGAGAATCCAAGGGCTGTAGACTAGATTGGGAAGTAAAAACATGAAAGAAGACAATGGCAAATTAAGGACATTGCAATGTATCATTTTCCTGCAATCAGCAGCACTTCCATATGATTTCAAGAAATATCTATCCATCCATCCATCCATCCATCCATCCATGTGGTCAACAAGAGCTTGACTCAAAAGAGGTGTCAACTTTACTTCAAAAATTAAACTAATTGTGCTCTAAAATACACGTGCTAAGCTTTTCCATAGAGAGACTGTACTGAAATTCTTCTTTGCTGACATCCCAAAGAGGTGTGCTCATCCTTCATGGTTGAAGGGAGGCTTTGGATCTTGTCTAGCAGTGTATAATGGCTTGGGGTTATAGAGACTTAGGTGAGCTTCAGGAACATTTCTGCTACCAGCAGTTTGTTGTTTACAGGGTATATAGCAACACATTCAATCTGATACTGCTGATTGCAGGCAAATAATATACTGTAGTGTAATGGCCTCATTTGCTAATTCTCTTTGCTCAGAAGAGATACATTGCATCATCCTGAAATTTCTGCATCTGATGGATCAGAAATTCATTGATTATATCTTTAAATTAAGGTCAAAGGATGCAGACTTCCATTGCCACATCTAAACTTGTGAGAAGATGAAAAACTTTGGACAGAGATATTAATATTTTGTTAATTTACATGGAATTGGGGAGGAAAGTTTTAGCTAGAAATTACTGTAAAGATCAATAGCCATTAGGCAAGAAGAGGTCAACCTGTGATTTTTCCTTTGTTGCTGAGCCACAGTTCCTAGCTGCCCCAGCCAATGGTCCAGGATGCTGGGAGATACAGTGTAGAAACATAAGGAGGATCAGATTTTCCTTTCCCTGTTTAGATTCTGAACCAGCCTTGAACGCTGACCTAAGATTTAGTTGTGACTCATTATCCAAGATATTAAATAGTAACTGATTTTCACATGAGTGAACTAACCCTTGTTATAGCAGCTTTCAGCTGAAATTCTTTCAAATCCTGCTATCATCAAAGAACTCAAACTGTGTTTAAGAAATAATCATCTCTCCTCCATAATTAAAGAAGAAAGCAAGAAAATAGATTCTAGGGTGCAATAAAAATTTCCAAATGAAGAACAACATTTATTTTCTAAAGTCCTGTGGTTTCTGGATCTCGTTTCAAGCTCATTCATGGTATTTGGATCAGACTCCTCAGTATTTATTCTGTCTTTAATGAGATTGTGGCTAAAGATCCCTGTGATGGTTTCATCTGGGCCAAAAAGAAAGAGACATATTTAGCTAAGTTCATATATTTCTGATATTTTCTTCATTGTTTCACCAAACTGAAATTCACCAAGCATATGTTGATTAAGGAAATAAGATTTTTAAGTCAAATGAGGGCCAACATTTATGCGATTCATTACATGACAGTCTTATAAGAACTGCAGGCCCTGAATGCACCACTCTGTGCAAAACAAGAGGAGTAAGGTCAAGGGTTTTGCTTTGTTTTCCTTCATCTCAGGCTTCAAATGAGCCTGTCCTTGGTATGCTAGTCTGGACCATGAGTGCCAGCCATACTTCCATGAAAATCAGAAAAAAGCAGCTATTAACATGATGTTTTAGTGGTGCTGAAGAAATGCACAAGATGTGAAAGGAATCTCCATGTTCTAAATCTTCTCCTGACAGTTCCATCTGGTTCATCAATTAGATACTTTAAGCTATAAAACCAATCAAAGAAAAGGAAGATTCCATTTCATTGATGTGGTTGAAGATGAATGTGGAGAGAGATGAAATGGCCATTCTACCAGGTTACCTTAATTATTTGGACTTTTAGCTTTTCAGGTGTTCTCACTGAGAATACGAGTTCACTGCCTTTATGTCATTTGTTTTATTCATTATTAGAAGCTACTGTGGCTGATAGAATGGTATGGCTTGTTGGCTTACTAAATTTTTATGTTGTCATTCCATTCTCCCACTCTCTTTACCTGTCTCTCACAGGCATAAACATACACATGCACAAGCATACACATGCACCTACAATATCTTACCATTCTCCTCCAAAGTAAATTAGGCTGACAGTTGTTGAAAGTCCCCTGATCATCCAGTGAAAATTGTGGCTGATTTGAAGACTTTAAAATGGATTTCCCTGTCCTCATCAGTCACATTAACTACTGTACCATCCATATGATACCATCCAAACACACACATTTTATACATGTGAAAATGTAACAGCTTCAAATCCTAACCCAGGAAGAGTGCAGCAGATATTCCTTGCCATCATAATGAAAGTTACTGTTATACAATATAATGTATTCAGAGATACAAAGTCATTTCAACGAGATGGGCGGTCACAAATTTGATAAGTAAATAAATACATTTTAAAAAATTTAAAAAAATAAGGACACACTTTAGTGAATCACCAATAGTCCTGCTCCACTCTGCTCTGGTTAGGCACCTGATTCTGGTATGAACGGCCTCCCTGCCAAAACCTTCTAAAAGAGCCGAAGACAGAATCTTTCAAGAGTGCTTATGCTCCATAGGTAAATTATCAGGTGAGAATGTTTTTTCTCCTGCAGAATTTTTTTTTATTTGTGTACTACCAGTAACAATTTTTTTTCCTGTGCATATCTAAGGTAATAGACAACAACAGAAATAAATTCAGGCGCGGGATAAAACCTGTTAACCATGGTGCCAGGGTTATATATGTGGCTCCTGAAAGCCTTGGGTACGACTCATAGAACTCTTCAAAAATGACCACCCAATTATTAATGTGATCAAGTGAGAAAATTATGAACTGCATGAATAATAAATTTATTACTTATTAATCAGTTTAATTACCTTAAGAATGAAACAATAAAATCAAATATATACAGGTTCGTTAAATTAAATTAAGCTAAAAGAAATTTAAATTTTGATGTGGCCTCATTCACTTTTTTGTGTGGCTTTCTGAATGCTACTCCAAGATCAGATGTAATCATTGAAGCCCCCAGTAGCACCTACAAAGCTGGCAATTCCTAATCTAAAAAATATTAAATGTGACTTTATTTGTCCATTATGCAATATGACCTTGCTGAAGAGTGCAGCAAGCAACAATGTTATGAAACCCCATCATAATACATATGGACATTGACCGCACACAAATGTTTTAATTTTCTCATGTCTTCCTCTAATTATAATGTTAACTGTAAAACTGAAAGAATTAGAGACAGAATCATGTACATGGAAGGACTGATTTCTGGGAAAAAACTAAACAAAATAAATTTGTCTATGAAGTTGATGACTGAGCTCAGATTTTGAAAATTTACTTAAAAAAGATTCTTATAGATTATACATAGAGGCAAGCAAGTTTCCTTTGAACGCATTTCTCACACATATGCAAAAATCAAGCCCGTCACTTTAAACCCACTAAAATAAGTAGGGGAAACAGTAAGATTTCAATAAGTTAGCTAATTGTTATAAACAGCAGAAATTATGGCTGTTCCTTATGCTGTTGATTTTTCATACTAATTTATACAGTAAAGAAGATTCTACCTCACTGAAAAACATAGTGATATATTATAGTAGATATAATTCAAGTTCCACATGTATTGCAAACTTATAGTGTTTTTTATTATCATTATCAAGTAGTGTGTCAGTAAAATTGAAATAATAGTGCTTGCATTATAGGGATGTTGTGAGTGTATATAAGCAGTTTGAAAACAATAATCTTAAATAAAATATTTTTAAATCATAACTTACCTTTGATCATAATGATTCCTAAGGCAGAGACTAGTAAATGAAACCAAACGCAAAGCACAAAAGAACATCAAAAGGAGTGATAAGTGGAAAATCAACAAAGTGAGCAATAAAACCAGTAAGAACATCACTTAAAATGTTTCCAAGTTAACCAAACCTTGTTGGAAAGTTGACTTCTGCTCCTGATACTTCACAGCTATTGCTAATGTGTTTTCTTTCTATTTTAGGTGTTTACCTTAAGTAGCATGGAACATTATTCTTACCTATGAAGGTCAATTTTTTTCTGCAGTCAATGGAAGTAACCCAAGATGCAGAGCCCCAAAACATTTACCCTGTACCTTGCATGCATGCATGTCAGGGAAGCAAAAAGATGTAGAAAAATCAAACTCTTTGCTGATATCTAGATGCTATCCTGATTTTGGAAGTCCAGGTTTATTTATTTAAGTTGATTTTTATAGCCACCCATCTCACAAATGCAAATCTGGGCAGCTGACAAAGATTAAAATATACAATACAATGCAATGCAATACAATATAATATAAAAAGTACATTTCAAAACCAACCCTAACACAAATTTTCTGCCCAAGACACCATACATTAGCACTGTGGGCTAAATTACTCTCCTAGCCCCTAGGTCTGGGGAAACAGCCACGTCTTCAAGGCTTTCTGAAAAGTGACCCACACTGGGGCCAGCAAAATCTCAGGCAGCCTGGTGTCCCAGACAGCAAGCCCAGATCTGGTAGCCCAACTTGTCTGGAAGAAAGTATAATCCCTTCTCATCTTGGGATGAATAAGTAAATGCCATGAACTCCATAAATGAAAGAACAAAAGAACAAAGTGAAGATGATCCACTGTTAGCAAAAGATAGAGTTTGCAAGGGAGGGATGGCAATCCTCAGGGGAAGCAAAATCAATGTTCCAAGTTTTTGCAATGGAGGAGGTCAATCTGATTAGCAGTCCCAAGAGACAGGAAACAAAAATCCCATTAACTAGGAACCCTAAAGAGATAAAAGCATCTTTGCAAGACTCTCCTATCTAAGGAGGTTTTTTGGAAAGGCACTGTATAGACACTTGTCTTGTAGGGGAAAAGCTACACTCTATCCTTTTGGAGAATGCTGGTTATATTTGGGAGGATCCTGCCTACCTATGTAAATGGGGGGAACAGCCCCTTTATTGTGAATCCTTGCCTCACTGCTGGAAAAGTTGGATATACCAATTACATTTATCTGTAGAAGTGCCATGTAAGAGCCATGAGGGTGGGGGTGGGTGGGGAGCTGAATCTGAGCTCAGATTAAATTGTTGGGTTATCTAGTTTCTTCTTCCATGTTCCATGTTTTGAGAAGATTCCTCTACTGAAATTGTCAAAAGGGAAAAGAGAGGACGGAGGATAGAAGAAAGAAGAAATAGTATTCAAAGGGACTTTTGTCTTCTCTTCCAAGGACCACAGTTGCTGACTGTCTGTCTCCCCCTTTTCCACAAACTTTGTAGAGAAAACACTTGGAATTTGGAAATTTCTTCATTCTTCCATGAAAATAGGAAAGGTATATTGCCATAAAGAAGAAAAACC
This sequence comes from Python bivittatus, assembly GCF_059951505.1. Taxonomy (NCBI): domain Eukaryota; kingdom Metazoa; phylum Chordata; class Lepidosauria; order Squamata; family Pythonidae; genus Python; species Python bivittatus. Next base: position 24,061,283 of record NW_028277074.1, read on the forward strand.
AGACATAGAGTAAATAATATTCCAATACATACGCATGAGATTTAGAAAGAAATTACACTGCATTACTGTGCAATTCCCTCATTTGGTGTGCATAGCTGAGCCATGGAAGCAATCACAGCTCACTGTAATGTGAATCCAGAAAAAAGAAATTACAACAGAGGTTGGAAAGAAAAATAATAATAAAGATGGGCTTCTTTCATATCATATGAGGACTTGTATAATTAAAATTTGAGGGCTACAAAGTTCAGAGGCAAGATGAAAGCATTTCTCCTTTTTGCAGTGGTGAGTTAAACTGCATTCAGCTTAGAAGAACAGTAATTTCAATAGTAATGAATGGTTTCAGCTGAATTTGGAAGAAGTCTAATCCTCAGCATATAAATATCAGTAAGTCATGCTATTGGCGTCTGATGTGGTTGTTCTGTTTGAACATTGCTGCAGTTGTTCCTGCTTAAGTTAGACCTCCCCAAGATATCCTGTTTTCTGAAGGTTTCCTGCTATGAGTAATTCTTAATCGACATCCACAGAAAAGTCTATAGTTCAAGACTGCCATCTTGAGGTACAACCTACTGAAGAGAAGCATTTCATTGAATGAACAATGATTTTGATTTTTCTAAGGGAGAGGTGTGTGGTAGGGTTTGCCAGTTCCTTAAATCTGGAATCAGTGGATTAATGTTCAGTTTTAACTTGACTTTCCTAAGACCTAGAGATCCTGGCCTTTCATTGTTGTTATTATTAGGAATGAGAGTTTTCTAGTAAAACTGGTTTCTAGTTATGATTCAAGTGAAAGTACTACCTTTCCCATAAAATCTGCTGTTTGCACAGGATAAGAGACCCTTATATAGGTGATAGCTTAACCTAGGTAGCAGGGAGAGAGGACTTGCTTGTATAGGAGGGAGTCAAGTTGTTAAATGTTCATTGTAACAAGACATCATCCTGCACAAACACCATTGGAAAGAACTTTCTAGAAAAGAGATTTGGTGATTATGTATGTTAAGTGACAAGAAATGTTAAGGTGCCACTTGCTAATTTATGCGGCACTGTCTTATGAGCTATGCAAATATAAATGCTTTTTGTTTCCTGGTCACCAACTAGCCTATTGTTTTTTCACAAATACACATGTAGATTAACTTAGAGAAGTTCAGTCCCTAAGAGTTAGGAAATGTGTTAGGGGCTTAATGGCAGAGCAATGTCTATTCCAACTGCGGGACAGCCCATAACAGCTGACTAAAACTCCAAATGGTGAAAGAGGGAGACATAACGCTAAAGATTCCTTTGGAAGGTCAAGATGTAGTCTCTTAAGGACCCCATTCATGTGTGCTACAACCTGACCACATACAATGTCACTATTCTAAAAATGAGAGAAAGAAAATTGAAATAGTTAATTCTCCTTTCCTCGTGCAGTAGACTCCTCAGTCCTTGGTCTTGAACATGATGGATATTGTTCAATTTACTTTTGAATGGGAGTCGCAGTGCAACCCCACAAAATCTGTCAAGGTCAAATATATAAGAAGCATCACTTTCCTTTTTTTCAAAATTCTGTGTGAAAAGCAACTCCCTTCTACTGACTAGCGCAGAATAAAATAGCATGCAGGAGATTACCAGTCCATTATACAAATAACATTTCTACCTGATTTTTCAGAATCATATTGAATGGAAGTGTCGTTGGGATTATCTTATTATTCTGTTAACAACATCATGAAGACACCTAACTCATTATTTCGAGAGGACTTGTGTTCGTGAGTCAGCCTATGTCTCATGTCCAACCAACTACCAAGTTAGCTTATGTTCATTCTTAGCTGTTCCAGTTGTAAAGTCACATTTTTCTTCCTCTCCTCCCAACAAATGTCTTGCCACACAAACATTTTATGACACGTCATTGATGATACTGGCAATGTTAAGGTCAGCGACTAGGATGTACCCAGCTGGTATTGGCCACTTTTGGCTGCTGCAGGCATGACCCCTCCTCTCCAGTCACTGAGGACTGGGGAGGAGAAGGGGATTGGGATGCTGCTGAACAGTATCCCAGATGGAAGGGTCTGATGGAGGAGAAAGGAGAATTGCCCCCACCAAACAGAAGAACTCTTTTAGCAGGGTCCCACACTCCCCACCCTGCTCAGGATGGTAGATGGAAGAAGAGTTGGGGAAATTTGCTGCCGGGTTTAAAGACAAGAAGTCTCAATCTTATAGACCCTTTAATAAATATGCTTTCTTTTATTACAGCTTCCCTCTGCAGCCAGTGATTTGACCAGTAACTTCTGATGCACAGAGTCCTCCTTGCCATTTTCCTCCCCTCCTCCCAGTTGCTAAGGATGTGAAATGACTGTTTCTTTCTCCTGCATGGGCCCTCCTCTTCCCATGGAAGCTTGCCCCCTCCCACTCTTCCCAGTACAGAGTACAACAAACATATTGGTATTAATATTCTTGACATTATATAAAAAGCAGCCTTTATAGGACTTGTTTTATACCAAGCAATGAGCTCCAAACTACTGTCAACCTAAATCAAAGGAAAATCCTTCCACCCTCTCACCCCACCCCACCCCCATAGAGCTAATCATACATAAACAATCCCCATAATAATTTGCTGTACTGTAGCATAGATAACACTTCCTGAAAATGTTTGTGGAGGAAAATAAACACTGTCAGCATTCGTACAAAATGTTTCCTAAAGAAAAGATGTTTTTTAATCTACTAACTCTTATTAGCAACAGCTGTTCTCCCAAAGGCTGGTACAGAAGCATCAGTCAACAGTCATCAGAGAACATGTTAACTTACTGAAGGTTTAGTTCTTCTTGTTTTTAAAGACACACAGACATGTGAAAACAATCAGTACACTCACCGACATAAACGCTGCTCTTATATGAAGAGGTAGAAAGAATGTTTTTTTAACTGTTAAAAATACAGCAGAAGGAAAGAAAGAAGGAATGGCGCTGACAGCCGCCCCCCCCCCCGCCCCCGATTCCCTTGGAAATCATTTTATTTCAGTTGGACTTACTGCCTAGTGATTGGGACAACCTTGTAGAATTATATGCAAATATTATAGAGAAATTATCTCTTTGGAAAATAATGTTAGATCTCTTGTGTCAACAGCCCCTTTAACTGTTTTTATTTACACCTGATTGAAGCTATTATGTGTGCTAACTACAGAGTTCTAAAGGTCTGGCAACAGCTAGATTACAATATGTTTGCATGTTACAGAAAATGACCACATGAACTGTGAAAATATAACAGTACAATGCTAGGTGACATATGGAATAGGCAGGAGTTTGGGAACTGCTGAAAGTCTGAATTCTGAGGCAAAGTGAGGTAATTCAGCATTGGTTTTCATGTATATCTGGAATGGCATAAACAGATATGAAATAATTGTTTCCTAGGTTTTGAAATCCCTAAAATCCTGATCCTGAATTTTGGTTCACATTTCTCCAAATGTATGCATTTGTGTGTGTGTCTGTATATGTGTGTATAAAATAAATTTCTTCTGCAAATAAATTCCCTAGTCTAAATCATTTTTGTATATTATTTTCATTTATATGTGCATTTTTATATATATTCTTCCCCCCACTTGGTGAACTTTATTATGAAATTTGAAGAACTAAATCTCTAATGATAACTAAGTTTGTTTGTATATTGGTTCAAGAATGTGAAATTAGAAAAGTTCAACACAAACTAAACAAATTTCTGAGCCGTTCCTAATTATAACATCTTGGACTGATGGCAGTGCCCAGTCACAGGACAGACAGTGGAATATCCTTATTGTACCATTCACATGGCTTCATCATCACTCAGCCTTTCATTCTGAACATTTTCTGAGTCACATTAGTTTGCTGACTTGAACTGCTAGCAATTGCTTTATTTTATAGCAAAGAAGAGTAAGTTCAACTCTTCAGTCCTCAACAGTCAGCTCTACCAGTTTCAGGATGGCCATAATTATTCTTTTCAAGCACTCCTTCCCTTACATCCCACACTGTGTCTCTCAGGCTGAAATTGTTAATCTTTATTTTAACCAAAATCAGATGCAGACCTTTCTATCTTCCTGTCTTTCTTTATGTTGGTGTGAGTAAAAGTCTGCTTTTAAAATATCGGGCCAGGCTTCCTTAAGGGAGATTGATACATTCAAAATGCTGATTGTGTATCAGTTAGACCATATCGTGGTTGAGGCTATGTTGATTACCTTTTCTAAGCTTGATGGAAATGGTGTCAAGTACCATTTTATTGAATCACATCAGAGATGCCAGACTACAAACCAGAGATCCATGCTATCTTTCCATTTTATCATGCAGTTCTAGGGAGGGAGCCTCTGCCATGTCAGTTATCTTTCTATATTTAGTCATGATTAGAAAGTAAGATCGGCCCTTCCATGCAGTGAGATAAAGAATGGAGCTTTGTGAAGCAGGATTTAGAGTAATCTAGACTGCAGGATCACCTGATCCCCAACTACTTAGCATCCCTTCACACTTTCACACCTGAATTCATGAACACAATCCTTCCCATGTCCTCAAAAGCAGGTAGTCCACACTTTGCCCAAACATAACTTGCAGTGGAAGCTAAACTGCACATCCTTTAAGGTCAAGAATGCCCAGATAGGGAACAACTGCATTGCCACTGGTCTATCTAAAAGCTCACCATTAGTAATGAATTACTGTTGAAGTGACTATGCAGTAAAGATTTCATTAATGTTTGCTGTAAAATTTGGGGGAGGGGCTTGTATTACAGACTGCTTCTTTGTTTTTACTCTGCTTTTTCATTTCAAGCCATAGGTTATTTTTTATTTATTTGTATTTATGAAGAATTTTCATATAATAAAAGACAAATCAAAGAAAAGAAAGAAAAACAAAAAAGTGCAAAAAAGAAAAAGACTAAAGTTAAGATGTTAACATTAAAATGACTTCCAATCTTCTTTTCAATAGATAATTACAATCTTATTGTCTCTCCTCCATCTTAAATATTTTGCAAATCCCCTCACCCTCTCATTAAATCTGCATCTTTCTTAATATTCAAATCCATAAATCACTGATTCATTTTTTTCTTCTTTCAGCAAAAAGTCCATGTAAGGTTTCCAGTCTTTCCAAAAAAAAAAAAATTGTTGTTTGTTCTCTGACCAAACAAGTCAGTTTTACCATTTCTGCAAATTCTGACATTTTCACAATCGATTCCTCCACTGTGGGAATTTCACTATTCTTCCCTCAAGTCATAGGTTGTTATCTTGAAGACTGGGTAGGATACAGTCATTCATATCTGAAAGGTATGGAGTGATTCTGCATTGGAGTAAGTCAGTTTTGGTGTCCCTTTTTGGAAAGCAAGATTTTTGGATCAGCACAGCAGGTTTGGTGCATTGCAGACTGTGGGTAGAAATGAGACAGGGACCCCTGGAGTTAAAGAAATGGGCCAGAGAGGCTGTGGCAGCCATGTCTCCCCACTGTTTGTCTGTTACAAGCCTGCATCTGTCAATTCTGCATGCCAGCCTGCTTTGGGCCTTTGTTTAGGGCTCTCTTTGAGCCTCTTTGTTAATAATTATGTAATTGCAAATTCCCCCTTCCCCACCCCAAACCTTGGGTACAGAGAATGGTTTCAAAAGCTGCTGCTGTGTAATAATTTGTAATGTGGCAAGAAAGGAGTAATCATATGAATTGCAGCTAATTAACATAATTTAAATTAGAATTTATTTTTGCCTTGGGATTAGCTAGTTCCAAGAGAGTTATTTCTGGAGCACAAATCAAAAGCCAAGTATAGTTCCAAATCTGGGAAGAGCTGTATATCCCTGAACTCTTGAAGCCATAGGCAAAATCCATTTGGGGTTATTGGGGTAGATTTGATTGTCATCCTGATGATGAGGAACATCATGACAAACCTTCAGAATTTCAGATATGTGCACTAAATTTTTGTCAACCCAAGTTTACAACCTCAGAGACATCATACATGCATTACTACTGCTACTGAGCAATAGATATTTATGTGGTGTTATGTGGTTGTTCACACTGAAAGGGCTGCAGATGTTTCATTTCTCTAGGCTTATCAAGAAGATTGAGAAGCATTGCCTTAAACGTTGTTTAAAACATCAATTATAGTTGGTCTGAGAATCAGACTTCTTTTAAAGCAGGAGCATAAAAGTCAGTTCTTGACTTAGGATTTTTAAAGAGTATCTTCTTCCTGTGCTCTTTTGTCTATTGACACTTAAGCACTGGTAGGGATGACTAATTTTGAAATAGATCATTTATAAACTCTTCATTGTATTCTCCAATAATTGGAAATGCTAAGTTCCTACATAAAAGTCAATATATTTGTTAAAAAGCGACAATTCTTATTATAGCATGAATAGGTCTAAATATGTATCCAGGAAACTCTAAGAAAAAAAAGGGGGGGGGAATTAATAAAATAATAGATAGTACCCAGAAGTGTTAAAACCTAATTTAGCACAACAGCTAACTTTAAAATACTGAGGAGTCTTCTGAAGGCTTCAGACAAAGATGGCTAGGACAGAAATTCTGCAAGAATTTAGAAGCAATAAATGTTTAATATGTAAAATCTGCTAATGGCAAAGATTTCCTATAGCATGTCTTCCATGCAGACAAGGGCAGAATTTTCTGTTTTTTCTTTTTCCTGGATTTCTGATGGAGAGATGGAAAGATTTCAGATATCTATCTATCTATCTATCTATCTATCTATCTATCTATCTATCTATCTATCTATCTCCTATTCCATTATAATTTTCCTGTGTTTCCCACCTCAAAATTGTTTCATTGATTTTCAGCAATTATGGCCAAAGACATTTGTGGGAATTTTAAAGTGAAAAAGGAGTCATTATTATGGATTTTAACAGCTAGAGAAGCCATCAACTGTCCACACTTCCTTAAAGAAAATTATTTCATGATGTTCAAAGCAATTACCTCCCAAAATTGTATATTATTTTCACATAATCAAGTCTAACCACATATGGTTAAAATTCACATTGATTCATTGCCATGCTCCTGTCATAGAATGCCCACAGATTATGACATCACTGAGGCAAGCAGTAAATAAAACAGACATGTAATTAAGATTAATGATTGACTATGTTAGCAATTCACACAGCTTCAAATTAGCCCTGGATCTGTCATTCTGGCTAACCAAATCTATGGATTTGATGCTTCTTCTTCATGAAGCCTTTGCGCTGATCCATCCAGGATTGTTGTTCTCGTATGACTGGACTTCTCCTCTGGCTACCAGCCAAACTTCCAGCTCAGCTGTAGCGCAGAGAAAGTGCTGCAAAGATATTCTACAGCATTAATACTGAAACCTCAAGAAGGTGATTTTTATCAGAGGATAAAGCTCATGCATTGTCTCAGTTACTCCTCTTTTTCCTTGCCATCATTGCACTGTGCCTTCAAACTTGAATGACTGGCTGAGTTTATACCTGACTGCAAAAGGAAATGTAGTTAGGCAACAAGAGAATAGAGACTGGGCACTGGTGGGTGCTTGGTGATAGAAGAAAAGGTTCACTTCCATCTCTAGTAGAATAGCCCTTGCACAATAGGACTTTATAGCCAAATTACAGGTAGACAACTATTATTATTCACTACTATCACTCTTTCTCCAAGGTGGACAGGTGGAGGGGGGCAATACATGATAACTTCCCAGTTTGGGCTCATATCTACCCACTGAGGTGTACCAGGATGAGGGTATCTGGCCGATCTCTGGGTCACCTGGTTAGTTTTAAGGTTGAGCAGGGAGTTTAGCTAAGTTTCCTGAATTCTTCTCCAATGCTCCACTTATTTTATGATGCACTACTGGAACCCTTTCATAAATAAACCAAAAAAAAAAAAATCACAGGAAAATGGGAAGCTTGGGGAAAGAAGAAAAATGTTTCTACTGGATTTTGAACTAGCTACCTTTTATTACAAACCAAGAGTTATAGCCATTGTGTTATGATAACACTCATGGTAAGAATGATTAAAATTATTAAAAAAATAATATGGCAGTAAGAAAAGTTTTGCTGCTTGTTGGGCCTGTTGTATATATATTTTGTTGCTTTAACTATGTATATATAAATTCAATTTAACTTTGTGTGTGTTTGTAGACACAGAGATGTATAAAATCTTTAAGTCCAGCAAATCTTAAAAAAAAAAAATTCTTAAACTAGTTTAGAGTTATGCAGACATCAAGACAGGATCAAAGCAGTTGAAAGAGTTGGTTTGGATATGCCCTATGTGTCTTTTTGTGTGTGAATGTTTGTGTGCTTTACTTTGTTTTCATGTACTGCCTTATTTATTTTGCCCTCAAAATCTGGAATTGATCAGCCCTGCTGTCACATAATCTTTTTGCAGCGCTTCTTTCCATACTAAAATGCATATAGCAGAATGACTCCAGAACAGCAGTAATAACAACAGTTTCAGTGATTAGTCTGACAAAGCAAAGCATTTAGATTGTTTCTTGGAAATAATGGGGGATTTGTAATTTAGCCACGTGGACTATATATTGTCACAAAAATTAAGAGTTACATTGTTGAAACTCATAATCCCTCCAGTTAAGTCATGGTACTAGGGTTTGCTTATACATTTTTTAGGTAATATCAGCAGGAATATTCCTTACTGTTTTCCATGACTTCAAGTTTGTTCTATCAGTGATTAAGCCTTGTGTATGAAGAAAAATAAAATGCCACGCAGGCATCTGTTGACTTTATCAGTATAGTTAACTGATTTATGAACCTTACATGCTTCTTGTAGAGAAGAAAAGTTAGAAATTAATTGAGGTAAAACAAAAGTGGTCATACTTACAAACCAATGCACTAATGTCCTCCATAAGTGGAAAATCAACAATGATCAGATTGGCAAATTAAGATCTTTAAATGTGAATGAACTATGTTCCAATCCTCTGATACCTGGAAAGAGCAAGAAAAAAACTATTTCAGCTCATGTACAAAAATTTTCCAGTGCAATAATTACATCTATTTATTAAGTATCTGGCCCACCCAACTCCAAAACAACTCTGGGCAGCTTCACAATGTAAAAGAGTAACCTTACATAAAAATAACCATAGCATGTAACAACCACCACCCATGGAAACCACAAAACATTCTTCTTCATCGCTCCCAGCTCAAAGGGCTACCCAACCATCCTAGCCCAAGGCCTGGAGGAAAAAACAGTTTTTTACAGGCTGCTTAAAGGTGGACAAGGTGATGGTGTTCCAAAAGGCAGGTGCAGGGAAAGAGAAGACACATGACCTGGAGACATTGTTAGGTGACATTGCTTAATGGAGGGGATCCAAAGCAAGCCTACTCTGTCAGAGGTCATAGGATAGGCAGACACTGTAATCATGTTTTTAAGGGCCAAAGTGCTGAGTCTAACATTTCATGGCACACAAATTTGTGCCTATAAAGATGTAAAAAAAAGTTGGAGGTGATTCAATCCAAGGTCTAAAGAACAATGTATTGTGAAATTAATTTTGGGGAACAATCTCTATCCTAGTTAATCATTATCAGCAAGTTTGGATCCTCATAGAAACAAAGCATAGTTTCAGACTTGACTTGGTATGAAATCAATCCTTGATAACACTAGGGAGGGCCTTACAGGAGAACGAGCAATCTATCCTGGGTCTAGGCTTTAAGAAAGACAGAAGTAGGATTTCTTACCCCTCCTTGTAATTTGCTCCAACTGTACCAGGGAAGAGAATGTTGCTGATGAATCCTTAGAAATCTCAAGAAGGTAATAAAAATATTGTCAGTCATCATAGCTGTAAGGAAACTCTGGGGATAACAAGTTCTATAGATTTTTCCATGTTAGAATGCAATTTGATATGCTTTTTCTCTTGTAGTATTTGAGTTTATTACATGTTTGTTATTGGATGTTTCACATGGAATTTTAGTCTATGACTATAAATTAAATTTGAATTTGAACCCAAAAATAGACTAAATCACTTATTTACAAGGTGGTACCATTTTATCGTTCCTACTCTGATCTGATGCCAGCAGCATCTAACAGAGATTGATTCATTCAGTATGCATTATCCATTTTGGAATTTCTTTTAAAATGCAGACTTAATTAAGTAATAATAAATTCAAGAGGTAAGGTTGCGATAAAGAGATGTTGATGTATTCAGAGGAGCCCCAGTAGTTGTAGAAATACAAAATTATCTAGAAACTAAAATTAATATAAATAGACTGATGAGAACTGAGTTTATTTAACAGCCACAGAACATAGAATGAATTCAGAAAATGAAAGCCAATATAATATTGGTTTGGAGAAAGGAATGTGTTCCTTGAAAAGGATGGCTGGTTGGAATCCTAAGCAGGAATATTTAAGGAAGGTGACACACTGCAATGTTTTGTCTCAGAGACACTTATGGAATTCTAATAATTATTCAATCCATGCTATCGTTGCGATCAACAGTTAACATCTGGAATCCACCTGATAGTTTTAAGGTTCATTCTTCTTCTTTTGTACTCTCTTAAAATGAACTGGATTCTTTAAATGATTTAGTTTTTAGTTTTTTTTGTTTTAATTTTGGATTCTCATTCCCATGGGGAGTGAAAAACAAATGGAGCCAGCAGGTGACACCACCTGTGCTGCTGGTGGCTTGTTCAGCTTCCATTTTCATGGCAGCTGATAGAAGCTCAGTGAAAACAAAGTCAAGGTTCCTGAAGACAACTTTCTACAATACAATTTCCCTTTTTCACCTTTCCAGTTCTCTTTGCCAGAAGACACTGAAGACTAACTTCAGATAACCTGCATAAATGATGACTCCACTACTTACCTGTGCATTTTTCTAGGGTCAAAAATATACAAGACATTAATTCATACGATCGCCCTTTGATTAATTTTGTGATTACTAATAGTACTAAATAGTCAATGAAATCAGCCATGATGCTGGTTTTTTTTCAGTCTAATCTACCATCCAGGGTAGTTATGACAATAAAGGATGACAAACACATGCATTGCTTGGAGGAAAGCTTTCATAAATATGGAGTTGTAATAATAATGTGCTGAAATATTAAGAACTAGTTACCTTTTAAAACAGTTTTAAAATATTAAACCACCTTTACAGAAATACTATTTCCAATAGTTTGCATTATTATGCTGGATTATATTGTATTACATACTGAATTGTTCCATTTCCTATTAATAAGCTTCCAATGGTACAAAATAGAATATAAAAACTGTTAGTAAAATAATTAACTTCAGATCCCCTCCTTCCTGTTTTTTAATTTCCATTATTTTTAAAACCTATTCTTCCATTCTTTCATACCAATCATTTTAATGAGTTCCTTTTCCCTGGCTGTAATGCTATTTTTTCATTTTTAAAATGGTAAATTAAAACAATAATTAGAAATATGAAAATGTAAGGAACATCAAAAATTAGCTTCTAGACTTTTCTTACAGCATCTAAAATGCATGTCAATTTGCTATACGCTGATGGTTAAATCATGAATGGAAAACTATAAGCTTCTAAGTTTTTGGCATCTGAGCATATAGCTTCAAGGAAAACCCAAGAGCACATCTTTTAGAGGGTGGTTTGCAACATGGGTGAGCATTCGCCTCCCTGTGTGAAAACCAAGAGGGGTTGGGGAACTAGAGAGGGAGAACATGGGATGGAGGAACCATAACAGGAGGAAATTGCCCCAATTCAAAGGAGTAAGAGGCTTTGGGAACTGATGAGTGAAAAGGAGACCTAGTGAGAAAAGGATACCCATGGCCCTTTCTGCTAGAGACCACATATGCTAAATAGCAAAGTGATTACCTAGGATCACCATCGGGAGGTGTCAGGAATAAAAGGTAGAGAAGCCCTGTAATGGCAGCAGGAGGGTGGGGGTGGAGTTAAGAGGACTGTTGGAAGGCTGGAGAGTGACAAAGCAATTGAAATTGTGATGGGCAGAAGGAGGCATAGTAAGAGACAGGATGGACATTACAAGAGAAGGGGAATTACATATCTGGTACAGTTCCCTCTTGCAGGTCTTCACCTTCAGCTTGACATCCCAGATGCTGGACTGCTGGAAGCATGGGCTTCAGGTTGGTTCTTCTGAATGCCAGAACCATTAGTAATAAGAACTTGATGCTCCATGATAATTGATGTCTAGGGCAGCATGGGAATTCATGGCCAACATGCTAAACATGGACTTGTCCCAACTTGTCATGGTCCTGTCTCATACTAGGAATCCCACTTTGGATCTCATTTTTACCTTGGAGCAGCTACTATGTGATCTGTAGGACATTAACATCAGTCCTTTGTCACGGTTCTTCTTGAGACTCTTCATCACTGTTGATCTCTGTAAGGGGGCAGTTCCATTAGGATGGTCCACCCCAGTTGGTTTATGGATCCATACAAACTAGTTTCCAATGGGTTTTGGGGGATTTTCATACCAGTCTTGTGGACAGTTTTGGGGGGCACTCAGTCAAACTCTGGCATATACTGGAAATGAAGGTTGAAGTGAAATGAAGTGAAAGTGAAAAAATTGAAATGAAAAAGTAAGTGAAATGATACACTTATGGTATCAAAGAAATTCTACCTAGCAGCCTTACTTACTGTAACCCACTACTTTGGGGGAATTGCTGAGCTGGATGACTCTCCAGTAGGCTTCTGTGACCTGTTTGCTCAGTGTTTTATGAACAAAATTATGTGTATCTGCTGAGTGTTGGATGGGCATGAAATGAAAGAGGTAATGTTTTGTGAGGTCATTTGAGTTTCTTTTGAGCCTATTATAACTGAGGAAGTAAACTGGGTCGTCTGTGGGGTGAGCTCTGCCACCCGTAAATTAGATCTGTGCTCCTCCTGACTATGTGATTGGCCAAAGAGAGGATGGCTAGCTGAGTATGGGAGATTGTGAGCATGTCCTTGAGAGAGAGATAATGCTGCCAACTTGAAAAAGGTAGTGGTACGCCTTTTCTCAAGAAACCATTTTCCAACCTTCCCCAAAGGTTCTAGGGCTGCAATGCCAAAGATACCTGGATGAAACAGATTGTCAGGATTCCTTCCTATTGGAGTTCAAGCCTGGGCATGAGAAGAAACTGCCTTGGTCACTCTGTGGCAGGATCTGGAGGGTGGTGGTGTGTCCTTTCTGGTCCTGTTGGATCTCTTGTGGCCTTCAATATTATCAACCATGATATCCTTTTGGATGTGCCTGGCAGCTTTTTTTATATGCAGAGGGCATAGGAGAGAAGGCGGAACCTGAAGCAGCTTTCCTAGAAAGAGGATTCATGCAGAAGCAGATTTATACTGTAGGATATGCTTGAGAGGAAGGGCATGTCATTCTTCATCACTGTGCGCTAACTGAATATGACTGCATGTATCAATTGGGTATTCCTTCATATCTGTTTTCCTGATAAATGTGGAGGCCTAGAGGTCCTATTTATATAGTATGCCCACTACTGAGGAGTAAAGACCGTTTTTATTTGTACCATGGATGTTTTTATTCTGTGGCGCACATTATATGTGATAGGGCTTGCAATGATGTGGTGGAGAATTTTCTTTGGCCAGTTCATTTTTTCCTACCTGAAACAAATATCAAGATAATACCCTTCCATTATATTCCATGTACAAAGCCCAGCATCCTGGTTAGAGGATTAGGGCTGGCTACAGTACATGCCACACACTATTCTGTCCTGCAAGATTTCACTATTGCTGCCCACTTTCCACATCTGCTGAAGGCAACAAATGTTTTCTGTTTAGTGCTTGGGCTGACTCACAATTTGCTGACTGAATTCCTACATAGGTTTCAAGTGTAATCATTGCTTTCTAAAACATCCTACACCATTTTGCCCATGAAAAGTTGATCAAATAGTAAGTCAAACAATAAAAAAGGATGGGGGGAGGGACTGGACGTTACACTGTAAATAGAACAACTCCAAAAGCCTTTGACCATACTGCTTGAATTTTTTTCTTTGCCCTTTTGTAAGAAAAGAGCAATTTAAATGTTCACAAACAATACATATCAGCAATCAATTGCTGCAAATCAAATGATTTCTCCTTCCAGTGTTTTTAATAATTGTTTGGCCACAATTTTGATGTATGATAGATTCCAAGTACTTGACATACACACAAGGAAAACAGATACATCCATAGCATACAGCACTCGTTCCTATTTGTGTCAGCCCAAAATACAGCAATAATACAACTTCAACCATATGGGTTAAAGTTCTAACTTCTGGATTCTAAAGTTAACATATTTTAAAGGCAACAAATCCTTATTAAACATTCTCTGAGATGACAAATATATCTGAAGCCATTTGTGTATGCACATCATTTTAAGATTATAAGTAACAGCTAAAAGGCAGATAGTATTTTTTTCACACCAAAACATCCAGAAAATCTGGAAAATAAAATTAAAATTAAAATCACAAAAAAAATTATTAGATAGGATACCAGAGAATATAAATGAAAAGCATCACAATGACAGCAGCAAGAATCAATATAGCACAACATTGGAAAAGTTTGACTATACATATTCACAGCAGAAGGCCAACCAAATCAAGCAGGAATGGTTCCCTTACATCAGGGTCCCTCAACCTTGGCAACTTTAAGACAGATGGACTTCAACGCCCAGAATTCCCCAGCCAGCAAGCCAGTCTTGCTGGCTGAGGAATTCTGGGCGTTGAAGTCCACCCATCTTAAAGTTGCCAAGGTTGAGGGACCCTGCCTTACATACACCATGTTATATAGCAAGGCAAGCACTTAGAATTTGGTTTTTAAAGAAAAAAGAAAAATTGTTTAATAAATAATTTAAACAATCCAAATAAAAATGAGCAATAATTGCAGATAACCAAAGCATAGTACAAACTATTTAAGTAGCAATTAGCAATTAGAAAAAAAAGAAGGGAAGAAAAAAAAGGGGGGGCTACTAGAATGCTTTTTTCTTATGTTTTTCTTTTGCCTTTTTAATTTTTTTTAATTACAAACATATTTTCACTTCAACTAACACCCTAGTATAAAGTTTATTTTATGTATGTATTATTTTTCCCTTTTCTTTATTTTTGCTTTTTTGTTGTTTCTTTTACCTAATTAATAAAAAATGAAAGCACAAAAAAAGAAAAATATTTTTCCTCTCCAGGGAAAAAAAAGGAAACATTACTGAAAGATTGTCTTCAAAGTTCATTTAATAAATCTCTGTGTTAGTTAATGACTGACCAATCATCAAACTAGGTTTCTGTCACATAACAAACTACTTAACTTCTTTAAGCAATTGTCACATTTAATTGGATGTTTATCTGGCTTAAAAGAACATGATACAAGCATGCATATTGAATCTATTCAACCTTATAGACTTCCTCTCTCTCCAGATCCTATAAAACAATAATATCTTACAAATATAAAGAAATAACTTTCTTATATTATACTTTATATTACATCTGGTTTCTCCTGCTTGTATTTATCTAACTTCAATAGATAATTCTTGAACTGCTCATTATTGCTTTGTTTGTTTTACTTTATTTTTACTATACAAAGCGACTGGAGAATCAAGTGAAAGTGATAATATCCCCAGTACCTTATCATAGAAGTTAATATGTTGGTTTTTTAAAATATAAACTGATTTTTTTCATGTTGTCATTTCATCTTCATCATGCTTGAAGTCTGAAATTTAGTATGTCAATGAAAGTGAGTTATGGCAGTCTCACTGTCTTCTGTAATACTGAAGTCAGACCTGAAATCATATTGAGTATCTTTTTCCTTCCAACTTCAGAAAAATACTGGATGCTAGCATCCTTTCTTGTCATTCCATTTTGACCTCTAGATTCCACTAAACAAATCAATGTACTATGCTATAAGGCCCTGAATGATTTGGGATCCAAGTATTTTTGGGAATATTTTTGAGATAATTGGATAAGGTTTTGTCTGAAACCAAGGACTTTTCAGCTGTAGCTTCCTTACTGTGGAACTTTCTACCTTTGTAATCAAAGCCTCTTCAAGAGCTCAATTTCATTATGCAACTGGGAAATGCAACTGGCAAACTGGGAGCATCCTAGACCAAGCTAAATCCAAAAATGGTAGGGAATTCCTGGAAGCTTGGCATTCAGAAAAATCAGCCATCAATAGAGATAAACCACATTTACACACCATTCAAAAGAGACAATAAAAAAGCCGGTCTTTTTGTTTCTTACTTAGAACACATCTTCTCCAGCAGCCTATACCCAGATAAGCAGGGATTAACACCAAACAAACAATCAAGCAAAAAACAATACCCTAATCAAGGAACTACCAAGTGAGAAAAACACACCTCTACCAACACTGGCAGGGGAAACTACTGTATATAAACAGGGAGAAAACCCCACACTCACTCACACTGATGATGTTACCTAGTTGGGTAATGAAACGTCTGCAAGCAAACAACCAAGCTCAGAGAGCACCAAGGACTCTTCAGTTTCATTAATGCATTTAATAAGAGGCTTTTATTTCTTGAATATGGTCGCTGGTTGACTGAAGCATGGGGGAACTTAACGTTATCTGTAGTTCATTATTATGTATTTCTGTTCTGTAAACCGCTCTGTGATCTTCTATAAAGAATGGTATACAAACTATCATAACAATTCATCCATAGGTAGAAGGTTGCACTGGAGATACTAAAAGCAGATCTGCCGTACCTCAGGTATTCTTTCTGCTTCATAGTGCCATTAAACTAACATTGATTAGTATAGCAATAATATATTTTTTGAAAAAAATGACCTAGCTAAATTTATTTCTGTATTAATTATCTCCAGGTTAAAATGAACATTGTGTGCTTTATGTGTGCTTTAAAGTTTGTTTAGAGACTTTTGCTAGTTCAGAATACAGCAAGTGGCAAAGGTAACAATTAGACATCTCACCAGATCTTCCAACAATTCAAGACACAATTCCAATTGCTGGCCTTCTTCCAAACTGGTTGCTGTTAATGTTCTAGATACCAATAATCATTTTCCCACCGTAATCTGCATTCAAAACTGCTGCTATCTATTTCAGGGAGGATGGCACTTGTTTTGTGCATGCAGCTGGATAAACTATTTTCATTTATCCAAATGCCACATTTCTCAAGATAGCTTTAAATAAAGCAACAGCAACAAAACATACAATTCAGTGTCTTTATAGTAAGTTTATAAAATCATAAATTGATTATGAACAAATTTAAGAGCAACAGGACAACTCTGAGCACATAATTAAAAAAAAATTAAAACAGATCTTTAATTTACATTGTAAAGTAATCTGCAACAGAGGAACTGCCACTTTTGAAGCCCTGTTTACTCATATCAGAAAAATACTTTTTAAAAAAAAATATTCCTAGACGAACTAAAAAGTAGCGGGAACTACTGATGCAGAATCACTGACATTGAAATTCATTATAATCACATTATTATGAGTTAATTTTTCATTGAAAAGAAGTAAATAACAAGTCACCATAACTACCTAAGTTTTTTCCCCTTGAAGTTCTATTTAAATAAATTTCTTTTTTTATTTCTTATGTAATCTGGTTTTTTTCCAATGGTTTTCTCCACTGCTTCCAGTATTTATATCCTGGAACAACAGTGAGAGAAACGGGGAAGCAATTTGTTTTAGAAAAAAATCACATCCTTTTAGCACTATTGGAAAATATA